>NW_025999501.1:13875000-14379018 GCF_019419815.1 Pyrus x bretschneideri
AATGAGAGCTGACATTGAGGGGGGAGTGTTGAAAATCAATGTCAAAATTAGGTATGGAAAGTTAGGCAATGTTAGGTATGGTTGAATAAAAAAAATTTAGGTGCAATTAATGTGTTTTGTGTGGTAATAAATAATCTTAGTTTAATCATTTGGTTTGCTATAAATACCCAAGTCCTCAAGCATTGTAAATCATCCAAGGAAATACAAAGCCTAGAGCTAAATAAGAAAAGCTTTGCTAATTAGTTTGTTTTGTGAGCTTTCTTTAAGAGTGTGTTCTATTTTCTTCTTCTTGGGATCATTAGAGTTATCTTGGATACTCTTCTTATTCAACACACCGACCACGGTTGAAACTAAGGTCGCAGCTGCTGGAATTGAAGGAAATTGTAATCACTCACACAAACGGTGAGAAACACCCTCAAGTAGAGAGAAAGTCTCCCAAGGGAGAAAATGTTATCCCCGATTTCGTTGGCTTTTTTAACTACAACTATGTTTTTTTATCATGTTTGTGTTACACTTTCCATCCACGTCAAATCCTAAAATCTATTAAATTTGATGATGTGGCACATGTGATATTCAATTTCCACAAGATCAAAATACCTACCGCTATGCTTGCCTCGAAACGTTCTAAATACCAATTTGCTCTTTAAAAATCATTTTGAGATGACTTAATTACCCCTTAAAATTCAATTCTTGTGTCCCTTTACCCTCCACCTCCAAGCCCGTAACAGATTCGTAAAATTTGATTACGTGGCACGTTGAGTTCACTTTTTTGGTGAAATATAGCCACGAGGAATTCAATCAACAGATACTCCAATACTTCCCTTGTAAAGTTAGGCATCTTCCTCACAGGTAAACGCAGGTTAAAACATTTGGTTCCCCATCACCAAAGAAACAGAAAAACAATTATTATGACAAAGTACAAAAAGGATAAAATCATACAATTGGGACAAGAGAAAGTTACTAGGATTGCAAGCGTGAGAATCTGGAATCAAAGCACTACAAACATAGTAACGACACAAACTTATCTAAGGGCTGGTTTGGTATTGTTGTGCTTTGAAAAAAAATTGCTTCTATTGTGCTGTGAGAATAAGCAGCTGTGAAATAAAGCAGCAGAGTGTTTGGTAAACTTTTTTGTAAAAGTGCTTTTGGTAAAAAAAAAAAAAAAAAAAACAGTATTATAGTGTTTGGTAAACTTTTATGCAAATCAAATATGAAAAAAAAAACCGGTTTTTCAAAGCTAGGTTTTGCAGCTTCTTGTTTTTGGCTTTTTTCACCCAAAACTGTGAAAAAAAGCTGAAGCTGAATGTTTACCAAACACAAAAACAGCTCCCAGCTTTTTTTTATATTAGTTTTTTTCATAATCATCTCAATACCAAACCAGGCCTAAGAACTATCACTTTATATATATATATGTGTGTGTGTGTGTGTGTGTGTGTGTGTGTGTGTGTCGAAATCCTCAAGGGAAGTGAGTAAACAAGCAAAGTAAGAAGAAGACCATTAAGCACACAACTTTAGTCATTCACAACAAAAAAAGTATAGAGACTACGAATTAAAAGTAGTAAGTATGAAACTGAAATTGATATTAATAATATTGAATATCACAAAACAAGTAAAGTACATATACAAATGAACTTAAAACAATCGATAAAACTCTTATCAGATTGGTTTCAAAGGAATCAGATTGGGTTAAAGATGCTTCCTTGTAAAGAGTTTTAACCAAAGAGACTAACTTATCTTAAGGTTGGTAAATCGATACTACGCAAAGGATGGTAGCAGAGCAAATTCTAATTGTTCTTAGCGTCTAAGGAGATAATCCTAAAGTTCTAAGGTCTTGGTTTTAAGTGATCTTTTGGTAAGGCAAAAGGGATGAAACAAGTAAAGGCAGAGCTTTTGTTTGAAAGCTTGCAGTATGGTTGTTGAATAATTTGAGTGTCCCTTGTTTTTCAGCTCCTTCAATGCTTCTTATGTATCTCCTTGAAGCCGACCTAGGTTTACTTTCCAGAAAGTAATGCACCACTGGGAAAGTAATCCAAAATTGAGGCGGTGAATCCAGATTAGCCTAACCAAGACGATGCTTCTGAGTTAAGTACTTAAATGTATTTTGAAGATTTTCTAAATAAATATTTCTAAACCATTACCTGTTAATTATTATCCTCCGTGAGATAATGTGGAATCCCAAGTGCCCTCAATCATTCATTTTCGTAACTCCTGTGAAATTAGTTACCTCTCAGTTAATTCTTTTTATCTTGTAATTGAACAAAAAAGTTCTTTTTTGCACTAATTTCGAATGGATATTATGAAAAGAGAACTATTGAAATAGGCAAAAGGAGAAGTGGAAATTTGAGCGGAAGAGTATATCATTTTGTATATTTTGATTGTATACAAGTATGTATGTTTTTCAGGTACAAAATCGAAAAAACCTAAACATCTAGTGATTCAAGATGTTGAGGAGGGAGACTCTTGTTTTGATGAGTTGCCTAAATAGGCACTCAAGTCCTTCTTCCTGATCTTGAATGCATGACTCCAGCTTCTCAAGCTGGCTTTGCGAGTTATCTACACTTCGGTGTAGTGCAGCATCCACTATAGCAAATTCATTGGCTTCTGTTTCTTCCTCACATGCAACTTTTTTTGACTGCATCATTTTTGGGACCAATGACCGGCTTCGTGGCTGGGATTTTGGCCCTGCGATGAAGGACAACAGTGATTCAAAAGATGTGAGAGTGATCGCCTCGACATCTCTCAACTTGTTAACAATGGCAATGGCCTTATTGTCCTTGTTGAGGGATGAACCCTTGAGATTCTTCATCGCCTTTTGGATCGCCTTTTTCACCATCTTCCTGGAGCTCATGTATTTCCTGACCTCACCTGTGAGTGCTCCAGATTCACCTCCTCGCCTTCTTATGATCGATTGAAGATCCTGAACACATTCCTTGGTTTGTGACAGGGCATCCTTGATAGTGCCACAAATATCTAATAGTTTGAGAGAGCCATCTAAAAGTTCATTAGCGCATTTCTCGTTCTGCTCTTGTGCCAAGGCTTGTTGGGTGAGGGGCAACTGAAGCAACTTCTCCACACTATCATGCAAGTCTTGGAGGCCTCTTAGTTTGTGGCTGATTGATGAGGATGATGTGGAGGTGTTCTCGGAAGACCTCAATCTACACAAATGTTCGTCAATTTCTTGAATGATGGGGTGTGTCCTAGAGGGGAAGCTGTTAGATCGAGTGTGGAAAGCCATTTCTTCTTTGTTTGTTGTGAGAACAAAGAATAGAAGACCTTGAAAGTTTTGGTGAATGAACAATTGAGATTGATGTGTTCCTTTCCATCTGCATCCGCTTGATATATAGTGTTGGTTGAGGGAAGGGGACATGGAATCTCATCCACCCCAGTCACCAGCGAGACGTAACATGATTTCGATTTGGATCTATATGCTGTTCCCCGGGCAATGTCTAAGCAATGTCTCTCCCCACACCAGCATACCAACTCATGAGCTGAATCATACTTCATATTTAACCTCAGATTACACTATTAAAATTGAACAATAATTGAATAATTACAAAATAAAATACATACCATTGCACGATTAGCATTGTCCATGTGTCTACGAATACGTGGAGAGGCAAAAACCATGCATTTGCACCATCCTTCTCAGCGGCAACAAACTATAATATTCTGATCAATGTATATGATTACAATATTCATCTTATTTTCATGGTTGCAAGAGGATGAGCAGGCAAGTCTGCAATAGCTATTATTTATGACCATGCATTATGCTTGCATATTGTAAAATAATGTTATGTCGCAGACTCGATGAATCAGAGTGTTCCCTAAGCAGAACGAAAACTAGCACAATAATCGGAGTCTGCCATGCAAGCATCGATCATTAAAAATTTAGTCCCAATAGATTTGTTATTTTAATTCGTTTTCTAATATTCTCCTGGAGATAAGTAGAGATAGGGTTAGGTTTGACATCCATTTGAATTCTTCTGAAAACTTGATGTATGAAAAAAATATTGTATCTGAAGTAAATTGTGAAGAAAATATACAAAAGTATATAATATATGTACAAGTGTGAGCCTAAAGACCTTTGGATGACCAATCCGGTACTAATCGAATTTTCTAATCTAGCAAGATGTTGAGAAGAAAATTCTGGTTTTGATCAATTGCCGTGAAAGGTGTTCGTGTAACTCTTCTAGATCTTGTATGCAGGATTCCAAATTTTTCAGTACGTTTTGTGCATTGTCAATAAATTTATCAGATTCTTTTGTCTTGTGATAAACAAATGAGTGTGAGACAGTTTCAAATTCATTTGCATTCGTTTCTTCTTCTTTGCATGCTGACCATCCCCTCGGCTTTGATAGTGTCTTCGGACCCGAGATAAAAGAGAAAGTGGATTTGAACACCGTCTGAGTAACTGCTTCCACCTCTTTCAGCATGCTCTTTGTTTAAGGGAGAAACAACCTTCAAATTTCAAATTTCCTAAGGCTTCGTGGTTTATTGCCTTTTTCATCACCTTCTTCATTGTCAAGAATTTTTTAGTCTCACTTCCAATCTCAATTTTGCCTCCTTGTATTCTACGGATGATTAATAAATCTCTGTTGTGCATTCTTTTGTTTGGCTCAAGATATCCTCGGCTATGCCATGTCTCAGTTATCCAAACCCTTAAGGCCAATTGGTTTCTGGCTTATTTGATGTGGATGACGAAGAGGCGGTTTCAAAGGTCCTATCAGTCTACACAACTGCTCATCAAACTGTGAAACCAAAGCGTGTTTTGTAGAGGGAAAGTTGTTTGAGCGCGCATGGCAACTCGGTTTCATTGCAGCCATTTTTTTCTATTTGGAGAAGAAAAGGTTTTGCAGTAGAATGTACAATTCAGTCTAGCTAGTGATTTACGTTCGTTGCATGGCATCTGCTTCATATATACAACAGGATGATGACTGACTACTCAAATATCATGGTAGGAGACATGAAGAATCTCTTCCGTATTATACCTCAGTTATGTCCTTGCTGTGTTTCCCTAGAACCAAATCTCCAACTCACCACCCATTTGTTTAATCTGTTCTTCCACATTTTATATTGCAGAGCGATCCACAAAATAAGCGGTGGACAAGTATAGTTGGTGATAGGTTGCTGATCTCGTGGTGGGGAGACATCGATAAACATCACTCATATAGTTTTTGGATCCAGATCGAAATCACATTGCTACTCAGTCAGGTCAGCTGTGGATAGGACGCGTTGCTTGTCTCCTAAAGTTTGTAATATATATTAAGCAGATGCCAAAGGTAAGGAAAGCAAAACTGAAGCCCCAATTGAACATTAAACTTCCAAAGTAAAAGGCCTTGTCTTTTCCAGCATAACAAAATGGCTGCCCACCACTCTCGCTCAAACAGCTTGCCTTCACAATCGCACCCTTTCGTTACAGAATTCAATGAGCAGTTATGCAGATTAAAGGCTTCACCATCATCATCCATAAGCCACAGACTTAATGGGCTTCAAGATTTGCGCGAGTGCGTCAAAAGGTTTCTTCTTTTGCCACTCTGTCAGCAAGCATTGGCCCAGGAGTGTGGAGACAAATGTATTAATGAACTGCTAGATGGCTCCTTGAGGCTCTTGGATGTGTGTGGAATCATTAAGGATGCTTTGTCGCAAACAAAAGAACGCACACATGAACTTTAGTCGATTGTGCGCAGAAGACGAGGAGAGGACATGAGCTTCATGACTGAGGTTAAGAAATACCTTGCCTCTAGAAAGGATGTCAAGAAGGCAATGAACAAGGCCTTGAAGGTCAAGGAAAGCAGGTCCACAGACAAAAACAACGAGATTACTCCAGCAACGGTCAACATGTTGAAAGAATCAAATGCAGTCTCCATAGCTGTGTTTGAATCCTTGTTGTCATTTATTGCTGTATTGAAATCAAAGTCCAACCATTGGTTCTCCAAGCTGGTGCAGCCCAAAAGAGTAGCTTGCGAGGAAGTTGTGGGTACAAATGAACTTGAGAAGGTGGATGATGCATTGAACTCTCTTATTAGTGACAAGTCAAGGAAATTTGATTACACACTCGAACTCGAGAATGTTCAATGTTTGCTCCAAGAATTGGAGGCAAAAATTCAAGATATCGAAGAAGGAATCGAGGGACTATTTAGGCGTTTAATCAAAGTCAGAGTCGCTCTTCTCAACATATTCAACCATTAGGCATAAAAAATATCTTGCCATTCAGTAGGATCCAATTTTGTACAGATTAGACAAACGTACTTGTATATGAATTCAGATCCAAAAGCAATATGCTCCGTTTAACACAAAATATATTTGCTCTTTGTAAATTCTTTCTCCATCCCCTTTTGTGTGTAGCGATAGCGTTAGTGGGTTAAATAATTAGTTGTTAGAAAGAGAAGAATCGGTGAGGATCGAACCCGCACCAGTTAGTCGTCAATTCTTTCTCCATCCTTTTGTTACTTTTCGGTATACTCGTTGTTCATGTTTGTGAAAATTGCATAAATAAACTACAATAAAAAGTTATTAAAGCCCCATAAAAATAATACAAAATAAACATTGCAGTAATTTCAAAGTTTAAAGCACGAATGTTAAAGGTATATAAATTGCTGGCTGGTGAAAATTGTATAAAATTTCTGCAAGTTGTTGATCATATTCATTAAAGAAATGTGTCTGATTCATCTCACATAGATAATAATGACGTATAACGTTTTATATTAACTTTGAGTTCAATACATAGTTAATAGCTGATCTATTATGTCGCCTAGTCTAATCACCCTCCCGTTTCGTTGTATATATACTTAAGAAGACACTAAAAAATAGGTTTCGCCTTTTCATGGATATATAAGGTGTTAATCCATTCGTGCCCTTTGTTTATTTTATCACCATTGTTTGTTCAAATTATAATATGATATACGGTGCATTATCCTAAGTTTGAGATATGACTGTATATAAAAAAAAATAATTGGATATGAGTTATATATGGAGAGACATTGATGAGATAGCAATCGGTATTCGGTACCATGGGAGAAGGTTTGAGAGATTCCGTATGTTCCCCCTTGGAGTCTTCTGTAGATATGCAGATGCACGCACACCGCGAAACCGTGGAAGAAGGTGGATCACTAGAATGAAATGTACATTCAACATGGTATGCCTTCAGTCACTCAGTATTACGATTTAATGATATTCTTTTTCATTTGTAAGTGAGAGATTTTAGGTTCGATTTTCGTCAAAAACAAAGTTGAACAACATTATTATGACAATCTCATTATAAGGCTTAGTAATTCGGAAAAGTTCCTATGAAAAAGTAGAGTAGTTCCTAATAAATTTACAAAAGGTCCTACAAAATAAGCATTGAACAGAAGAAACAGTTTTGTAATTCAAACCACCACAAAAATACTAAAAAATCATGAGAAATAAATTATCTGAAAATTAAATATAATTTAATTTTTAAAATCATGAATATGTTACTTAGTATTCATACTGTCGATTTATTCCATACATTTAGATGACTGAAAAAAAATTATCTGATTGGATGCGGACGCACAATATGTAGATAATCCAATTTGAAAAAGAAAATAAATTATGAGTGAGATGTCAAACATTTTTGTTATTTTTTATAATTGGTAACCATATGAAATCTCAAATTTTCCCCAAAAAAAAAAGAAAAGAAATCTCATTTTATTATTTTCCCGTACATATCATTTTTTGCTCAATATACGTTACGTCTAAGCAACATGTTGTTTCTACTATAAAATCTGGCCAGTGTACTTTCTTCTCAATATCCGTCTGCAATTTTATATTAGCCTTTCTACTCTATGCATATAGTCCTCTCTCCCAGTGTGGATCTTTTCCCAAATGTCTTTCCCATTTGAGAAAATGATGCCATCGGCACTCGGCGAATCTGAAATAATGTAAGAGGTATCGTAACAATGAAAACCCTCATGATCAAGACCGTATGTGCTTGAGGATACTGAGGGTTTTCATCAGGAACAATATTTGCGGACAACTTTTGAGGTGAGAAGGGTGTTGATGATAACACAATTTTGTCACATGGGAAAGACATTTTGGACAAGATCAGACTAGTTTCCCTGAGGAATTGTGTGAAGCATGGAGATCGCATATTGCACCGGTTTGTGTTTCTAAAGTTAGATCAAAATAAAGAGTTGGATGCCCAAACTTTTCAAAACCCTTTCAAAAATTGGTATCGTTCACCTGCCTCCAATGAAAAAAATGCTTTTTGAGAAGCATGTGTAAAGCTCCTACTACTTTCTGCTGTTTTGAACCTGTGATTTTGAAAAGAAAAAAAACACTTTTTTTTTTTTTTAACCAAATGCAATAAAAGCCCTAACTCTTTTAAGAAGATTTTTTTTATTTTTTTATTTTTTAAATTTAAGCAACCTCAAACCAGCCCTTAGTCATATTGCACCAATCCTAAAAGTAACTACTACTATGTTTTCCGATACATGTCTGCATTACATTTTTTTCGTCCACCATCAAATCCTAAAATCTATTAAATTTGATGATGTGGCACATATGATTTCGAGTGATAAAATACGTACCGTGGCTTGCCTAGAGATGTTCCAAATACTAATTTGCGCCTTAAAAGTCATTTTCAAACGACTTAATTACCTCTTAGAATTCAATTCTTGTATCTCATCTTGCCCTCCACCTTCAAGTCCGTAACAGATTCGTTAAATTTGATGACGTGGCACATCGAGGTTCAATTTTTTGCTGAAATGTAGCCATGAGGAATTCACATATAACAGGTCCCCAGTCTCCATATTTCATTACTAAAATTTCTTTTTCAGGAAAGCTAAATACAAAAAATATCCACAGCGTACAGTTTTACATCACAAAGAACAATCACCACTTTGAAGGCACGATGCCTTTCATCAGGTTAATATGGACTCCACATGTTTACAAGAGAACATTGAACTTGTAACACGATGACAAGTATAAACTGTTTTTCCTGTTTCTCGACACCTTGTCTCTATTTTCTTTCCGGGTCGGATCAACACCTTCCTTCTCAATGTCTACAGGAATAGGAGCACGCTCTGAACATTAAACAAGAAAGGGAAGATTTCCGCCAGGAAGTAAAGATCGAAAGTTGGGAATAATCCACTAGAACGTTGGAAGTTTTCTTGAGTTCAATCAAAACGGTGAGAGAGCAGTGAGATTCATATGATAGCAGGTGGGATTGCATGGAAATGGGCAGTCAATTTGCTTTACCACATTCCGACTAAAGTACCAATCACCCACAGACTCCGCAATTGTCTATGAAAGTTCAAATCAGTCAGAAACCAAACTAGTTTTAAAAAAATGACAGAAAACCATTTGTTTTCCGATAAATGAGATAATTAAACTTTCCTCACCTTATTGTTTATTCGTGGAGAAGTGGGTGAATGCCATGTCTCGGTTATATCCGTCTGGCAATGAATATAACAGGAATTTATGAACATTCCTCCCTCCGTATTTTTTTGGAATTCATTCAGTGCTTTCAGCATAGAACCACGGAAACCTGTATGAAATAAGTTGATAGGTTAATCTGCCACAATATTCCGTTTACAATTACACTTCATTATAGAACCAATTGCAAGGACAGATATATGAACTCTCTTTTTCAATTGACAAGCCTGCAGTTAGTGGAGCTACAAAGTAAGCAATTGCAAGGACCGATCTATGGACTCTCTTTTGGGTCACCGGATGCACGTCAAATTACCTTGTAGAATTTCAAGCTGGTTGGAATTGCAATTGTGAATGTTCAGTTTGCACTTTTTCCAGTAGCCATGTGGATCTGCTGCTTCAGGTATCAAGACATGTTGTACCTAATGGTTATACGATTAGGAAATGAGAAAAGAATGCGAATCGAATTCTGATGACAAGTAAATGAAGCTTGGGTTCTGAAGAAACTTGCCTGCCAAAAATCGTAAGCTGAGTTGACAAGGAACACTGGGGTGTTACTGTGTTTAATAATTTCTTCAGGAAAAAGACACTGGTGTAGAAGTTCACAACAAATAATGGGGATTTGTGTTATAATTCATAACCGAGCAGAAAAATAAGAACCTATAAAATCTGACCATTTGGCATCATATAGAGGAAAAGAACAACTACCTTAGCTGGTTCCATCTTCGAAATACAATCCTTGTGCAAACTTTTTGCTAAACCCTGACAGCGTGACAGAAAAATAAGCAAGAGAAAGCAATGAAGGTACTTTTTAATGACTAATGTCCTAAACATGTAGCTTCCTGCTAGACCTAGACCTTAGTGTCAGTGAAGGTACCGTTTAGTAATTTAAATAGCCTCAAATGACAAAACAGTTAATTTTCAAATAATTGATATAGATAAACTCAAGATGAATGAAACGCTTTCTCATATATGATGCGTCAAACTCCCAAAAAAGAACAAGCAGATGGACCTATATAAAATTCAAAAACATATTCACTAGTTTTTACATCTAATGACTAATGTCAAACGTGACAGTATCAGCATCTGGTAGTAATTCAATTTCTACAAAAAAAATAGGGTGATAAAAAAGCTAAAGATTGCATAAGAGCTAACCTGAAGGATGGCAACATCGTTATATAAAGACCTCATAGTCCGATGCTGGAGAATATCTTTCCTGAAATGTAGGAAACAGAAAATGGCTTAAAACTTTCCCTCCTTCTCTATCTTCCTCTGTATTTCTTTATGAATTCACTATCCTGAGCTCAGAGGATGCACTAGAGAAGAAAAAAGGGAAAAGCATCATAAAAAAAAATTCTAATGTAACTTGATAGGAAGACTTTCAGTCATGTCAGAAAAGATACGGTAACGTTGGTATTCCATTTTGATAGGTCTCGTATCCTGATGTATGAAAATCAAATAGTAGAATCAGGCAAATGAAATTTATGATTTAGGAGAAAATAGATTGAAAAGAAAATATGATTCTGGAAGCGTCCACAAAAAAATACAATCCTTGTATAATCCTAGAAAGATTTCATCTTGAACAGGTTCACTAAAAGATGTAGGTGCCAAAGGCACTAATACACAAAAAACATACTCATCAAGGAAAAAACCTCCATCAGCAAGACATTTGACAGTTGCATCTTTAGGCAGAAGACCTCGAAAGTCATCACAATGTATAAGAGTCGCTAACCCACCGGCAGAACATCCTGAAAGAAGGGCCTGCAGGAGCGCCACTCATACATATTAGCAGAAATAGACCACTCAATGTTAAAATCTGGATGAGCAGCTTTAAATTAGTTCATGGTGGAAAACAATACATTTTTGCGGACAATGTTATAACAATTGCTGGACCAATCATATCATTATAATACTAATAAAACCAGCTCTTAAAACGAGAGTGAAAAGGACATCTTGTATAGTCATAGTAATCGATACATGCATAGAAATTCACTGATGTTTAAAAGCTGTGAACTGTAGTTCATATTGTTCAAAATTAGAGCTTAACCGAAGTAATATACCTGTTTCACTTTTGACATGCCAATTGACAAGAGTTCATCGATAACTGCTTCCCAGATGAGTTGGCCCCTAAAGAAAAGTTCCGATCCATTCTGTGAAATAGAAAAACAGCCACTGTTAAACTAACAACTTCCTTTCTTCCATTTATAAAATTAGACAAGGCAGCAAATCTCCAAACACAATGCACCGTAGACTCATTTTCCGGGTGGCCAGCCAAGGACGCCCCATCACAGTATCGGATTCTGACTTTGTTCCAGTTAAAGAACTCTAGAGAATGCTCCAACAATGAATTGAATCACATCAATTATATGGTCCACAACTTAAGATTGAGCTAAAATTACAAAACGAAGCATTACGGAATACAAATAGCAACCGAGTAAAATCAAGCTTACCAGGATTTTGCGATGGATGAGAGCTCAGAATACCGGAAAAGGAAACTAGACGATCCATGTAATTAGAAGACCCTAATGGAGTACCTTTGCGCCAAGAACACGATTCAGTCGAATTACACCAACCTCCACCCTATATTTTCGATTTTTGACCCAAACCCATTACGCATTTCTCCTTTCTAAACACAAAAATCTACTAGCATATGCAAATACACTGAACTTAAATGAAACAAACTGACAGACATGTAAAAAAAAAAGGCGTAGGGATTGAATTTTGACCTCAATGTGAAGCAACCAATTGTTGGCGCCGGATCCGAAACCCTTCCTGAAATGGTAGCCAGGGGCAGTCCCATCCAAGCAAACTGCAAAATCAATATCCAAACAATTGAGGGAAGAGAGAGAGAGAGAGAGAGAGAGAGAGAGATTGGAAGGCAGAGGGTTGGGATTAAGTACGGGCGCCTCTATCCTTGGCGTTTTTGAGCAAGGTCAACTCGACCAAGTCGGAGGCGGCGGCGTTGGGAAGAAACGGGCTGGAGATTCCGGAGTCTAGCTTGTCGCGCCTAGAGCTGGAGAGGAGAGTGAGAGCGAAGGCGATTACGGTAAATCCGACGGCGGCGATTGCCCAGTCATTTTTGGTCCACCTTCGCCACCATGGCAGGCTGCGAAGCCTGGGATTCGCCATTGACCCCACCATCAATTAGCTGACTGAAAAATTAACTGCCAGTCAAATGGACACTGATAAAGTAAACTGCCAGTTTTCAACATGACAAGAAGCTTTTATTTTGTTTTTGTTTTTTATTTTTTAATTTTTAATTTTTTTACTTTTCTTGCAAGAAACAATGTTTTATTCTATAAATCCATAGAATGAGAGGTAGGGCATTATTATCATTTACAAACAAAAAAGAGAAGGTAGCGCATTATTTTCAGACCAAAAAGAAAGGTAGCATTATTTTGAAACAACGCTTTGCAAAATTATAAAAAACTGCTAGATCATCCATACGTGAGTGACTATCAGCCATTAATGCATGTAAATAGTGAAGTAACGACTCTCAAAAACAAGAGAAATGTTATTGACAGTTTGAAAAAAGATTACACAATCCAACCAAATTGTTGTCTACGTTACACAGCTACATATAGAATTTCTGTCACCTTATTCGACTTAACAAGAAATCTCCACATGATCTCAGCATTTGAATACAAAAGATACAAACTTTCCTCACCTTATTGTATATCCTTTAAGATTTCCGCGAATGCCATGTCTCAGCCATCCATGTCTGGCAATGAACAAAATCTATCCTTTCTGGTTCCATTCTCGCAACACAATCTTCGTTCAAACTTTTCGCTAACCCTGGATACAGCGTGAATACGAAAATAAGTATGACGTGCCAGAGTCTAAAACAAGAATTAGCAGATGTACCATGTTAAAGATTGAAAATTCTATTGACTCGTGTTGTACACCTCATAATCATTCCATCCGTCAAACCCGATAATCCAACAGTATCACCTATAACCAAAGTTATACCCAAAAACTAGGATAAGATTCACCAAGGAAGAGATTATATAAGCTAGTATCGTAAATATCAGAGCGTAACATGAAGCTTGACAAACATCACGAAAGAAAGATCGCTTGGTAGTACTGTGGAGAGCATCTTCCCTGAAATGTACAACAGAAAGTAGCTATGTGATCACTAGTAAGAGCACAGAGGATGCTTTAAGAAAAAAAGCCCAGAAACATTCGCCGCAGAATTTGACCCGACTTCTCCACCACCATGGCTCGTCAGTGTTTGAGGTTCGAGGTTGCAGAGAGAACCGAATTCCATGGCTTAGCTACCTCCGGTTTCCGTGGCTTTCAACTTGAGACCTTGCTAGCTCGTGGCCTGTGAACAACGGAATATCACTGTTGAGTGTTGACCATGGTCAACCAAACACATAATACCCTCTTTTCATCTTCAAGCTAAATCAATTTTAGGTGAACGTGTAATAGACCAGTTGATCCAAGGTAGTGTATTTTCATTTTTGCACCGAGTTCAAAAATAAAATTTGGGTTTCGAACGGAATAACGTTATTTAGATGCATTGTTGGTACAGGAGAGTCCTACATGTAATGATAAGACCCACCTCTATCAGAGATTGTCGGCTATGTGACCAGTTTTGTGTGTCCAAGTATCATTATTGTTTCAAACGTTAAAACTATGGAGCAATGAAAAATATGATTCAAATTCATATAGGTAAGGAAAAACAAAACGTTTCATTTATTTCTATAAATGAATTCACCTAATACAGTGCTGCAACAGAAACTCAATACAGTTTCAACGACAAAAAGGAAAAGAAAGCATGGATCACATGTACACTACATCGACATCGCCATGCCGGAATCTGATTACTATGAAAGTTTTGAGTTTCTATGGGCCTGAACAACTTTTTGGGAATCTATCGGTGAATCTAGCCAGTGGCTACCATATAAACCGCTGGGTCCCTGGTTCATGGGACCAATGGAATGGTCGATACAAGAACATCATCATTGTGAAGACGTTGACAGTTATGTACAGCACCCCCATGACGAGCCAAGTTCGATAATCTTCAGTATGCGAATGTAGGATCAAGAAAAAGAATGGAATGGTGTAATATCTAAACTCAATCAGCGGTGCGGGAACCAAAACTGCAGCAGTAGCCAAGAAAAATGCCAGCACCCAGATCTTCCTCTGAAACTTCCCTGCCAGAGGGAAATAAAAACAAGTCTTAGGGAAGAAACATAAGGAAAATTGAAAGGTATAGATCTGCATACCAACCCAATCTAGTGACGATGGAAAGCCATGAATAAACATAAAGTGGGACTAGAAGGTACTTCATTGACCAATGAGCTTTGATGACCTTCCGCCAAAGATAAAAAGGATAATGCCGATTGTCAGCCAGAAGATAGGGATGAGCTATGCTGCAACAGTCAAGAAACTACATGATGATTTGTTACATAAAAGTTATGAATGAGTATCGATGCTGCATTTGGATGTGAAAACAGCAGAGGAAACATTCACCGTCCTTGAAATTGGAGAAAACGTTAAAACAACACTTGAAAAGTTGCTTTTCTCAAATATCACTTAAAAATTGACTTTCATATCAGCTGACATATGCTAAATTGAATGCAACTATAATTATAAAAGCATTGAGCGCATATGCCAAATAACCCTCACCTGAAAAAATGGACTGCGATGAAGCCAGCACCAAGTGCCAAAGATATCTGAATGAAGGTAAGGAACTTGTTCTTCCACATTGACTGGAATAAATCTACAGTTTGACTCGGGCTAAAGAGCATAGGAGCCATAGCAAGGGCAGAAAACAGACCAAAATACATGATCTGTGCAAAATGTGGAGAAACTGCATGAGCATCTTTTGCACCTACAACAATTGGACACAGTATGAGACAACAGCGATCAAGGGCAATTCATTGCCCACAATTTGTAGCCAAAAAACCCAAGCAACAAAAGGAGTTGTCGTACCTAGAACCACACTCCCATTCCACCGAACAAAGGCAATAAAGGCTGCTAATACTAGAATAAAAGGGCTGAAAGAAACCAAAAGTTCCAACTTCATGTGCCATAATTTTGGAAAGATTGCCTCAATTTCATCAAGAAAACCTGCAAAAGAATACCAAGTGCTATTGAGAATAAAAAATCCAATGCAGGGTATGAGCAACCAAGTTGGCAAGCTACGTGAGGACAAACCTAATTTGCAAGTTTGAAAAGAAACTTTTCTAGTCGAGATTAAATGTCTTCCAGTATCCACTACAGTGGTTGCCTTCCGCTTTCTCAAGTTTGAGCCTAAAGTAACACTGTTTGAAGGAGTTGGCTGACCTTTTATCCTAATTGTGTTGTCTACATATATCTTATCTTTATGGTCAGCCATTGTAATATTTATAACCTCACTGCAACAAACAAAAAGCATCCATATAATATTTGTTTGCCGAATAACAACTGCCACGGAACCAAGCTGCATTACCAACATCAAACCAAGTTACCACTTGAACAGACAAAACATTTAGGCATAGCATACGTGTGCTTGCATCAAAACCATACAATGACTTATGGAAGAGATTTAAGCTTTTACCAATGCACTAAACCAGTACTTCTTCTTCAAACACGCAAGATGCATAGCAAGCACTGCAGCAAGTGACGCAACATCTGTATAATAGAGAAAACTGAAGAACCAATGAAGCGGGTAAATGGCTAGCACCACCGCATAAAGTGTTGCTTTTCTTTCATCAAGAGCGGGTCTCAAGTGAATGATTATCTCATACACAACAACGCTGCAAAATACCGCCAAAACACCATTGAAAGAGCGAAGAATGGCTGTGGAGCAGCCTTCAGAAAACGACGTGGCTGCTTTTACGACTGACATGCCTGGAAACAAATATGCAACATGAGCTAGTGAAAGATAGTACCTGCAAAATTGAAGCATTGCCCATGTTAAATTCTTTGCTAAATACTAAATACTGCAATACAACATGATTCTTAAGCTCTCCAGCAAAACATATCAAAGCCATTTAATTTGTTAAAAGTAATTAAAACCCGTTTTTCGCAATTACAAATCAGCTGGTGGGGTACAAAGTTCAAAAGAACTTAACAACAACAAAAGAGTAGAAAATTAAGAAATGGTAGAGAACATACAGGCCAGGAGGAGTGGTGATCATGGGATCCCAGCTTCTGAAATTGCCATTGCAGTACTGTTGTGCTTGAGGCACATGGAATATCTCATCCTGCAGATCATAAATTTATTTACCAACTCCTCAAAAAAATAAAAAAATAAAAAATCATACAACCCAAAAATCTAAAATACAATAAAAATCACATTGAATTGAATGGATGGAAGTTGGTGTCTTGGGTGGGATTAGGGTTTTACCATGTAGGGTTCGGGAACAATGTGACTGACGAGGATGGAGATGGGAATTACCCACAGGCTCACAATCGCGGCTACGGCAATCCTACCCATGTTTCTCTGCTGTTCAGAATCAAATCCAAAGGGTCTGTTTGGTTCCATGGATTCCGCGGTGAAAAATGTAACCCAACATTTCGAGCTGAGAATACCAATTTCGAACTTCAACTTCCTTTTCGCTGCTCGTCGGAAGCAAATCTAGTTAGGCGAGTCCTTCCTTCAAACTCTCAACCACATGCTTCTGACTGCAACTCCTGTCCTGAGACTCCAATTTTGATTTGTCCTCCCCTCCAAAGCCCTTATTGTAAATTTGGGGCATATTGACATTTGATAAATAAATAAATAAATCAATCTGACTAACAATTGTGGGCATATTTACCTAACTTTATTTGTTTTTGTTTCTTTTAAACAAACCTAACTTTTCTTAACCGAACTAGATTGGTTAGAATAATATATCGAATTATTTTTCTCGTAATTTGACGAGTTTAGAATAAACTGTTGCTTGTATTAAAAAATAATAATAATAAAAATGATTTCAAAATTTTGTATATTAATTAAAAATCATCTAATAACTTTATTTAATGATAAGGAAAAAACACATAAAATATAAACATGTGTGCCTAGCTTGTCCCCCCCCTTCCCTCCAGAGGCAGATTCTCTGCCCTCCCACTTCCCGTGCCCTCCTGTTTTGTGTGGTCACGGTTAAGTCCTGTCAACATTTTATATTGTTTCTTTTATAGATATAATTAGACAAAAAAGAATAGTAATGTAAAATGTTGACGTGGTTTAACCGTGATCACACAAACAAGAAGGCACGAGAAGTGGGAGGGCAGGGGAAGTGAGAGGATAGAGAATCTGCCTCCCTTCCCTCCTCCCTCCAAATATAACTAAATAAGAAAAAGTACATGAAAATACACATAAATATTGTATTATTGTAACAGCAATGACGTCCATTTTTAGGACTTTGACAAAACAAGATAACACAAACACACGTCTGATACTATAATCTCGTAAGATGTATTTTCATATATATGATAAATAATATATATAAAAGTGATATACGTAGATGTCACATCCTGGCCCGGGGGGACCACTTCCCGGGCCCGCTCCACCACCGTAACACGATATTGTCCGTTTTGGGCTTACCATTCCTTCACGGTTTTGTTTTTGGAAACTCACGAGCAACTTCCTAGTGGATCACCCATCATGAGATTGCTCTAGCCCCCTTCTAGCTTAACTTCGGAGTTCCCATAGAACCCAAAGCCAATGAGCTCCCAAAAGGCCTCGTGCTAGGTAGAGATGAAATACATATAAGGATCACTCCCCTGGCGCAAGCCCACAGGTCCCAGGATCGAAACCTAGCTCTGATACCAATTGTCACATCCCCGCCCGGGGGGGACTACTTCCCGAGCCCGCTCCACCACCGTAGCACGATATTGTCCGCTTTGGACTTACCATTCCCTCACGGTTTTGTTTTTGGGAACTCACGAGCAACTTCCTAGTGGATCACCCATCATGAGATTACTCTAGCCTCCTTCTCGCTTAACTTCGGAGTTCCCATGGAACCCGAAGCCAGTGAGCTCCCAAAATGCCTCGTGCTAGGTAGAGATGGGAATATACATATAAGGATCACTCACTCGGCGCGATATGGGATGTCACATAGATTTCACGCATACCTACTTAAGGCAAAAGAAATAATATACATATATACACAATGCAATACTGTTAAGTTTCATAAAGAGTGCAGTACTGTTAAGTTTCATAAACAGTGCAATACCGTTAAGTTTCATAAACAATGTAGTACCGTTAAATTTCATAAACAATATGGTAAGTTTCATAAATGGTGTAGTAAATTTAATAAACAATGTAGTAAATTTCATAAACAATGTAGTACGGCGCGTTAGTTTTTTTTTAAAAAAATTTCAATATTAAAATTATGTTTTTTTTCATTAAAATTTAAGTTTTTTTGTCATTTTTATTAAAGTTTAAGAGTTTTTCATTAAAATTTAAGTTTATGTATTTAAATAAAGTTATAGCATGGTCTTTAACTAAAATAAACTTAGCCCAACCCTTTCCACGAAAAGTTCTCATCCCAATCCCGATCTCCTCCCTCAACCACCGCCACCTGATGCTTTTGTACAAACAAATCATTGGGTTGTCTAGCTTGCATCCCTTAAGATTTGAAATAGTTTACAAGTTAAATACAAAATGCGTTTTTTGAGTAGTGCATTCAAGTTTTCAAGATTTATGAAAAGAAAAAAATTAATAGAATACCAAATAGGGCCCTAATTTTTTTCCATTCGTCCAACCTGGAAACTCTTACCACTGATTAGTCTCTTTCCGGTTACAACGGAATGACTCGAACCCTTTACAAACGTAATCCGGGTTTGCTATCTATGAGCCATTCTTCTTCAGTATCCCAATTGAATAAAAGGAAACTAATAAAAAAAGGTTTTAAAACTGAATCTTAACTATAAGGACAAAATAAAAAGTAAAATGAATAGTACCAGAATTGACTTTTTAGTGTAAAATGTGATTTTTCGTTAAAATAAACAGTACTGAAAACTTTTCGTTAAAGTTTCCTTGAATAAAAGAAAGAAGCAAGGGAACAAATGGTCGACAAATACTTCCATCATTAGCACATGAGAAATTTCATAAGCAAGAAAAAATGAGATGAAACAGAACCAACACTCTACCAAAAGACTTGCAGGGGGATTAGTCGATGATCACTGTGAATACAAACATATTCAGCAAAATTACAGATAATCCAGCGGTAAACCTACAAAGTCATCCAGACATTTAAGTAATATAAAGCGAAATAAAAACGGACAACAAAACCAGAGAGCAAGAATGCAAGCAGCATTTTCTTTCCATTATCATCACTCCGCCTATCATTGATTGTTCTCAGAAGCATTTCCTGTGCACGATTGAGGGACCGGATTCATCGTACTCAGCTTTGGCAATCCACATCTGCACTCAAACAGAATCGGATTTCCGATAAGAATCTCTTTGACGAGCAGTTTGCACAAGAAAACTAAGTAAATGTATTAAGAAACAAACCTGCTGGAAGGTACTGAGGGAAGCTAAGATAGATCCTCCGATCCAGACACTGTACTTTCTCTCTGGTGGGGCAACCACCTTGATCTTCATGCTGCTTGGGGCCAATGCAGTAATTTCCTTGCTCATTCGGTCAGCAATTCCAGGGAACATGGTCGAACCACCACTAAGAACAATGTTGCCATACAAATCCTTCCTGATATCGACATCGCATTTCATTATGGAATTGTAAGTGGTCTCATGAATACCAGCAGCCTCCATTCCGATCATGGATGGTTGGAAGAGGACTTCTGGGCATCTGAAACGCTCTGCCCCAATAGTGATCACTTGACCATCAGGTAGCTCATAGCTCTTCTCAACAGAAGAGCTGGTTTTAGAAGTTTCCAATTCCTGTTCATAGTCAAGAGCAATGTAGGCCAACTTTTCCTTCATGTCCCTCACAATTTCACGCTCTGCTGTGGTGGTGAATGAATAGCCACGCTCAGTCAAGATTTTCATCAAGGCATCAGTCAGATCACGACCTGCAAGGTCAAGCCTCAAGATGGCGTGCGGAAGAGCATACCCCTCATAAATAGGGACTGTGTGGCTGACACCATCTCCAGAGTCAAGAACGATACCTGCACACAAGCACATAGAAAACATGAATCACAGTTGAAATGGCTTCTGCACTAGCAACCTGGACCTCCGTTCAAACGCAAACCCAAAATACCATAATTTTACCATAACAATTTGCTGATCTAAGCAAACCCAAAATGATATTTTTACCCAATATCATTCTCATAGATAAAACTATATCCCAAATATTTCAAAATCACTCCCAAACAAATTGCATATGCCCATCTTATCTACTATGAACCCATTTAAAGGTAGTCGCCTACCTTTTTTTCTTTTGAAAATTTTAGGCTGAACCGTAAAATGCTTGTTTATCGACAAGGCCAAACCAATTTATGCAACATAAAAACAATTCCATAAAGAAAGGAGTTAGTGCATTATCAAATCTGATTGAATAGCTTACCAGTAGTACGACCACTGGCATAGAGGGAAAGCACGGCCTGGATGGCTACATACATAGCTGGAGCATTGAAGGTCTCAAACATGATCTGGGTCATCTTCTCACGATTTGCTTTAGGGTTGAGAGGTGCTTCAGTCAGGAGAATTGGATGCTCTTCGGGTGCAACACGAAGTTCATTATAGAAGGTATGATGCCAAATCTTCTCCATGTCATCCCAATTGCTCACAATTCCATGCTCAATTGGGTACTTCAGGGTTAAGATACCACGCTTGGACTGAGCCTCATCCCCAACATATGCATCTTTCTGACCCATTCCAACCATAACACCAGTGTGACGTGGGCGACCAACAATGCTAGGGAACACAGCTCTTGGAGCATCATCTCCAGCAAATCCAGCCTATACAACGATGATTCAATCAAACTAAATCCACTTTCTAACATCTTAGATTCATACCAGTTAAAATACATACAGATTGATATTCTATTATACATTCTAAAGGCTGGGATGGAAATCTGTTTCGCATACCTTAACCATTCCCGTTCCATTATCACAGACAAGAGGCTGAATGTCCTCGCTGTCCGCCATCTTCTACTTTGTGCAAGCAAATAAACAGCATCGAATTGTAAAACCCAAATTACCCACAACACAAAATTTAAAAACCCAAATTATCCACAACACAACAATTAAAACAATATGCATCACATTGAATGGAATTATCGCTTGTCTCAGACAAACAGAAGGCTGCATAGAAATCAACATTGATCTCCATTGGTGCACATACAACAGAGATTGAAGTTAACAAACATAAACAGATAACACCAAATCGACTCCAACCCAATTCCCAAATAAGAAAATCAAAACAAAAAAAGCATAAATATAATGCCAGTTTATTTAAAAAATAATAATCCAAACATAATTCAAAAACATTTCTCGGCTCTACGAAAACTAGGCAAATTTTTTTATATTTTTTTCAAAAATAAATTAAAAATCAGCAATGCAAACCCCTCATCACCTACAAATAAACAGATCAAGGCACAAATCTACCAAATTGTACACAGACCGAACAAACATCACAACCCAAAACCAAATGCAGCAAAAATGGACCACCCGAACGGGGAAAACCCAAAATCGAACCAAAATCCTGAAAATTTTGAGATTACAACCGGATCAAAATGTAGAGAGAGAGAGAGAGAGAGAGAGAGTCACCTGTTCTTTGAAACCCTAGAAAATGCGAGTTTTGGGATTTGAGGTTCGGATGAGCTGCTGCTGGTACTGGTCGTGCCCGCCTTGAGGGCCTTTGGTGTTGGTTCGAAATGGAAACAAAAAACAATAAAGGCACGGACGTGACTGGCGGACACGAAAACCCGAGCGGAAAAAACAAAAATTGGAAATCCACAAATTTGCCCAGCGAAATGAAATTTCAACTCCGCCCCGAAAGTAAATGCGACTTAAATGCACTGCAAATTCGGTCCCGACCGAATCCCCACCGTTCGTTCTTTTGTAGGAAGGGACTGGATCTACGGTCCACGTGACGCGTCACCCTGATCTGGGCCTCTTGTGGATCCAGTTGTTCTGCGGCATCCGCTTTTAGTGGTGGCCCCGTCTTCCATTCTTTTGTGGTGATTATCTGTTTTACCCCCGATTTGTATACGGAATCTCAAATGCATTCTATCTGTTTTACCCCTGATTTGTATACGGAATCTCAAATGCATTCTTCTAATGATATGTTATAGGCCCGGATTTTTGACATATTTCGGTTTGATTCGGTTTTGTTTTGTTTTGTTTTTTTTTATTTTTTTAATAAATGATATTATCTATTTAAGAAAGTGGAGGAGTGAGTTAAAACTCATAATGAACTAGCGCTCACAATGATCTAGCAATAACGTGGTTCAAAATTGTTTTTGTCTACAATTGACAAGTTAAGCCCTAGTTTGGTACTAAGATGATTCTGAAAAAAGTGGCTATCAAAAAACGCTGGGAACTTTTTTTTGTTTGGTAAACATTCAGCTTCAACTTTTTTTTCACAGTTTTAGGTGAAAAAAAGCCAAAAACACAAATGTACAAAACCTACCTTTGAAAAACTAGCATTTTTTCACATCTGTTTTACATAAAAGTTTATCAAACACTATAATACTATTTTTTTTTTTTCAAAAGCACTTTCACAAAAAAAGTTTACCAAACACTTAGCTGCTTTATTTCACAGCTGCTTATTCTCAAAGCACAGCAAAAACAGTTTTTTTTTCAAAACACAACAATATCAAACCAGCCCTAAGTCTTATAGAAAGCATTTCAATCACAACTTATTGAATGTTAAAGAGGCCATGAATGTAGAACTTGTCCCTAAAAAACAGGCTTGTATGGAAAGGGTGCCAAAAGCACGCTTTCGGACCCGAAGTCCTCTCGTTGGCCCCCTCTATCGATATTAATTCGGCGGCAGCCAGCTCTTTCCTTGCTTTATAGCCACTTCACTCGCCTTCCAGTTTATAGGTTGCGCATTATGAAAAGTCTAAACTGAATTGCGTGATGAAACTAGACTCTAATACAAATTTTTAAGAGCTCATGAGTAGAACTAGCCTTTAGAATACCGGTTGTAAGATTCCAAGAACTACTAATATCAATTCCAACACAAGGTACATAAAGTCATGATTATGGAAGATGTGTTGGGTTGGCTTGGATCTTATTTCCTGACAGAAAAGTCATGACCAAACGAGCAACACAAGATAGTGGGCAATGGTCCCAAATCTCCATTCGCCACATAACACGTGCATGCATGCTTTCATGTATTGATCGTTCACAAAATAGGCAATTGGGCATGGAGAGATCGAGCTATGTGACAACTTTCATGGAGGATCGGTTAGGCAGTTTAATTTGTTAATTATTATTTTTTTGTCAAAGTAGTTTGTTAATTATTGATAAGTAGTGAGGTTCATGATCAATTGATTAAGGGAGTTTTAACGAAATACTCCCAATATTGTTCACTTTGAATGAAAAACTATATTTTTACCCTTTTTTAGTATTATTCACTACACCTTTATTTGTCATTTTTCATTAAACCAAAATTTTTTTTGAACTTTTCGTTAGTTTTTCTATTGATTAATCCTTGAAAAGTAATTTTATATAGAGCTCAATATTCCTAACTCTCAGTCAAATCTCTATATATCCTACCTACCACTTTGTTTGATTTGATGACTTTGGAATTCTAGAGTTGTTGGTATTATGTTATAGTATTATACAACACACATGCATATAAGTATTAAGTCGCTTACACGCACATATAAATGAATGTGTGCATATGTTAATGTTAGTCGCTTACGTACACTTAAGTAGGTGTCAACTGTTGATGTTAGTCACTTACACGCAATGAAATCTCTACATATTCAATCTACCTACCAATTGAGACTTTGTTTGATTTGATGACTTCGGGTTGTTAACATGGTACCATCCATGTTATAGGATATGACACACATGTTAATTAGTAGTTACACGTATATACGTGATTGTCAACTATCTAGCTAGTCACTTACATGCACGTAATTAACTGTTAGCTGTTTATTTAGTTGCTTACACACACATACACACACATAAATAATGTGGATGTAAATTTCCGTTGTCTTCTCCTTTGACGAAAATGCACCTGCAAAATAATAACACCTAAGATTAAGGCCAAAAGCCTCACACGCCCATGATGAATGTGGGGGCTTTGGCTGAAGAATCTCCAATGCCAAAGTTAAAATTCTGAAAATAATATATTTAGAAGTTTGTGGGTAGCAAATGACTTAGCTTTTTAGTGGAAGAATAGGGCTATTTATAGTGGTGTGGCCGACCCTATTTGGAGAATAGTGACCGGCCATATATGGTGAAATTGTGTGAATAATGCAAGGTATTATGTGAAATAATATCTTGCAATTAACATGACAATTAATCCTAAATTAAATAGGAAAATTGGGAGTTACCTTTTGAATAAGGATTTGATGAGGAGTGATGAAAGGGATTTGAATAAATACCATTTTGATCACCTTTGACTATTCCTTGATTGAGCCGTTATTGTCCATTGCATGCGCATAGGAATCTCGGTGTGCCTCGAGGGCAATTTTGTCCTTTTAACCCAATAGTCCACGTGTCACCTCAATAATTTTCTTGATCATTTTTTGCTCCACAAATACTATCAACTGTAATAATAATCGCTCACACGCACATACATAGATACATATTAGCCGTTGATGTTAGTGAATGGATGGTGTTGTTCATATACTCATTTTTACTTCTCATACACCCCTTGTTAATTTATGTCATTTGATCTTCTTCAATTCTTCAATCAAACGGCCAAAAATTGAAAATTGTGTATAGAAGGCAAAAAGAGGCATGTGAATAGCACCATCATTATGAATCTCACAATAATACGAGTACATGCCACAATAATATTGTAAGGGTGAACTACCTATTTAGTCATTGAATTATCACCTGAGTGAAAATTAGGTCCCTAAACTATTTTTTCAAAAAAAAAAAATCAATCCAAGAATTATATAAATCTGCCAATTACATCTAGGGCTGGGCACATGTCAGGTCAAGCCCAATTTTGAAGGGACCGGACCGAACCCAAGTTTAAAAGAAATGAGCCAGGCGGGGCTGAATAATGAAATTTCAGAATCTGGAACCAAACCTAACCCGACCTGTTTGAAACGGGCAAGTTCGGGTCGAGTCCATGGCTCCAATAACAATTTTTTTTTTAATTAGAATAGTTTTTTTTTTTTTTTTTTTGGTCAAAAGGTTCAACTTTTATTACCAACACAAAATTTACAAACACAACTGGAGGCCCAAATTTACAACAACCACACTACAACTAAGAATCTCCAAAAACCCAACAAAAGAAGAGCCCAACCCAAGAGTTGAGCCCAAAACAAAAACACATGCACAGAAACCTATCCAACTAAATCCTCTGCCGCCACCAAAGCCTTTCTGCTGACCACGAACCAAACCCCCTGCAATTGTTGAAGACAAATCCCAGCCAAGGCCCAGGAACAGAAATAAATTGGAACTATCACAAGACATGCATATATATTCAAATTCAATTTAATTCAATAATAGAATTGAAATTGGAACATAACAGAGGTCAAGATTCAAGAACCCAACAAAATCCCTTCGAGTTTGACAGAAAAAGAAACTGATTTTGAGAGAGTGAGTGAGTGAGACATAGCAGAATCAAGGAGCACCAGATCATTGACCACTATTGCATTCCCATTCCCAATTTCTTGCATGCATTCAGAATTTAAAGCCACAAAAAAAACGAAGGAATTCGCTATAAATTGACAAGAAAAATGACGAAAGAGGATTTCAATGACCATGGATCGAGATCTAATGATGATGGCGGTGGACGGAACTAGAACGGTGGGATCGAGTCAGGAGGAGATATCGACGTCTGAGTGAGAGGAGAGGAGCCAGGAGGAGAGATTGAGGGAAAGGGAAACTGAATAAATGGATAGATGATTATGAATGACTCATATTAAGACATGCTAGAAACGGGCCGGGCCGGAGGCCTATACACTCATATTTTAAGAACCGCCCCAACCCGTGGGTCCTGGACTAGTTTGCTCACCCCTAATTACATCCCTAATATTAGATTCGAAAGTACTATATTTAATTTTTTTGTCAATTTAAGTCACGTTAATTGTACATGATACACATTGTAGGCGAGATTGGTAATTTTTCATAAAGAAATAGTGTATGGAATTAACTTTAGATGGTAAATTAGATGTTAGATTCACAATCTATGTGATTAAGGGCTTATAGGCGATAAAATGACGGTATTACGCTCTAAAGTGTGTCAAGTGACTTAAGTTGACGAAAAATTTGATAAAATAACTTTGAATATAATATTAAGGAAGAAATTAGCAATTTTTAATTAGAAATTTATTTTATCGAAAAAATAATTCAATGACCTAATTTTCACTAAAGTATAGTTCATAAACTAAATCGATATTCATCCATATTGTAATAAAAAACAAGAAAAGTTGGGTCATATAGCTAGCAAGCCAGGCTAGGAATATCCTGGGTAGGGTTGTGATTGGCAGCGTTGTTAATAAGAAATATCAATTAATAATCCAAATTCCAATGAAGATTCGTGGGGTTAAGACTCGAGAGTGAGTGAGAAGGGTGTTGAATCTGGAGCATGAGAGGTGATCATGGTTGGCAACCTGGCAATTGGGGCCAAAATCATGATGAAGAATATGCATAAGCCCTTTACAATATTCCCCATGCGAGTTTGTGCCTTCTGCAGTCTGTACACTGTTTTGTTTATATTTTGTTTGGACGCAGATTGTCTGCCCTTCTGTTTGGATGCATTTTCTATTCCTTTCTATTTTGTGAGGTCACGGTTAAGCCATGTCAACATTTTATATTGATTTTTTTTTATAGAAATAATAAGACAAAAAACAATAAGAATATAAAATGTTAACATTATTTAACCGTGACCGCACAAATAAGAAGAGATGAGAAGGATAGACAATCTGCCTCCATTTTGTTTTGTACGTGACTTCACCTCCCATCGTTACTAAACAAGCAGATGATCTTTCTTACCATATTCTGTAACGTTTACTTAATTAATTGCAACAGTAAAAAACACTTGTGGCTCTTTTTTATTTTTTTTGTTTTGTTTTGTATAATGATATATTTAACATTAAGGGAAGCGGATTGTTTAGCTAAGCTATACAATAGGCATCCTATTTTGATATCAAAATCGTCATTCATGAAATTCGAATCTAAGACCTCTTACCTATAAGTAAAGAGGAATATATATCAGTTATTACAACATTGAAAAACATTTGTGATTCTTATTCAGACTTAAGAACTTGATCAAATTCTTGAGGTACACTTCCAATGAAATGAGGGCACTTATTCCTACTAACTTTGCAAGAGTTTTTTTTTTTTTTTTTTTTTTTTTTTTTTGAGAATCGATATTATTATTATTATTGATGAAACAAACAAATTAACTAGATAAAGAAAAATAACTGGAATGAAAATAAAACAGAGGATTAAGCGAGCTGAACTATAAATAACGGCTTTGTCAAACTACTGTAGACAGTTTCTTGAACAAAAAAACTACCTTATATGCAGCATAATTATCTTTTCGAAGGTGTAGAATAAGTAAGTGTTCTACCATTAGACCTAGAAGTATGCTATAATACGTGGGTGGTTTCGATACTTCTATGAGAGATTAAGACTCATCTTTGAGATCTCCTAAGAAAGACTCATCTTTGAGATTAAACTGAGCATCTGTTTTAACAAAGCGAAAACTGTTAAAAGTATTAATTTTACATAGGGAAAAGAGTGTATTTTGCATGTGTTTATAAGTAATTGAGTTACTCTTTATATTGTTAGTTGGTTTTATGATGAAACCTTAACCTTCTCTATAGTATCAAAGCGGGTTGACTCATGTGTAAAGTCCAACGGTCACACGTGCTTTACATCACCGGATTTGTCTTATCCATGTGCTAGGCTTAAAAGTTATCACACGTAAGGGGTGTGGTGAGAGTATTAATCCCACATCGAGAAAAGATACCTTGCATGTGGTTACAAGTAATTGAACTACTCCTCATTTTGCCAATTGATTTTATGGTAGAACCTCAATCTTCTTCAAACCGTATGTGCCATGCATTAAATCAAATGATCATTGACACCTGACTTACTCGTGTTTTATGTATATAAGAAGTGTAAATTAGGAGATGTAGAAGTAGAACTCATTTCGTGAAAGTCTTACTCGTCTAATTAATGAGATTAAGCTGCGCATATCTATCTAGAAGGTAAAGACCAAACTGGACACATGACTCGTTCACATTGTATGCAACATGAATTGTAAATTTTAGAGGGTCCCCTGTAATTTATCATATCGTTTATATCAACTCATTGGATTTGGAATGGAAGGTTACCAAATCCTAACCTCTCTCTATTTTTCATGAGTTTTGGGAAGGAATCCTAAGCTACAACAGCATCACCTTGTATTTTTTTAGCTCCGGGATGGTCGATAAGATCCACCCATTTGCTCATTTAGTCAATGACTTGGTTGAAATTTTATTCGGTTAGGCCAATGGAGAGAGGTGACCCACTCTCCCTATTTATTTTCCTTTAGAAATACTTATGGATAGTAGAAACTAAGAACCAATATGTATAATTTATGGTGGGACTATTTCAACTGTACTTTAGCTTTTAATTTACACGTTATAATTTGAGTAGTTGACAAGTTTAATTGATTCAAATTTAGGTAGAGCAAATAGAAGATCAAGGGATTAGCTTCAAATGTCTGTTTCTAATTGTTTTTGGAATGACTAGAAGTGTTTTATGATTACAAAAAACGATTCTGACTATGTTGGACAGAAAAACTTAAAAATGCGTACGAGTTTTAAAAGTCTTTCTAAATCTTTAAAGCACTTTCTAAAAAAGCATATTCTAGTTCTTATTTAGTATGCACACCCAAGTGTTTTTTTTTTTTTTTGTTTGATATAAGCAATTAAGTTATAAATAAAACTCCAACGTGTTTCTAATAAAAACACTTGTAACTAGCTAGAAGTGCTTATTAAAAAGCAAAATCTCAAACGAGTTTTAGAACACTTAAAACAATATGGTTTGTATGTAACATGACCATGTCGTATTGAAAAACTTCTCGTGCCAACAAATCTTTCACACAAGTTAATCACAAGCTAAATGGGAGATATTGGTGCAACCATGTTAGTTAATACTTGCCTTCCCAAACTTCGTGAAATGCTAACCAGGTCCAGTAGTGCCATGCATGACTTAATTGGAGAAAGTTAGTTATATATATGCGTGTACATAATGTCGATATGGAGTAGCAATTCCTCATTATGTGGGTTTGTCGCAGTATAAATGAAACTGCATGCATGGTAGAAGTAGTAGCGTAGGACTTTATATTCCATAACCCATGGAGTTAGATGGCAAGTTTATTTATTGTTACCCACTTTGTGAGCCGGTGGTTCCAACCACCCCCTTATGGTGGTGAATTCCTTTACACGAAAACTACCATCTACTTTACATTTTTTATTTTTGGGATCATGATGAAATTTTCCAACATACTTTTGAAATATCTTGTATATTTCAAATTTAAATCACGTGTAATCATATGCAAAAGTATACATGTCAAATTTAGGTGTGTTTGCTTACATACCTAATTAAACATTTGAGTTTATAGCTTGTTTTGCGTTTTTTTTTTTTTTAGTAATAAGAAAGACTTATATGACTAAATTGTAATAATTTTAGTATCCGCGAATAGGTTTTTTACTATGAGGATGTTCATAAATTTATTAAAGTTACAGACATTCTATTTTTTTATGTGTTATTCAACAGTTAGAATTGTTCAGCTTTTTAGATTTTTTTTTTCACGGGTTATCATGCTAAAAACCAGTTAAATTATAATTGTTTGTAGTTTGATTATCCACATTTCCATGTCAACTTTATCTAACGAAATCGGACAGACTAATCCGTGAAAGTCTTAAATTAGGAGAGTTTATAGCTCGCTTTGATACTATTTGGTACAAATTAATTATAATCATGACATTCAAACTAAAACAAATTTTATAAATCCAAAAAGAAAATAAAATTTGAGGTAAATTACATTTTACTTGTTCAGTTTAAATATTTTAATCTCATATATTGAATTACTATTTTATTTCAATTTCATGTAACCATTAGAAAATATATTAAGTTAGCTATTAAGTAATGACGTGATAACAGTGAGTTCCACATTTGTGCTGTGCCAAATGACCAAACAACTAATAAAAAATATTTGGATAAATTACGTTTTGCAACCTAAGTTTGCGTTCAATTGGAACATCATACAATATTTTTAAAACATTTCAATTTCATACTCTTACTTATTATTCCATTTCAATGTCATACATCGTCCCAATTTCTGTCAGTTTCTTCGTTATGCACGTCGCGAACCCCACATAATTTGTGTCACATGAATAAAAACAAATAAAGTAATTTTTAATTATAAATGGTCCACCCTCTCCTTCTCCAGCAACCTTTCGACAAGTCCTTCACCGACGTCTATTTCGGTAAATTTAATTAACATAATTTACTGGGATCGTTGAGGTGTGCTTGAGACGAGAACACAAAAGCTTTTCTAGCTTCTCTCTTCTTCTTCCATTTATTTTTTCATCATTTCATGTAAGTCACAAGCTTTTTTTGGGTCTTCTTAAGCAATGTATGACATTGAAGTGAAGATTGAAATGTTTTAAGAATGTTGTGTGATGTTACAACTGAACACAAATATGAGAGTAGAAAATGTAATTTACTCAAATATGCTTATTAGTTGTTTGGCCATGTGGCACAAGTTGGGAACCACATTAGCACAATTATGGAACCCATTGTTACCACATCGTCACTTAACTACTAACTTAACAGATTTCCAAACTGTTGTACGAAACTCAAATGAAATAATAACTAAATGTATGAAATTGAAATGTTTTAACGATGTTGAATAAGATTGTAGTTGCACGCAAACCTAAAGAAATAAATGTAGTTTACCCAATTTATTTATTTATTTTTAAACATAAGTTTACCCAGTTTATTAAAATTTATATTTTAACCATGCTTTGCTTGCATGATAAACAAGGCACCTTCCATAATATCACGAGATGTTAAATTAGATTATTTGACAAAAAAAAAATTATAATATATGTGGTCCCATGACAAGCCACGTGCATATAGATACATCAAAAGTTCATATGAGATCAGAAGCACTCAAACAAACATGTTATGTTGTACCCTCTCTTTCTAGTACAAAATTGTCATATTATTCCACCTTCCGATCCATATCCAAAACCTAGAGAGAGAGAGTTTCATTCGATTTATTAGTGTGAGAGTTACAATTTCAATCCCTCTCGCTCTCGGCGTTGGATCCAATGCACACAAACTCTCTCCCATCTCATCTGCCTTTCCAGTTACACCGAAAAATTACTCCATCGTCGAAAGACTTTCAAGAAACTCAATCTTTCGTAGGGTTATGTAGCTAAAACAGTTTCCCTTCTTTCCTCTACCTCTAAAAGTGAAGCAAAGCTCTCACAGAAATACCAGAAAACCCAACCCGATTGGGAATAGGAATACCAGAGTAATGTGAATTCGATCGGTCGGTCATATTTATATCGATCAATACATCCCGTATATTCTAAATTCCTTTCTTTCTTCCCACCCACCATTGATTCCGATATCTCCTTTCCGTCTTCTTCGTCTTTGCATGATCGTCGTTCATGGAGTCAAACCTAGTCGACCGGATCTCCGTCTTCAACGTCTCGAATTCACTCAAACAAGACCGGAGCGAGAAACCCATGTCGGAGTTTCGATCCACGCCGTCGGATCACGATCATGCGCCTCATGATCATCAACAACAAGAACGGTCCAAGAAACAACAAACAAAGCAGTCCCAGAACATTACACCAGATCACATTAACACCCCGGCAAAACAAGACCGCAAGAAGCCGCCGCTGCCGGGGGAAGATGAATCGTCGACGAACGGCAAGGATGTCATGGATGAGGACGACGACGGGTTCAAAACGCCGACGTCTCTGGAGCACAAAATCCCGCCGATGACAGAATGTCCACCAGCGCCGCGAAAACCGTTTCTAAAGAGAAGGCGGTCGCCTTCGCCTCCGCCGCCGGCTGCTCGCAGAAAGGTTCAGTTTACTCAAGCACAACTGAATGATATTTTCTCCAACTTTTTACTCGTCCCGGATGCGCGCGCCAAAATCAAGAAAGCCAGACGATCAGAGTGATTAATTAAATTGTTCGATATTCGTCCATCCATATTATTCATGGTAACCCATAATACATAATGAATTTAAATTCTGATCTCTCTCAGCTCCATCTCTTTTGTTTTAATTTTTTTTTTGTTGGGTGAGATAGATCTTGGTTAAAGGGAAGGTGACGTATTAAAGTTGGAAAAAGAAGAAAGAAGAAGATTTTATGTTCTTTTGTGCTCGAGGTGTTATTCTCTTCTTCTACTAAAGATAATGAGACTGAAGAAAAATACAAATTATTATGTTTCGTACAAACGAAAGTTTAGTTCTTTGCATAATTTTTTTGAGTTGAATTATTTTCTTTTTTTGAATAGTTTATTTCTTTTTTCTTTCATGTTGCACCTGAATCTGGTGAAGTCACTTCTTTGGATTCACTACAAAAAAAATGAGCACTGCACACAAAAAATTATATGTGCCTTTTGAGGCCAAAAAGCACCAACATTTGTGCTCATAGACCAATAGCAACAGTGCAGCAACTAAGTTTGTATCTGTGCTCTCTATGGGCGTCACCATTACTTATAGCACACAATATGATGTTTTGTGCCCAAAGCTAAGCACAAATACAACCCTTATTGTGTCTTACCTCTAATAAAGGCTACTGAATGTATGGTGTAAGATGGGCACAATTGCTATTTTAAAGGCTCAGATTGCTGTATAAATGTTAAAGCAAGGGCACAACTTTAAAATTGTGCCACTATTATATTTTAATAAATACAATAAAACTCCAGCACAATTAAAAATTTGTGGCATAATTGGATATTTTTATTTAAACATGGAAATCATCAGGTTGCTCATAGAACCTAATTTCCACCTAAATTTAGAAACTTACAAATCATCCATTACAAACTAAACATAAATCAACATTAGCACTAAAATAGTGAAGTTAATATATTACATAACCCATGTTCTCGGCTAAGACCGATTCATGCAACCTAACAATACAACCCATCCAAATGTTAAACCAAAAAATACATGTTATCCTATGCTGGATATACCCGGGATTCTCTATATACAACAAAATATAACATATCCAAGCTTGTATCCCCAAGTCAAACGTACTAATGGTTAAACTAGCAATATATAAACAAAATACACATCTACAAGGGCTGCTTGATGACAACTAACCAGTATTCTCACTTTGGCAGTCCTCATGCATCATAGCACTAGAAATTGGAGGTCCACACTGCACATTCTTGTCATTTCCACCTTCGAAACGCGTTGAAATCTGAGCGTGTGAGCTTCCACACCCTTGCTGCTGATATATATATCTTAGATAATTATAAGTGAGCTTGCTTAGATAATTATAATTACACCCAGAGAACAGCATGTGCAGCAAGCTAGTACCAACGAAACACTCAAAAAAGGTAAAACTCATTTTCATTTCTTCCCAAAATTAAACATAAAAATGTAAAAATTGATCTGCTTCAAACCCAGAGATTCAGAAGAATGGTCTACGAATAACAGAATCAAATTCTCTAACTTCTCAAGCTCTAGTAAGAAGCTTTCCTCGAGCTCTTGGAACCACTTTATGCAATGTTTCAGCCTCTTAACATACTCAGAGTCTCACATTTTTCCTAGAAAATCAATTAACATTAAATTTCATAATCTAAAAATATACCCAAAACCCATCTCAGGTAAACTAATCCCAATAAAATTAAAAAACTAATACATTCAAATTTCAAAGAGCAAACAAGATTAATAATAATAAAATTAAGTGAAAGCTCACAGATGTTGAGATTGAATATTCCTTTTGCATCTCTGGCTCAACTATGCATCAACACAGCAAATACAATCTTTTCATTTGCGATCTCTGCATATCCTCGATAATTAAAAAGAAGCAGAAGCACAACATACCACTGAGCATTAAACCTAAACCCAACTAAGGAGATCAGGTAATCTACTCAAACATACCAACTTAGGGTCCTTGTGCCACTTCAACGTAATTTTGCAAATAGACAACTTTATGTCCTCGCATTTGGCAACAATTTCCATGTCTCATAATTTCCCCTAAAATTGGCACCCAATAAAGTGATATAAGCAGAGGAGATTCAAGCAATGGAAACTCTACCTATACACATATAACACATGTTTGACTGACCTCAGGTCCATAGAAAGGATGTCATGTTTGACTGACCTCCAGTTTGGGCGTTCCTCCTTTCTAAGCATTATATAAAACGAAGCAAAAATTTTGAGAAAAAAAAAGAAATCGATATACCAGAGCATATGACAATTAAATAACTATATAAAAAAATATCAATTTTATGTAATTAGAAGAAAAGCAAACTCAGAAAGATAATTTAAATTTTAGAGAGCTGCCTTCGAAGCGTTAGACAACTATCACTGGAAGCTTGTAATGACTACCCAGTACACAATTGTGAAGTCGGAAGAGGAACTTACAGAAATCATTTATACTCCCTTAGGATTTACATATCTCAAGTAGTCATCCCAGTTGTTGCTAGTCTCATCATAGCCTAAAAGAAATTCACAAAACCATTCATATCACACATGAATTTTGATATAAAAAATATACCTGAATTTAACGAAGAATCTGACAATCCATAAATAAACCAATCTAAAGCAAGGACTTCACCGATAAGTTTTACCTCCATAGTAATAGGCAGCAGACAGATAATAGTTACGGAGATGGCACATAGATGAATCCATGAAATCAGGTAACAAAGGGGTAGCAGACGCTCTGATGTGATTTATCCATTTGTAGCATTACCAGAATGCATAGACCCGTATTGGTCAACAGAAGGCTGCATGGAAAAAGAACTCAAGCTTGGAACCACCACATATAACATAAATGAATGAATGTTTCAAATGTAGTTTGTTAATAGTTTTTCACGATCAATTGTTGTACTACCTAAATACCTTATCTCATCCTGTTCAATTTATATCACGTCTCATACCATAACTACAAACAAATACACAGTTACTCAGTTTCTCAAACAATCAACTTTCACAATATACAAAATAAAACTATCACAATATTACACAAACAAAAAACCGAAAAAACAAAAAACAAAAAGAATTATTCCACAAAAGCCTCAAAAGGAAAAAACCAAAATTATTTACCTTGAGCACAGAGGGCTTCGAAAGCTTCACACAAAAGCCCCAAAAAACGAAGAGTACCGTCTCCTGAAACGAAAAACAGAAGTCAATCATACGCCCAGACAACGAATCTAACGATATAAACAAAACCCAAAATTACAAAAACAAAATTCATACCTTTTATATACCTTGAGCACAAAGTGGTTCCAAGGTTGCACATGAAAGCCCCAAAATTGCAACACCACTGTTTCCTGAAATTGAAGACTAAATCGTATCCAAGCGCACACACAAAACCCCAAAATTACAAACGCAAAATTTAAACACAAACAAAATTATAAAATCAAAATTTAATCTGCTACCCCTTCTCTCCCGTTTTTCTCGCACCCTAATCTCCATTTCTTCAAATGACCTAACTCCCTGTCTCCGTGTATACTCCTTATCTCTCTCATTAAATCAAAACTCTCAAACCCAATTCAAAGCCTCATCAGAACCCATAGCATAATCTAATGAAAAATATTACCCAAAAAAAAACAAAAAGATTCAATTTTTAATATTTTAAAATTGAAGAAAACACAACCCATAGATTTGAAAAAAAACAAAAAAACAAAAAAAAAAAAACCTATTCAAAGAACTTACCAGAAAACGTTAACCTTTTTGGCTTAAAATCATCTTCAATCCAAATCAAAAAGTTGAAGAAGTTTAAACTACTTCGGATTTTTCCAGCGAGCCAAGATTTGACAGGGATAGAAACGAACGTTTGAGAGCGATGGAGACTATGGCGACAAATAGAAAGGGAGAAAAGCTTGAGAGAGATGGAGACCATGGCGACAAAGACAAAGGGAGAAAAGCTTGCAAAACACTGAGAAGGGGGCGAGAGAGGGGGGAAATGGAAAGCAAAGAAAGAAAAAGCAGAGAACTGAAACAGAACGGGCAGCGATGATGGACGCGTGCCAAGAAAGGAACAGAAAAAGAAGACCGAACCTAGAGGCACACTGATGAGAGACGCATGGGCTGGGAGGACAAAACCGCCATTTTACTGTAAAAAAAAAAAAAGCTGAAGGCCAATTGGGGGCATTTTCGTCCACGCACTGTCCGTAAACAGTGCACCCGAGTTTGGGTTTTAGTATAGAAATAATGTCTCATAACCTTTGTGTTGCCACGCTGTGAATTCACTAAATTCTGCGGTATGAAGCGGACGAGAAACATAATTATAACCTAAAAAAATATATACTAGGAGTAAATCTACAAGGGCTAATTAGAAAGAAAACATTATTATATTGGAATACGACATAAGTTGATAAAATGACCCAAGAGGAGTCCAGCATAGCATAAGATAGTTATATTTTCATAGTACACCAGTGAAATATAACATAATACAAAATATATTAATTGTCCTCGTCATTGCTGCTTAAAATCTCAACGGTAACATTCTGCATATTTCGTGAGCTCAACTGTGGGACAGACAGACCTCTAGGACGAATTTGTGCTTGATAAGTGCGTGGTTCTTCAATAATAACGACAGAATTGGTAGACTGTTCAGTTGTTGTTTCAGCAGAAACCAAATTGACAGGATATTGTTCTGTCCTACCTGGGTTTGCCCATGCTGGCAATACACGTCCTTGAGGTGCGCGTACGCATCCGTTATTGAAGGGTAATGCGTAGCCAAGGCGACCATCAACAAAAGTAGTAAGAATGTACTGATTATTAAAAGGACGAGGCATGCGCCCGGCATTAACAGGTTGTCGTGGACGTTGAACTGGAGGATTCGTTGTGGAATTTTCTGTTGTAATGTTGGAAGCAATATACGAATGTGATGCTGGAGATTCAGTTCCAATTCTAACTCCACGACGTCGCCTGTCCGCCATTGTCAATGATGTAGAACTTGCTCAAATTCAAAAGAAACATATGTGTATGAAGCAACCTTCTTAATTTCCATATACAAATTAGTAAGGGAGTGTGTGGACGTTTTATAGTAGAATAAAGGCACAAATCCATAATTGTGCCAACATATTCTTTTGCTATAGAGTAATTATTATTTATTAATATTTACTGGACACAATTTCTAACATTTGTGTCAGAAAAGAGGAATTTATAATTATTAAAATATATTCTCTATTTGAAGACCCAATGAGAAGTAGAGTGATTTATTATTTATTAATATTTAGTGGACACAATTTCTATCATTAGTGTCATAAAAAAGAATCTACAATTATTAACTCATTTGTCTATCTGAAGACCAACTAACTTTTGCACAGAGACCAACCCTAAGGGCACAATTGTTGGTTATGTGTCACTGCAGGTAGGACTTTAAAACCAAAAACCATATCACCAAGTATAAAAAACAAACCTGCAAGAAGATAACAATCCATAAAGCAATTCAAAAAGATACGAATCTAACAAACATTCATTGCACCTGGAAATGATCCTTTGTAAATCTAAAACATACCACTTAGTACTATGGTGTAGTGGTATTCTTCTTTATTTGTAAGTGAGAGATCTGAGGTTCAGCTTTCGGGAAAAACAAATTTGAACAACATTATTGCTAACTTATTTTGAGGCTAAAATATTGCACGGTAATAAACAGCTTCATACCATTATTTACCACAATTTTATAAATTTTAATTATTGGTGTGCTAGTGGAGGTAAAGACAAACGAGAGAGAACATATAGTGCCTTTGACAAATAATTTTTATAGACACAAAATATTTTTTGTGCCCATTTTCAGTAAAAAAGTTGTCATGTGATCCCACTCGACACGATTTTCGTGCCCATTACTGTTTTGTGTCTGCTTTTTTTAACATTGGGCACAATAGATGGTGCCCTCTATGGAATGAGAATTGTTTAAGCTTTTTGGTGGTCAAACTGACACAAAATTCTCAATTGTGCCCTTTATTTTGTACCCAAAGCTCATTTTTCTTGTAGTGATTCCATATTATCATGGTCCCATGGACAAATTTCAATTTGTTTCTGAGTGTATTCAAGTTGAATTTTAATGGATATATTAGCCTATCAGGGTGAAAAATTGTTTGAATGTCGTCATCAAAAACTTTAACGACCATTTTATATATTTTCTCTTTTGTAAATTTTATTTTCAAAATTTTAATAAATCACTAGTACAAAAACCTATTTGCACGACATTGTAAATTTCGTTGCGCAACATTTTGGCACCAAAACAAGAATGTTTTCCTAGCTTTGCACGACACAGGTGCATCTACGTCACGCAAAGTGTTTTTTATTTTTTTTCCTTTTGCTTTTCTTTTGGGGTTCTTGCATTGCCTTTTTCTTTTGTGATATCCACTTGTGTAAATATTTTAAATTGATGCTCGAATTAGTTCATTGTATTCATATAGGGTTAAGGAGTGTAGTTGTAAAAAATCATGAAAATCGGAGTTAAAATAACCGTTAAATTGTGATTTTTCGTTTATAACCGTCGAAAAGGTTTGTCCCGTTACTTGATATCTAAATGTTTGTTTTTTGCAATTTTTGGCATATGCGATCTCGAAGCATATTCAAACAAGTTTGACGGTCGGATCATTGAAACTTGTTTTGTACAATGCGTATCCCATCAAAACAATAGATTCACTAACACTTGGAGTTTATTTATGCTTTCATTAAGTATAACATAAGATTTTGTGGTATCCACTTGTGTAAATGTTCTAAATCAATGATCAAATTAGTTCATAAGCAAAGGGGAAAAAAAATACTTTGTGTGACAAATGTAAACCTTCGTCACACAAAACAGGATTTTTTTTTTCCTTTTCCTTTTCTTTTGGGGTTCTTGCATTGCCTTTTTCGTTTGTGGTATCCAATTGTGTAAATGTTTGAAATTGACAATCGAATTAGTTCACTGTATTCATATAGGGTTAAGCAGTATAGCTGTAAAAAATGATCAAAATTGGAGTTAAAATAACCGTTAAATCGTGATTTTTCATTTATAACCGTTGAAAAGGTTTGTCCTGTTACTTGATATCTGAATGTTTTTTTTTTGCAACTTTTGGTGTATGCGATCTCGAAACATTTACAAATAAGTTTGACGGTCGGATCGTTGAAAATAGTTTTGTACAATGCATGTCCCATCAAAACAATAGATTCACTAACATTTGGAGTTTATTTATACTTTCATTAAGTATAATATAAGATTTTGTGGTATCTACTTTTCTAAATGTTTTAATTTGACGATCGAATTAGTTCTTTGTATTCATATAGGATCAAGGAATGTAGCTGTAAAAAATCATCAAAATCGAAGTTAAAATAACCGTTAAATCATGCTTTTTTCGTAACCGTCGAAAAGTTTTGTCCCGTACTTGATCTCTGCATGTTTGTTTTTTGCGATTTTTGGCATATGCGATCTTGAAGCATATACAAACAAGTTTGACGATTGGATCGTTGAAACTAGTTTTGTACAATGCATTTTCCATCAAAATGATAGATTCACTAACACTTAGTGTATATTTATACTTTCATTAAGTAAAACATAAGATTTTGTGGTATCCACTTATGTAAATATTTTAAATTGAAGATCGAATTAGTTCATTGTATTCATATAGGATCCAAGAGTATAGCTGTAAAAAAAATCATCAAAATCAGAGTAAAAACTACTGTTTAATCGTCCTTTTTCATTTATAACCGTCGAAAAGTTTTATCCCGTTACATGATCTCTGCATGTTTTCTTTTTTTTTTTTTTTTTTTTTTTTTCGCAATTTTTGCAATTTTTGCAATTTTTGGCGTATGCGATCTTGAAGCATATACAAACAAGTTTGACGGTTGGATAATTGAAACTAGTTTCGTACAATGTGTTTCCCATCAAAACGATAGATTCACTAACACTTAAAGTTTATTTATATCTTCATTAAGTATAACATAAGATTTTGTGGTATCCATTTGTGTAAATATTTTAAATTGACGATTGAATTAGTTCATTGTGTTCATATAGGATCCAGAAGTGTAGCTGTAAAAAATAATCAAAATCGAAGTTAAAACTACCATTAAATTGTGCTTTTTGGTTTATAACCGTCGAAAAGTTTTGTCTCGTTACTTGATCTCTACATGTTTTTTTCTGCGATTTTTGGCGTATGTGATCTCAAACCATGTACAAACAAGTTTGACGGTTGGATCATTGAAATTAGTTTTGTGGAATGCGTATCCTATCAAAATAATAGATTCGCTAACACTTAAGAGTTTTTTTGTACTTTCATTAGGTATAACATAAGATTTTGTGGTATCCACAAGTGTAAATATTTTAAATTGACGATCGAGTTCATTCATTGTATTCACATAGGGTCAAGGAGTGTAATTGTATAAAATCATCAAAATCAGAGTTAAAATAGCCGTTAAATCATGATTTTTCATTTATAAGCGTTGAAATGTTTTGTCTCATTACTTAAGCTCTGAATGTTTCTTTTTTGTTTTTATGATTTTTGGCATGTGTGCTCTTGAAACATATACAAACAAGTGCTCTTTTATTATTTCTTTTTCTTAATGAGAAAGGAATACAACTCAGTTTATATACATTTGTCTAATTAGGCTTAGTAACTAATTATACTTAATTTAATCTCTTAACACAGAGATTAGTTACAAGACTATTATAACCAAAAAATTACAGTTGTAGCTATTAACTAAGTGGTATCCCTTTACACCACCTCAAGCTAAGCGGTGGAGCACCTAGAGAAAGCTTGGACCGGAGATAGTGAAACCGTGACTTGGACATAGACTTTGTATGAATATCAACAATCTGATGCTCAGTATTTACATACAAAACTGTGATGAGATCCGCAAGAACAAGTTCCCTGATATAGTGATAATCAATCTCAATATGTTTTGTACGAGCATGAAACACGGGATTGGAAACCAAAGAAATGGCAGACACATTAGCACACCATAAGGTAGGAGTGTGAGAGAGTGGAAAAGTAAGATCTTTAAAAATTTTACAAACCCATGTGATTTCGGCAGCAGTAAGAGTAAGAGATCGATATTTAGCCTCAGTTGAAGATCGTGCAATCGTTGGCTGCTTTTTAGCACTCCAACTAATGAGATTGGAACCTAAGGAAACGCCATAACCAGAAGTTGATCTTCGATCAAAAACACAGCCGGCCCAATTAGCATCCGAGAAAGCTGTAAGGTGTTGAGAACCTTTTTTAAACTAGATACCTTGATCGACAGAGCCTTTGAGAAACCGTAGAATATGTTTGACTGCTTGGAAATGAGTATCTCGGGGGCAATGAAGAACTTGACACACTTGATTAAAGGCAAAAGAAAGATCTGGCCGTGTCCAGGTGAAGTATTAGAGAGCACCAACTATAGACCTGTACTCCTTGGGATCAGACAACAGATTGCCAAGATGATCTAGTTTAGCAGTGCCAAGTGGAGTGGCACAAGGTTTACAGCCTTCCATTTTAGTCTTAAGAAGGAGATCCATAGCATATTTGCCTTGGGACAAGAAAATGCCTTCAGATGAGCGATGAACCTCAAGACCAAGAAAATAGTGAAGAGGCTCGAGATCTTTAACAGGAAACATATAATTGAGCTTGTGAATGAATGCTTGACAGGAAGAAGCATTTGGTCCAATGACAATGGTATCATCCACATAGACTAATACAATCACAAGATGAGGAGAGGTATGCACAAACAACAAACAATCTGATGTAGAATTTGCAAAACCAAGGGAGAGAAAGGCATGACCCAATTTGTCATACCAGGCTCGAGGGGCCTGCTTTAAGCCATAGAGAGACCGATTGAGCTTGCATACAAAGGAAGGTTGAGAAGCATCAACAAAACCAGGAGGTTGTTGCATAAACACCTCCTCTTTTAGTGATTTATGCAGAAACGTATTGCTAATATCAAGCTGATTTAGGAACCAATCATTCTGAACAACAAGAGTTAATAAGATGCGAATAGTCACTGGTTTTGCAACAGGACTAAAGGTTTCTTTGAAGTCAATACCCTCTTGTTGGTGAAACCCTTTGGCTACAAGACGGGCCTTGTATCGATTAACTGTGCCATCGGGTTTGCACTTAATGTGGAAAACCTATTTACAACCAACAATGTTTTGATGAGGAGAAGAGGGGACAAGAGTCCAAGTACCTGTGCTTTGAAGAGCTTGAAATTCTTCTAACATAGCTTGATTCCAGTGAGCATGTTTGGATGCTTGCAGATAAGTAGTAGGCACAAAGTTATCCATAACAATTGGATGTTTTGCTACAGAGAGCGCTTTAGGTTTAAAAATACCGGCTTTGGATCGGGTAATCATAGGATGAAAGTTGTTGGAAATATTGGATGGAGTGGGAGAGGAAGAACTTGAGGACAAATGTAAAGATGGAGGGGGAGGAGAAGGTGGAGAGGAAGACGACAGAGATGAAATAGGTAATGAAGAGGAGACTGGTGATGGTGAGGTTGCTGGAGCATGGAAAGAACTGGGAAATGGAAGAATGAAGGTTGAAGGAGAAGAATTCGAGCCTTGTGACTTTGAAGAAGGCAGAAGAGTCTGTGCATCATGAAAAGGGAAGTGCCCTTCATTAAACAGAACATGTCTTGAAATATAAAGACGCTGAGTTTTAATATCCAAGCATCGCCCTTATGCTGAAGACTGTAACCAAGAAAAACACAATGGGTGCTTTTGCCATCCAGTTTAAAAGAAGTGTATGGTTTAAGCCAAGGATAACAGTTGCAGCCAAAGACCTTCAATCTTGAATAATCTGGAGACTTACGAAATAGTAGTTCCCAGAGAGATTTATCCAGTTGAGAAATTGGTAGTTGATTGATGAGATACAAGGCAGTTGTAAAAGCTTCAACCCAGAACTGATGAGGAACGCGAGAAGAAGCCAAAAGAGTCTTTGCAGTCTCAGTGAAATGCATGTGCTTTCGTTCTACACATCCATTCTGTTCTAGTGTGTGAGGGCAGCTATATTGATGAAAAATACCATTGCAGGATAGAAAAGAATTGAACTGTGAGCTGGTAAATTCACCCCCTGAATCTGATCTCAAGACTTTGATGTTATTGCCAGTCATAGTTTCTACATAAGCTTTGAAAGAGACAAAAAGAGAGAACACCTCAGATTTATATTTCATGAGAAACATCCAGGTATATTTTGTAAACTCATCCACAATCAACAAGTAGAACCTATAGCCACTGACAGAAGGAATGGGAGATGGACCCCAAACATCACAATGGAGCAATTCTAAACTAGTAGAAACTGAACTTGTACTAGAAGAAATAGACAACTTGTGATTCTTGCCTATAGCACAATCAGTGCAAAAGAAAGATACAAGTTTGTCACCACTGTGAGCAAGACCATGCTTATTTAATATTCTTCGAAACATAGCAGAAGATGGATGACCAAGTCTTTTATGCCATGTTTGCAACGATTCTTTGGTGCTAAAGAACGCAGAATGAGGAGCAGGAACAGTAGAGAGACCATGAAAAGGATAGAATCCATCTTCAACCGGAGACAATGCAATTTTGAAGATATCTAAAATTGGTCATTAGGCAACAAAACTACATAATTATTGACCTTTAACTAGTTAAAACCAGCAATTGAAAGCCCAAATTTTTTTTCTATTCTAATATTAATAATTGAGATGCAAAATCATAGAAAATTTATGCTAAAACATTATTTCTTATCCATGTTGTATCAAAGAGATCAACAGAACCTTATTTGAAGGATTCACTTAACTGATAGCTTAAATTAAGACAGAGAAGAAGACAACCTGAAAGCAACAACTTATACTGGAAGATAAAATCACCTTTTGGATCTTCCCATAAAGCAATGAATGAACACACCATCATTAGATCTTGTAGCTTCGTCAATATAATCGATGCACTCATCAAAGTCCTGTAGATGAATAGAAAATGATAAGTCCTTCTAATGAAGTTATTTAAATGAGTGTATTATGCACTTACACATGGATGGAAATTGATGTATAAGCACCGATGCATTTATCTGGGGTTGAAAATTAAAACTAGATTGATCAGACAGACACGAGAATGCGCAAAGACTAGTTTATCCACAAATCTAGACAAGCAATGGACGAATCTAGAGGTAAGCAATTAGCCACAAGGTATTCCTAAGTTCTAAGAACCAAACACATAAACCACATAGGTAGAACATCATTGAACAAAACGAAGGGTTGACCTGAAAAAAAAAATCTAACTACTATACATGGGCATATCAATGTTAAATTAAAGTTTGATTAGGTTGTACGTCAGACAAGCTTATAAAACTGGTCATAAAGGAACATAAGATACTCCAAGATAACAACACAATAGGTCATTGCTATTTCGACCACATATGCTTTTTTTTTTTCTCTCATAAATTACAATTCTGGGCTTGGCTATGGGTCTAAGCCTTCACTAAAAATTCTAGATTTATGCTAATGTTATATAATTTACCAATCTGGAGAGAGATCCAGAGGTAGCACATGAATGGAGATTAAAACACATATGCATATATGATAAGAAATCCAATCCTTGTAGAAGACAGATCAATACAAAACATATTTGACTATTTAACATGACTATCATCAGACTTTTCTTACATACTGTAAAGCATCCAGCTTCAGCCACAATCCTCTTTTCATAAACTTCATATAAAAAAGAAAAACCATGTGCTATTCTTATAAGCATGAATGCAACAGAGTTCTTAAATCCACAAGGTTTTTTTAACTTAATCAGATTGAACTTCTTAACCATAAAGTGAAACCTATTGTGTTTAGTAACTTCCATTTTGAAATGGAAGTAAGATGCTCCAAAACTGATTAATCTCAAAGGTAAGAGATCATGGAGATAAGGAAATATGAAAAGTGAAGAAACTATGTTACCTAAAACAGAAAAATGATGACTCAACTGTTTCTCTTCCTTCTTCTTTCGCTATAACATTGATATTTTCTAACTTTAATGATACTTAAGCAGCAACTCAACTACATAAAATATTAAGCTAAATTAGTAGAATATAATAATCCGCATTTGGGCATTTTGCTTTAAGCCGTACAGTACAAAAAATTATGCTAAAAGTACAAAACAATGAACCACCAAGTAAATCAGAAAGCAAAAAACCCACATCCGAAAGTACCCAGAAGCTAAAATGAAAGAAATTTAAATGTACTTGTCATTGTTGCAATCCATTTTTTGAGCAACAGCAACTCAATCGTCACCGCCCAAATGCCAAACCCTTTTTGCCTGCTCTCTTTACACACAGACTCTCTGTCATGGGTGGAGAATTAAATTGAAAAACCCATCTGCCAAATTAAAGGAGGAGAGAGCAAGGAATTGACTCTTTGGATTCGAGAACATATATACGAAAAAAACTTTGAAAGATAGAGAGATAAACCAAACTCAGTTAATATTTGACATACATATGCACATATGCACATATACACCACACATAGGGACATGGTCCAACTCTCAAAAACTTTGTTTGAGTATTAAGCTCTAGTGATAAGCCACAAGATACAGTTTCCATAGCATGATCAAATTTTTGAGGTTTTGATTTAGAGGCAATATATGCATCAACGTTAAGGCTTATGTGATCAGTTAATATCATTGAATGTTAAGGCTTATGTGATCAGCTAATATCTTTGAAAGTTGAGGCTTATGTGATCAATTCATTTCTTTGAATTTCATCACATCTTGATTTTTTAAGTAGCCTTCTTCAGTTGAATACTTGAATAAGATATGTGGATTAAACTTTGAAGGATGACATTTCCAGAAGGACTTCATCCTTGATCCTTATTAACTGAGAAATGATAAGGTGAAGGGTGTTAACCTCAGGTGGCTTTACCCACATTTGTCCGTCATACCAGCCACTCTCTTTGTAAGGTATAACTGTTGATAGTAGCCTATCACCAACATAACTCCATCCTTGCAGTACGATAATTATATGATTTACTTGCTTTAAAGATTCTACAATGAGAGACATTCTACTAAACAAATATTAAGCATGAAAATTGCTTGGATGTGCTTGTTTTTCTTTCTTATTGCTTACAATACTACTATTTAATGTCTCAATATGAAATTTCAAGCCTTGCATTTGTTTTCATGCAATCCATACATACTGGGGAACCTGTAGTAATATATGTTCTCTGGTATTTGGGGTTAGTAGAATTGAATCCATGGCTATTTAGCAGGTTCATAATCTATCATGTGTTTAGCTTTTCTCCCCCCTTAATATAATTTTTTCAAGAGTTCTACCTATACAAGTACAAATTTTTTTTCTTAATCCATATGCTTATGTCCATGCAGATAGAGAGATGCAACAATTGTTGAGGCTCAAGCATTAGGGGCAGTAGTTCACTCTCAAGGTCCATTGTTTGGAGGTGTTCAAAAAATGTGAAGTCTTCAAGTGACAATGTCCTTGTTTGTTAGAGGTCTCTGGATAGTTTGATATTTCTTTGCATATCTCATCATTTTGTTGTTTACTTTAGAAGATTACTTCTTCTTGTTTTTTTTTTTTTTTTTGGTTTGGACATCTTATATGTACATTTTTATATATTTTATAATTAAATACTTTTTCTTGGTTTATTAATTACTGTTTTAATTACAATATTTATTAAAAATTAAATATAAAATATTTTTGCCAAAAAAAAAAAAAGGGTTTGCGTGACAAAGTGTGGCTTTTCGCGACGCAAGTCCTACGTCGCACAAAGCTGTCTTTGCGTCTTTGTGCTACGTAGATATGTGCATCGTGCAAACCCTTTTTGCGCGACGTATGTTTCTTCTTCGTCGTGCAAACCCTACTGTCATTGTCTTGGCGCTACGGTTAGCGCGTGACGAAGGTTTCGTTGCGCTATTTTTTAGGCAACGATATCAGACTTTGCACGACGAAGGTACCTACGTCGCACAAAGTGTTTTTTTCTACTAGTGAATGCATGCACTATGATAATTGACATATTAATTTGTGGGTTTATTTTGTCAAACGTTTGTTTTTCCTTGCATGGACTATTTTAAGGCAAGACATAAGTATGGTATTTATTATTCGAAATAAAGTTTAAAATAATAAACAAATTTACTTAACCCAAATAAGTGTAATTACATTACATATTGTGTTTCTAATTATGCCCCTTCTATACCATATCAACCGTGCCAACACAAAAAGAATGTGAGAGAATAGAAATAAGGGATAGAAACCCATAAATTAGTCAGTTACAAGTTAAAACCGATATGCTATTAGCTTATTGGAAAATTAATTTTTGTTAATTTATTAAAAAATTGATACATATAGTGTTTCGTATGTAAAATTATTAAGTTTTTTTTTTATATACATATATAGAGAATGAAGAATCACAATGATTCCAAATCTAGGACTTAATCAACAAAGAATTCAATTTGAAGCTTAAAAATTAAACAGCAATGTTGAAAACTGTCACATTTGTTAAAAACTAGTCTAACCTTTACCCTTGCCTCGTCGTTTTTATTTATAAATTAGTTATCAATTTCTATTATATATACATCATTCTAATAATTTTCTATGCTGATGTCTCATTTTTTCCTTTCTTTCTCATCAATCTCCAACTAAAGAAAAATTAACATAATAATAAGATAAAAATCTTATAAAAAGGCTCCTTGATGTTTCATTTATTTTTAGGGTAAATTACATTCTACCCTCTCAGGTTTCGGTGCAATTGCAACCTCATACAACATTTTAAAAACATTTCAATTTCGTACAACCGTTACAAAGTCTATTAAATTAACCGTTAAATGATGACATGACAAATATGAGGTCCTCATTTATGCTGACATGGTTGCCACATTTGTGCTACTTGGCTAAACACTTAATAAAAAATTTAGAATATTAAAATAATTAATTAAAGAAAAGTTTAAAAAAGAATAATAATAAAATAAAAAATAGAAAACCAAAAATCCCCCTCGTCTTCACCACCCGAGCCCACCCCCTTCTCCCATCCCCCATTAATTCTGCACCTCCATCTAAGCCAAATTTCCAAATTCCTCACTAGGGTTCTCGTGGACTCTCTTGGCGACAAGAACCAGGACCCTGACGAAAGCGCCACTATGCGTAGAACTCTCGACTACCTTCAAAAATTTGATGGAGGTGGAGCGTAGAAGTCTCGCACCGACATCACGGAACCTTGATGTCCTCATTGCCTAATTTGGACCTCACCAGCCCGACCTGCAACTCGAAGAATTCAAATCTGAACCCAATTCCACCTAGATCTGAACATGTTGCTAACCCATGCGCAAATTAAAGAAAGTCATTCATTGTGTGAGTAATTTTGTGCGAGTTTTGCGTTTGAGGAGTTCAGAATTAATGGGGGAAGGGGTGGGTGACGGGTGATGGGAGAAGGGGGTAGGCTCAGGTGGGGAAGACGAAGGGGAATTTGGTATTTTGGGTTAGATGGAGGTGTAGAATTAATGGAGGAAGGGGTTGGGTGGGTGATGGGGATGGGAGAAGGGGTTGGGCTCAGGTAGGGAAGGCAAAGGGGATTTTTGTTTTGTTTACTTTTTTTTTAATTAATTATTTTAATATTTTAAATTTTTTTATTAAGTGTTGAGCCACGTGGCACAAATGTGGCAACCACGTCAGCACAAATGAGAACCCCATATTTGCCATATCATCACTTAATGGTTAATTTAACAGACTTTGTAATGATTGTATGAAATTGAAATAAAATAATAGTAAACGTATGAAATTAAAACGTTTTAAAGATGTTATATGGTTGCAATTGCATTGAAACCTGATGAGCTAAAATGTAATTTACCTTTATTTTTATCATATGATCTTAATATTTTTATTGGTTCTAACTTATCAATTGACAATATGTGGTAAAGCTTGCTTTGACATTTTTATCGTTATTTATTAGTAGGCATTTGTTTGGTGATGGAGGAGATGAGAGTTTGTGGGATGCATCAAATTATTCAAATCCCTTTTTCTAGCTAAGCTTTTTGCTCCATCTGTTAATAGAATCTTCTCTTAAATCTGTGTATATATGTATAATTAGGATGGATCCGTGACACCAATTTTTTTAAATAATTTTTAACACAAAAATTGTGAGGTTCACTTTGTAATGTATTTCAACGATCCAAACAATCTATCTTTTAGGTATTTTCTCAAATATCATGTTTTTCAAAAATTAACCAAATCCGAAACAATATAACTGTTGAATTAAGGTTTTAGGGTTTCTTTGTAAAAACGTATTCGTGCATTTTCTTTACTGCAAATAAATGTCTTAATTATTCTTGATTTATCCGTTTTTTTGCAATGATGATTTATAAATGATGTTCTAAAAGATACATGGTTTAGATAGTTGAAATATATTACATTCACAAAAACTTATAACAAAAGTTCTATAAAAATAATGGTGTCATGGAACCGTCCTCTCTCTCTCTCTCTCTCTCTCTCTCTCTCTCTCTCTCTCTACACACTCACAGATTTAAGAGAAGATTCTATGAACAGATGGCGCAAAAAGCTTAGCTAGCCAAAGGGAACTGACAATTGTGTTTCCAAGATAGGCGAACATGCTCCTAGTCCCATGATAAACTAGTTTTATAAACTTCTAAGTACCAGATTAATAGTTAATGAATATAATTAGAATATATAGACGTGGGATCCAGTACTATTGTTTCTCCATGAAAGGCCATTGATGGATCTGTCTGCTTATTATTTTACAGATGAATTAATCCAAGCAGACAAAGTTTTTTATAGGTAAGAACATTCTTATTTGATCCACGAGATTTTTACTGTTTGCAAATTCGGAAATCTCATTTTTTTAAGTACTAGATGATTACTACAGCACGAATCAAGATGAACTTAAGTCTCTCTAATCATGGGAACTTTAACTCGGAGAAAGCACGCCCGATGGATATCGTTTTTAAAATTTTAGAAAGTTCCTATTGGTATTATAAAAGAAAATGAGAAATACAAATATGGTAACAAGATTCTCTTAAAATTAGACTCTTCATACTAGTTCTAGCGTGGGAACCCTACCCCCAAGCAATACACTATATTATCCATCCAGTGAACAGTAACTACCCTTAATGAACAGTAATCGTCTTTTGCATCTCCACCGTTACACTTCAATAGCCCTGACAATAGGCAATAAAATATTAATATTTTATTTAATTATAAAATAATACAAAATAATTTTATTTGTAATTTCGAATAAGATTTTTAATCGCTTTCGTTGTGCCACGTGTCATTATTCGAAAATTTATAAAATAATATAAAATAATTTTATTTGTAATTTTGGATAAGATTTTTAATCGTTCTCGTTGCGCCACATGTCATAAAATCCGAAAAGACAATTATTGGTGATGGATTTCTGATAAGATTTTTAATCGTAGTCGTTGGGTCACGTGTCATTATTTGAAAATACAATTATTGGTGATAGATTTCCGATAAGATTATTAACCAATCACGTCGCGCCACGTGTCATAATATGTTTACAATATTTGAGGATAGATTTCCATTAGATTTTTAACGAATGACAACATGCCACGTGGCATTATCTACAACCTAATCCCTTCTGAATCCTCCATATAATCCACCATCCATCGTCACAAATCTCACACCAATTTTCTCAAGATCTCTATCATTATTTATAGTTTCTGCTTCATTTTTATAATGTCTTCTTCTTCTTCAAGATGATGTGGGAAATCGATCAGCAAGAGGAAGAATTGTTTAACCAATCAGAATGAATGTTCAATCTCTAGGTGACCCAAAATGAGAGGGAAGAGGATGAGGAACGTAGAATGAGAGATGTTGAAGCAAGAATGGCAAGAACCTCATATTCCCATCGAGTCATTTATGTTGTGGGTCAGATCTGCAAGCCCAGCCATTCCGGAAACCTTGATAGAAGCAGGTAACGACGAGGTACGGAACTCTTGGACGATTATTTTGTCCATAATAGTGCATTCCCTGATATGTACTTTAGACGTCGTTTTAGAATGGAACGACATTTGTTTAATAAAATCATTATTGTTGTTTGCAACTATGATTCTTACTTTGTGTAAAAGAAGGATGCTTTTGGTGCTATAAGTCTCATTCCCTAGCAAAAAATTACTGATGTCTTGCGGATGCTTGCATATGGAGCATCTGCAGACCAAGTGGATGAGATAACGAGGATGGGGAAATCAACCATTCTTGAGTCCTTGATGAGGTTTTGCAGAGCAATCGAATCTATCTACACTGGTAGAGTATCTCCAGAAACTTACTGACATGGACTTGCAAGGGCTTATGAAGAAGGGCGAGATGCGAGGTTTTCCTGGGATGATTGGAAGCATCGATTGTACGTACTGAACGTGGAAAAACTATCCAAGTGCATGGCAATGCGCTTATAGGGACAGAAAATGAGCAAAAAGTATCATTTTGGAGGCAGTGGCATCTTTTGATGCATGGATTTGGCATGCCTTTTTCGGGGTTCTGGAAGCTGAAAATGACCTCAATATCCTTACCCAATCCCCAGTGTTCAACAATGTCCTACAAGGAAAGGCACCAAAATTCACGGATTGCGTCAATGGACGTATGTATGACGGGCCATACTACCTAGCAGACGACATTTATCCAAGGTGGTCAACGTTTATTAAAACAGTGCCATGTCGGCGAAATGCAATGGAAAAACACTTTGCAAGCTATCAAGAGGGGTGCGGGAAAGATGTGGAGCGTTGTTTTGGTATCCTCCAAGCTCATTGGGCGATCGTCAGGGGTGCTGCTAGATTGTTTGATGTAGAGTCGCTTCGATCCATCATGATGACATGCATCATTCTTCACAATCGAAGAACCCGTGCAACATTGTGGAAGATGAGTATGATTATGATGTCGTTGATGAATATGAGCTAGACACGATGAACAATTCACGAACACGTATATATTGTGCTCATGACGCCACCGAAGAACTTGTGCAACATAAGCCATTAGAAAGGGATGAACGTTACAATGAATTGATCAATCAACGATATACTGCACTTCAAAGGCCATATATGCACAATGTCTGGCAAATTGATTTGATAGAACACCAGTGAGAATTGAAACAAGCTCAAGATACTTAAGTTCATTTAGTGTGTTTGTGTTTTTTTTTTTTTTTTTTTTTGGTGTGTTTATTTAATTTTAGTGTGTTTTTTTCAGTTCATTTAGTGAGTTTTTTGTTATTTGGTATGTTTATGTAATTTTATTTGGTGTATTTAAATATCTTTTGAATAAAGATTCTCTAGTATAAATAAATTACCAAATTAAATAAAGTGCTAAAATCAATAAATTGGAAACAACATAAAGTACTCTATTCAATAAATAAGAAATAACAACCCAAAGTGATTGGAAAATTATGGACTCCGATTACAAAAAGTACTCTATTCATCATCACTTAACCAATTTGTGGTGCTACGATGATCTTCTCTTGTCATGCTAGGACCATCTTCTTTTGCTCTCGCTTCTCTTGCACGCCTCCTTCGCACCACTACCTCTTTCTTCGACTTTCAAAAATATTTAGAATTTGGAGACTTCCCTTCTAAATGCGTGTTCATAATGTCACGATCTCGTTGAACCATTCTTTCTTCTCTAACCTGTTCCCTTTTTTGCCTAAGTAGCTTTCTCTCTCTCTCATTAACTTGAAAAACTCTCTCAACGGCTGCAACATTTGCCTCCTCTCTAGCCTTATCAGCCTTAAATTTCGCTATTTCCCTCACCAAAGTCAATTCACCTTGGCGAGCAAGTTGTTCCATATACTTTGCATAATCATTCTTCGAAGCACTCCTTTTTTTCTTTGAAGCTTTCTTACCTTGAGGCCTAATTGGATAACGGGTCAATCCCGACGCTTGTTTAGGGGCGGATTTTTGGGCACTTCTTCTGCTTCATCTTCATGAACATGCAAGCCATGATCAGGTGTAGATTGTAGAAGGGTGCTGTTCATGAAAACTTCTGGACCGACACGCACAACTTTGAATTTAGGACAATCTTTGACAATATTCCAACATTCCCACTGGTTGAATGATTTATTTTTGGTTTTGGTTTTGGCACCATACCAAGTTTGTGCTTGAAGTTGCTACACGATGCGGGATAAGAAATAATTATAATGAAAGTAGGTAACAAATAATTATAATGAAAGTAGGTAAGTAATAAATAATACAAACAAATAATTATAATGAAAGTAGGTAACAAATAAATAATACAAACAAATAAATATAATGAAAGTAGGTAATTAATAAATAATACAAACAAATAATTATAATGAAAGTACGTAACAGATAAATAATACAAACAAATAAATAATATATTGTTACCTGATCTGCGTAATTTTCTACACTTCGAATATTAGTACTGGCTTGTGCCAAGGCATTTCTCCACGTACTAAACGATTAGCTAAGTAATTTCCAACGACTGGACGTCGATTCTTTGGTTCTTTTCCCACCTATTTTCTCAAGATAATTGGTATGAATAAGACTCCACATTTCTCGCAATTGCATCTCATTACCTGTAAGCGAACTATGAGTAACTTTAACCCAGCTAGTACACAACACAATATCTTCAAGAAACGTCCAATTCGTACCTACATCAGTAGTCATTTTGTTGAAAAAAAATTGGATTGAAACTTTGAGAGAAAGATAGGAATGTGGTTGAAAATAGTTGAGAAAATATGAAATTATGGTGTAGGATAGATGATAATGAGAAGATATTTATAAAAAAAGTAAAAACAATTTTTTTTAAAAAAATTCAAAAATTTTTTCGGATTTTTATTCATTTTTCAAATTTTTTTATTCAACTAATTAATCTCTACCGTTGGATTTTAAAGAAAAAAATTGAATTCTAACACTCCAGAATGCACCACGGGGCACAATGGTAACATTTATGAATTTTTAAACTATTTTTTTTTTATAAAGGATAATAATATCAACCGTTGATCTCAGATCCAATTGTTGATATTAAATAAGATTTTTTTTATTTTGTTTACCGTTGCAAATCTGACGGTCCACATTTTCTTGCTGTTAAGATCCAATGGACCATGGAAAGCCAAGTGTCTTCCCAACGGTAACAATTTGAAACTGCGCTGTGGGCCCCATTTGCTGAAAACATGTCGGGTGACGCACCCCCATGCGCGGGTGCAGTGCACGCGCCTTACAGAAAAAAATAAAAAAAAAGGGCTGACGTTAGCCTTGCATTAGAAAGCCTTCAGGCTTGCGGGCTGGCAATTCGTGACATGCCTGGTACTTGGGCCTGCCCTGTCCCTTGGGCCCCCACACACTAGAGTCAATAAGCCGGGCTCCCGGGCCTTGTTTGCTGGCCTGTACCCTGAGCTTTAGCCAACGCTGGAAGTTCTCTCATGGACTCTTAGTCACCTCATATTTGTGGCATAATATTTTATAATGTTGGTATGAAAATTGTGCCAAAACATAAGGTGACGGAGAGTCTCGCTCTTAAGAAAGAGTCTCACTAACATTTATCAAAGAAAATTATCGTGCATTTCTTTTAGTGCAAAAAATAGAATATAAATAAAAGCATGATGACTTTTTTATTATAAAAGTTAATCAACAATAATTTTAATGTTTGCTTATTGTGAATTGTGATCATGTTAAATTTGTAGTAACTAGTAATGTGACCTCACCACTTCTATATGCTTAGCACTTAATTGTTAATTTGGTACTTGAATATTTCTCTTAACATAGAAAATTAGGTAAATTACATAAAAATACCTTAATTATTGGGTTAGTCACAGTTTCATATCTCATCTTTAAAAAATGTCAATGTCATATCTCATCTACGAATTTATTACAATTTCATACATTCCATCAGTTGTTTATCAATTCCTCTGTTAAATGCTGACATGGCTTGAGGCGGGACCCACTTTCTATTAAAAAATTAATTAAATATTAACTAAATATTAAAAATTAATTAAATATTAACTAATTATTAAAAAATTAAATTAAAAAAAAAAACCAAAAAACAAAAAGAAAAACTAAACCCACACCCAGATCTTCCCCATTGACTTGTGTCCCACCCCCTCCCAAAAAAAAAAAAAATCACACCCCCACTTTCTTCCAGCATCTCCTGGTTTAGATCTTCACCTTCTTCGCCAAATTCCTTTCCCGCATAATCAAAATCCAAAACCCTCTTAGCTCTGTTGCCATCTTCGCCGCCACCCAAACCATCAAAACTTGAATTCATTTCACCTTCACCACCCAAACCATCAAAACCGGAATCGATTTCCCCTTCACTGCCCAACCCATCGAAACCAGAACTCATTTCACCTTCACCACTGCCCAAGCCGTCAAATCCAAAATTAGAATCCCCTCGCCACCCAAACCTTTCGAACCCAACCCTAACCTTGATGGCTCATTCGATTCCTCCAAGCTTAGAGCTTCAAATTCAGAGGGAATCACTTGACCGCTCTCCGATTTGTCGACGGGAGGTTCTTCGGAAACCCTAATTGCTTTCTTTAAGTGCTTTAGCTTCGTTTTGTAGACTGGCGGAGCAGCCTCCGTCGACAGCAGCTCTAAATTGTCCATCTCTGCAATGGATTTCTCGACGTAACGGATGAAGAAAAATCAAATTAGAGTTTGATGGGACGCGATGGAGAGAAGGTAGAAGGGTGATGGGAAGTTTCAGGGAGAGGAAGGGGATCTGGGCGTGGGTTTGGTTTTTTTTAATTATAATTTTTTAATCTTTAGTTAATATTTAATTAATTTTAAATAGAAAGTAGGTCCCACCTCAAACCATGTCAGCATTTAACGCAGGAATTGACAGACAACTGACGGAATGTATGAAATTGTAATAAATTCGTAAATGAGGTATAACATTGACATTTTTTAAAAATGGGGTATGAAACTGTAACTAGTCCAATAGTTGAGTTAGTCTTGTGTTATTTACTCTAAGAAATTAATTAAAACGAATCTTAATATCGTTACCAATTCCCCCTTCATACTCAATCTCCTCTCCAACTGAAGAAAATTAATCTTCATTTTCTAGAAACGTACGACGTTGTATTGACTTGGTGTTTACACTATCTACTTTCCTAGGTTTCACTTTGTTTGGAACATTGACTTGTCTTGTTGAGCGTATGCTCTCGATTGAATTTGTGTTAAATGGGTTGTTGGATCTTCCTTTAGATATTTGGGTTCCGGTCGATCCCTTGGAGCCTTGGAGGTGGTTCAAAGTGTGGGCTTTACAGGTGGCTGGTTATTGCCTTCTTAGCTGCGAGAAATTTTTCAGTGTGATCAGAACACGAAGTAGTACATCACATGTCACTATATAAATAATAACGATATATGTGTTAAAAAGCTAATAACTTAAAATAATACAATTTTCTACCACTTGTTCCGTTCACAGGGAAAATTTTCTCCTCAGCCGCGGGGACATGCGACTAATCTATTAGGTTACTAGGCGGTGACGTGGCAAAAAGTGAGTGGCAGAAACGAGGCCGTATATGCCGCACGACATACACGGATAAATTTGTAATAACAATCCTAATTATCATTAAATAATAACGAATCAAAGACGTGCAGGAACGTAATGCAATAACGTTAATTAACCACCAAACTCCCTCCTTTTTCTCTCTTCCACTTTCTCAATCTCCCTCGCGCAAAAACACACAACAGTTTCTAAACACTCCAAAAAAACTCCAGTTTCTCTACGGAATTCGATAATCCAACGCCACAATTTCCATTTTGCACATTCGATTGCGCAGTTTTTGCCTAATGCACCATGAAGATGGAGCGGAAGAGGACGTTGACGATGAACTGGGACGGCCTCCGGGACGACGACGACGACGACCGCTTCTTTGAGTCAAACGAACGTGCCTCCTCCGTCGCTCCGCTTGACCTTGAGGCATCTTCTTCCGAAGATGAGGATTTCGATGACAGTCGCATGTCATTCGCCTCATGCGTCTCCTCTGTTCGAAATGACGTCGATTTTAGCGCCTTCGCCGCAGCCACTCCGACCGAACCGCCGTCCACTGCTGCAGCTCCGATGACGCCGGATTACAACATCTGGATGGATACGCCGGGATCCATCACTGAGCGGCGGAAACGATTGTTACAGGGCATGGGGTTAGCCCAAGGACCCGGGAAAGACCTCGTAAGCTTCAAACAGCTAACCAGCATTAAACGCCTCGTTTCGAACAAAATGGCAAATGGCGTCGTTCCAATCCCTCGGTCCATCTCTCGTGCCAAAGAAAATGTACAAGTACCGCAGGATCAATCGGTATCGGAGCCAGAACCGGAGCCTGAGCATGATTTATTGCCGGTGGTGCTCGTCCGATCAAGGTCCGAGGGCGACATCGAAGCTTTTTCGGTCGACAAACAGAGGAAAGAGGAGATAATCGGAACAATCTCGAAGCAACGCCTTACGAGGACTTGCTCCACTATCGCCGCGCCTCGTTCGAGAATATGTCCGTATACAGAATCGGTCAAAGGGTCGCCAAACCAAGTAGGCGGCGCCACCCCCGCAATCCGATCTGTTCAGACCGGTGGTGGATTATCGTCGGTCTTCTCAAACAACGGGTTAGAAGCATTCTTCTTGATCAAGAATCTGGACACGGGGACCGAGTTCATCGTGAACGAGTACGATCAGGATGGGTGCTGGAATCGACTCAGCGATCTCCAAACGGGAAAGCAATTGACGATGGATGAGTTCGAGAAATGCGTCGGGTACTCGCCGGTGGTGAAAGAGGTGATGAGAAGACAAAATGTTTCGAGGGAAGGTGGTGGCGACAGGAAGGGCGGTGCAGTCGGTGCAAATTCGTTCGTTTCGAAGAGCCTGAGGATGAGCAAGAGAAGAGGTGTTGCTCTGTTGAAGAACAGCATAAGAGGCGTGGGGACAGCCGTGAGTGTGTTGATTGGGGAGAAAGATAGGGAAAACACGACGCCACCGCTGACGCCACCGGCCCAAAAGCCCGCCAAGAACTCGAGTTCTTCTTCCTCGGAGTGGGTTAAAGTTAGGCAGACAGGGAAGCATTACAAGGAGCTATCAGCATTGCATCTGTGTCAGGAGATTCAAGCTCACGAGGGGTCGATTTGGACTATTAAGTTTAGTTTGGATGCGAGGTTTCTTGCGAGTGCGGGAGAGGATCGGGTAATTCATGTGTGGGAAGTGCAAGAGTGTGAGATTATGTCGTTGGACGGGAATTCGACCCCGCTTCATCACTCTTTCGGGTCCTCTACCCCTGATCGTTCGCCATCGATGTCTGATCAACCTGCGCTTGGGCCACCCGAGAAGGAGAAGAAGAAGAAGGGGCGAGGAGGGTCTGCTAGAAAAAGCAATTCAATCCCAGAGTACGTGCATGTACCCGAAACTGTGTTTTCGTTTTCGGAGAAACCATTTTGTTCTTTTGAAGGTCATTTGGATGCTGTTTTGGACTTGTCCTGGTCCAGAGATCAGGTTAGCTTTTTGCTAATTGTTTCTTTTCCTGAATTGATTAATATAAGGTTAGGCTAATTTAGACTAATTTTTGCCGATGTAATTTGATCAATTTGCAGCTATTACTTTCATCTTCAATGGACAAAACTGTTAGATTATGGGATTTGGAGACCAAGACTTGCTTAAAGTTGTTTGCCCACAATGATTATGGTAAGATATTCATCCATGTAAACTAATTAGACCTGTAAACGGATCGGGTTTATTGGGTTTGGGTCGGGTTCAACCTGACCGTTAAGTTAACGGTCATTCAAACCTAACTCATTAAGCTAACGGGTTACTTGTTTCACCCGTTAACAATTATTATTACTTTTTTTTTTCATAGAGTTTATTTTTTGTTGTTAAGACTTGACTGAAATTACTAAAACATCCTCAACTAACGGGTGCTAACGGGTTGACCCAAAGTGACCCGTTATTTAACGGGTTGTTAACGGGTTCACCCGTTAGCGACCCAACCCGTTAAGCATCCACCCAAATACTAATATTAACAGGTCGGGTCCAAAATGCCAAGTCTAAAACTAATGCTTAGCTCTTGCGTGTATTTGTTATCCGAAAACTACAATGCAGTGTACAAAATGCGCATGGGTAGTGATTTCTGCACTCTTATTTTGTCTCCTGCACTTCATGGTTTTATGACCTTTGAATTGAATAAAATCAACAGACATAAAAGAAGGGATAGCGTAAAAGAAGAAAGTGGGAATGTCAAAATCACTACCAGTACTGAGACATGGACACATTGTGTACCGTTGTTCCTTGATTAGTTTCTTGAGTTTTGACTTGGGTTATTGGTTTTGTAGTGACTTGCATACAGTTCAATCCTTTGGATGACAATTACTTTATCAGTGGCTCACTCGATGCCAAGATTCGATTGTGGAATGTAGCCGTTAGGCAAGTCGTGGACTGGACTGATCTTCATGAAATGGTCACTGCTGCTTCTTTCACTCCAGATGGCCAGGTACAACTCCGAATGTATTGCTTTTGTCCAGATGCCCTACTTTTTTCGGGTTTGGCGTATTTTTGAACATGCTTATAATTTTCTGAGGGCTCTAAGTTCTAACTAGTCATTTGAATCAACTTAGAAAATTTTATCATGATTTGTATTAATCTTTCTTCAAATTGATGTCATCCCTATAGGCTTGTCTCATTGGTTCGCACAAAGGAAACTGTCATATGTATAGTGCAGAAGGTACAAGTTGCTCTTTCTACTTCTTTTTTTCTTTTTTTCTTTTTTTTTTCTTCCGTAAATGTGAATTAAGACAGTCAATAATAATTGATAAACCTCATGTTGTTTCATAATTCAGATTGTAAATTAAGTCAGCATAGTCATATTGATATTCAGAACAAGAAGAAGAATCAAGCCAAAAAGATTACAGGTTTGCAGGTAATGCAACTATACTTCTTTCTCTAATCGAACAGTTTTGAGCCCGTAAAACCATCTGAAGTGTTTTTTACCTCCTCTGTTATTATTTTCATTGGAAACAGTTTTCGCCGATGAATCCATCTGAAATGCTTGTTACCTCTGCTGATTCCCGGATTCGAATTTTGGATGGCACAAACGTGACTCATAAGTTTAGAGGTATGCAGAGCTCATCCAATGCTCAGAGCCTTTCACTTCCTCTTTACAATTCTCTACTTAATAAATAATACCCAAGATGTAATTTACAGGTTTCCGAAATACAAGCAGTCAAATTGCAGCTTCATTCACTCCAAACGGAAAATATGTTGTATGTGCTAGTGAAGACTCCCATGTATATGTTTGGAAGCGCGAAGAACCCCGAATCTCAGCCACAGGTAAAAAGAGCATCATCAGTACCAATTCCCACGAGCATTTTCAGTGCAAAGATGTTTCAGCAGCAATACCATGGCCAGGCACCATAAGGGGCGACCCTCCACCTGTCCCCGTGCAGCATTCCAAGAGAAACTCAAAACGCTCAACGCAACAGCCGCAATCCGGCAATGCATCCCCTACTCAAGAAGATGCAGGTGTAAGCAAGAGAATGCTACCGCCTCTTCCGAAGAAAAACAATAAAGACAACAACACCACAACCAATAAGGGAGATGCATCAGATCAAACACCTTCAAGTCCTGCGCCGGAAGATCAAGATCCTGCTCAAATCTCTCGAACAGAATCCGGGATTGGAGAGTCGTTTAATTCAGACCCTTCCTCTATTAGGTATGGTGATTCAAGTTCTATGTCTGCTGGTAGTGCCTCCACATCATCTTGGTCTTCCTCTTGGTCATGGCTCGACAATATAGGCAACAACCATGCTAGCCAAACAACACAAGCAACAGCTTGGGGTTTGGTAATTGTGACAGCCACTCTGGAAGGCGAAATCAGAGCATACCAAAATTTCGGGTTGCCGCGAAAGATGCAGAACAATATTTTTGGAGGCCCTACTTAATTGGTTATGTGCTGGTGAAGATATAAGATCTTAATTTTCTCTCCTTAAATGGAAACAAATTTATTCCGCAAGGTCTCGAGTTCGATTCTCCGATCCCAAGAATCTCTTGTATCAAATTTCGTCTACGAACAAGCTTCTCACTTGTCATGGATACATACATAGTCAGAAAATCGATGGTGATCAAACTGCACATTAGTATTTTTGTTGTAAATGTCAAAGCTTGTTACCCTTCATCAGAATTTTTTGTAAGTTAGACCCCATCATCCCTTTCTACATAATGGGCACCTTGTAAGCTGTAAGCCTATTATTTTTGTTGTATCAGGCCAAAAAACAAGAACGGTATTTTCTTGTAAATGTCAAAGCTGACCATTATCACAAGTATTGTAAATTATTTTTCTTAATGATACATTTTACTGGCTTTAGACGATGATGAAACGAATGAACGATGCTGATTATCACGTTTATACGAGGAATGTAGAATATCTTTTTACAAAAAAAGTGAAGATTAGTGCAAATACTAATTATGACGTTTCTACGAAGAACGTGAATTCCACCTTCCTAAAACGTAAACATGAGTGCAACTTAACGGGTCTGATTATAATGTTTGTACAAGCAATATGGATTCCTCCTTACAAAAAATGAGCAACTATTACAAATTCTAGTTAACCCATTTTGATTTGTGAACGCCAAATCACGTTATATTAAACTGAAAAGCGGGCCAAACATTCATGTGTTCGACATGCTTTAAACTCAAACACTGCGCGCGAAAATATGGCAGAAAGCAAGAAAGCCAAAACTTCAACTTCGAGCTCTCTCGCCACCGTCCAAGACATTTAGAAACGCCTCGTTCGATTGTCTTCCTCCTCCATCTTTTCACCGCTGATTTCCTCCACCTCGTCCCCAGAGTCCTTATACATCTTTCTCACACATACAATTTCAAAATTCTTCGATTGATTTCATCAATTTGAATCTCTGACTACTTAATTGTTTGTGTTAGCGTGAGTCAATATTAGGAAAAATAAGGAATGTTAATAATAGGAGTCCTTTATTAAGTAGGTTTGTGTATATGTTTTTTGTTTCCTTGTAAAACTATGATAGCACATGTATATATTTCTAAACAAGTAATAGAAGATTTAATTCCCGTAAAAGTTCTATTTGTTATCAAGAGCCAAAACCCTAAAACCCTAGTTTTCTTTTCCGCTGTGCTTGGTTGACCTTATTTCTGCAAATCTTCTGCCGAAAACAGTGTTGCCGTGTGGGTGTGGTACTGCCGTGTGTGCAGTCTGCTGCTATGTATTGATGTGCAGTGCTGTGTATTGTTGCCGTGTGGGTGTGGTATTGCTGTGTGTGCAGTCTGCTGCTGTATATTGCTATGCAGTGCAGTCTGCTGCTGTATATTGCTGTGCAGCGCAATACATTGCTGCTGCCGTGAGGATTGCTGTGTTTTTTTTCTGCAATTGTACCGTGTATTGACGTGCAGTGTGTACTTGTCTACTGCTTGTCTGTTACCTTAGAAAGACTTGGGGCTACTACGGTATTGGTGGTGTGTTCTCGAATCAGAGTTGTTATCGGTTTGTACTGCTTCTGTACAGATTGCAAGAAGCCGTAAAATTTTATTAATGGACTCAGGAGGCAGTGGTGTGTTGAAGTTAGAGGGCAGTAATTCAACCAATAATCAAGTAGTGAATCCTGTCGTTATTCAGAGTGATGCATCTGCTGTACCAAATACCGTGAAATTAAATGGATCGAATTATCATCTTTGGTCCAAGGTTTTGGAGATGCACATCGCTGGACGCGGTACGAAGGGTTTTGTGACTGGGAATACCAAGGAGCCTGCTGAGGCTAATGCTGAGTATGAGGCGTGGGAGACAAGGAATGCAATAGTAAAAGGGTGGTTGATCAATTCCATGGAACCTTCTATCATGGGATTTTTTATTCACCTACGTACTGCTAAAGAAGTTTGGGAAGAGGTGGCTCGAACTTATTATGATGGTTCAGATATTTCTCAGATTTATGAATTGAAGGTTAAATCGTTCAGACTCCGTCAAGAGGGTCGGTCGGTTGGTGTGTATTATGTTGATCTCATGTCCATCTGGCAAAAGTTAGATCAACGGAGACCAATCAAGATGGTATGTGCTGTGGATTTCAAGACACTTCGAGAAGAAATTCAGGTTGATCGTGTGTATGCTTTTTTGGCGGGTTTGGATGATGTGTTTGATAAAGTACGTAGTGATATTTTACGTACTCAGCCCTTACCTTCTGTTGAGGAGCTGTTTTCTGTTGTTCGACGTGAAGCTCAACGACATGCTACCATGATGGGTGGGAGTAACAATCAAGGAGGATTGTCGTCCATGGCAATAATCTCTCGGCCAGCTGGTACTCATCGTGCTAGTAATTTTTCTAATCAATCTTTAAATTCTCGACCTTTCAACCGAGAAAATAAAGATGATTTGAAGTGTACTTTTTGTGGACAAACCTGTCATACTGAGGATACATGCTTTACTAAGCATGGGGTGCCTGATTGGTTTCCAGAGTTAAAGAAAAAATTGCGTGCCAAGGAGCGTGGAGCAGCTGGATCCAGTGGAGGCCGTGCCTCCCTTGCTGCGGCTACACCCACAGTCCAGGAAGTCGTGCCTAGTTCTAGTAACTCCAGTCATAATTTGTTGCTTGGTACTCGGGGTGACTTGTCTTCTGACACAGGTACCGTGGGACGTGTTCTCTTAGCCTCCGAAAATCAGCACCATACATGTTGGATTCTGGACTCTGGGGCAACAGATCATATGACATATGATAAAAATATGTTTCAATACATGACCACATCTCACAGGAAAAATATATCAACTGCCAATGGTACTTTGGCACCCGTGTGTGGTGCCGGCACTGTGCATCTTACCCCTACACTTCCCCTACATCATTGCTCGCTTGTTCCTTCTTTATCCCATCATCTGTTATCCATACCACAGGTTACTAAACAATTAGATTGTGTTGTTCTAATGTATCCATCATTTTGTCTCCTTCAGGATATTCAGACCAAGGAGATAATTGGGCGTGGCACTGAGAGAGAGGGGTTGTACTATGTGGACGACGTCGTTTCTGGCAGAGCTAATGCGGTTCGAGCGTCCCGGTCTAGTAATTTACAAGAAGTGTGGTTGTTGCATCGTCGGTTAGGACATGCATCTTTTGGGTATTTACGGCATATGTTACCTAGTCTATTTAGTGGAATAAATGAATCAGACTTACATTGTGAAGTATGTATTCTTGCTAAAAGCCATCAAGCTTCGTTTCCTCCTAGTATGAATAAAAGAGCTTTACCGTTTGAACTTGTGCACTCTGATGTTTGGGGACCATCTCATGTTGTTACTTCTTCTGGGATTAAGTGGTTTGTTACGTTTGTTGATGATTGCACTCGTATGACGTGGTTATATGTGGTGAAAAATAAGAGCGATGTTGGTATGGTATTCCGAACCTTTTCTCAAATGATTCGGACACAATACTTATCTGTAATTAAAGTTCTTCGTTCTGATAATGGTGGTGAGTATCTTAATTGTGAGTTGCCGGAGTTTCTTTGTGATCAAGGCATTCTCCATGAAACAACCTGTCCCTATACTCCACAGCAAAATGGAGTGGCTGAACGGAAAAATTGCCATATCTTAGAAACGGCACGTGCTCTACTTCTGGGCGCATCTATTCCTAAGATTTTTTGGCCTGAAGCAGTTACTTATGCTGTTTACGTGATTAATCGTATGCCCTCTCGGGTGATTGACTTTCGAACTCCTCTTCAAGTCCTCACTCAACATGTTCAGGTGATGTCTACTCATACTCTCAAGCCTCGGGTATTTGGTTGTGTGGCTTATGTGCATATTCCGAAAATTCATCGCACTAAGTTGGATCCGTGTGCCCTTCGATGTGTGTTTGTTGGTTTCTCATCTCACCAAAAAAGATATAAATGTTATCACCCTGAGACTCGGCATATGTATGTTACTATGGATGTGACCTTTTCTGAATCGGAGTTTTTTTATGCCCCCGTATCTTCATCTTCAGATCACCAGGGGGAGAGCTCTAGTGGTGATCTGGAATGGTTGGACTTGGGAGAAAATACTGTGGTTGATGCTGCGGCCGTGCATGCTGATGCCGTGCCTGCTGCTGAAATACCAAACATGCCACGGCATGAGTCAGAAGTTGCTGCCGAGAGCAGCATGCAGTCAGAAACATATGATGCCGAGAGTGACCTGCAGTCAGGACAGTTCATTGTCGAGCCTACTTGTGTAACCCCCTCTCTCTCTAGCTCCACGATGATGCCCAATGATTCTTCTCTGAATAAACCTGAGGTAAGTATTGTGGATGATTATGTAACTAATGCAAGTACTGATGTAAATACATATAAGTTGCCACCGAGACAAAATCGGGGTGTGCCACCTGACAGGTTTTCTCCGGAAGGCAAAGTAAAGTATCCGATAGCCAACTATGTCTCATGCAACAGTCTTGCACCAGAGCGTAAGACCTTGATAGACAATATGGAGGCTATTCGAGTACCAACTCGTGTGGATGAGGCTTTAAAGGATCCAAAGTGGGCAAACGCAATGGATGAAGAAATGTTGGTGTTACAGAAGAATAATACCTGGGAGGTGACATCCTTGCCGGAGGGAAAAAAAACAGTTGGATGCCGGTGGGTGTTTACCGTCAAATACAAAGCCGATGGATCAATAGACAGGTACAAAGCAAGGTTGGTAGCTAAAAGATACACCCAAACATATGGTGTAGATTATCAAGAGACGTTTTCTCCGGTTGCCAAGATGAATACGGTACGTGTTCTGATATCTTTAGCTGCTAATATGGATTGGCCATTAAAACAGTTTGATGTGAAAAACGCTTTTCTTCATGGGAACTTGGAGGAAGAAGTATATATGGATTTTCCTCCTGGGTACAGTGTTGGTAGAAGTACCGAAGTATGCCGGTTGCGTAAGTCTCTTTATGGGCTGAAGCAATCGCCTCGTGCATGGTTTGATAGGTTTACTCAAGTTATGAAAAAGATTGGGTATTATCAGAGTCATTCTGATCATACATTGTTCGTTAAACGGAGACAGAAAAAAGTGACAGCCTTAATCATCTATGTAGATGACATGATTATTACTGGAGATGATTGTGATGAGATTTCAAGATTACAGAAGAATCTTGCGGCTGAGTTTGAAATGAAGAATCTGGGGGATTTGAAATATTTTCTTGGAGTTGAAGTTGCTCGATCTTTGAAAGGTATTTTCTTGTCACAACGTAAGTATGTTTTGGATTTGCTAAAAGAAACTGGTATGCTGGGATGCAAGCCAGTAGATACACCTTTTGTTGAAAAACATCATCTATGTGTGGATCCGAATCAGAAATCAGTTGATAAGGGGAGATATCAGAGACTTGTAGGGAGACTAATTTATTTGGCTCATACACGGCCTGATATTGCCTATGCAGTAAGTGTAGTAAGTCAATTTATGCATTCACCAAGTCTAGATCATATGGCTGCTGTTATGCGTATCTTAGCGTATTTAAAGTCTGCACCTGGGAAAGGAGTTTTATATCGGAAGTATGGACATTTGAGAATTGAGGGGTTCACGGATGCTGATTGGGCAGGGAGTATAGGTGACAGACAGTCTACTTCGGGATACTTTACTTTTGTAGGAGGAAATTTGGTTACATGGAGAAGTAAAAAACAGAACGTAGTATCAAGATCATCGGCTGAGGCCGAGTATCGAGGGATGGCTCACGGCATTTGTGAGATTCTCTGGCTTCGAAAGCTTCTTGAGGGGCTTGGGTTCAAGCCAAAGGAAACCATGAGACTATACTGTGATAATAAGTTAGCAAGAGATATAGCTGATAATCCGGTACAGCATGATAGGACAAAACATGTGGAAGTTGATCGACATTTTATTAAAGAGAAGCTTCAAAGGAAGATTGTGTCAATACCTTTTGTGAAGTCAGAGGAGCAACTTGCAGACGTTCTAACTCATGCAGTATGTAGTCGAAGGTTTGATGACTCGCTTGTCAAGTTGGGCATGTGTGATATCTATGCACCAACTTGAGGGGGAGTGTTAGCGTGAGTCAATATTAGGAAAAATAGGGAATGTTAATAATAGGAGTCCTTTATTAAGTAGGTTTGTGTATATGTTTTTTGTTTCCTTGTAAAACTATGATAGCACATGTATATATTTCTAAACAAGTAATAGAAGATTTAATTCCCGTAAAAGTTCTATTGTTTGCCGGGGAGATGTTTAGAGATACCGCAAGGCTCGCAAATCTACGCAATTCAAGCTGAGAACGGCAGCGAAGCTCGAAGATTACTTGGATTCGGCTCAGCTCTCTCAGGCCTCCGCCAAGCTCAGCCGCGCGAAGAAGGTTCCGGAGGCGGCGATGAGGTCGCAGATGAAAGAGGTCAGGGATTTTGAGTGCCTGATCAATAAATTGAAGGTCCTGGTGGATTCGGACAAGGAAATGGTGAATCTCAAGGACGGCAGCGGTGTGGAAGCTTGCACTCCGTTTCAGCGTTTTGAGCAAATAGCAACGCGGCATTTCAAAGGGTAAAGATCTCAAAACACTAGACTGTTATATTTCAAAAGGGGTGTGTTATCCACACATCTCATTTTACTACTTAAACACCCTTTGATAATTTCTATCCGTTGATCTTCTTCAATTCATCCGATCCAACGGCCGAAAATTCAAAAGGTGTGTGAGAAGTAAAATGGTGTGTGCGGATATCACACCCCTTTCAAAATTTTTAGTTTGTTATAGATGCAGTGGAGTCGATGACATGCGTAGTTTGTGTATAGATGTCAAAATGGAAACTCTTGGGAAATAAGGATATGTGTGCAGTGGAATACAAAGTAAATAAGACATAATATTTACTAGGTTCGGCAAGTGTGCCTACGTTCTTGGGTAGTAGTTGTTGTTTCTCATTATCTAAAATAATAAGAATATAAATATAACTTTCACTATTTTTCTCTCTGTCTCTCTAGCCTTGGTATAGCTTTACATGAATTTCTCTATTTTGTATTGGCTTCTTCAATGATGCAAATACCTATTTATATATAAGTCTTGATCCAACAACACCTTATATGCATGAAGAAAATTATCACCTTCCAAAGACTTTTTCACCTGAACTTTTAATTGTTGACACAAAAGTTTGTTTTGGTTTGCTTCCTCATACCTTTATATGTGTGGCATTCACACTATATTTCAAAACAAAAATACCATTTTTTAAAAAAAAATTTGAAGTGAAATTAAGTTGTACCTAGTGCTTACCATGTTTTAGGCAAGCTAGGGTATTGTATGTTAATTCAAAACTTTACCTTAATGCCTTGTTTGTGACTGCTTTATGTGACAAACACTTTTGTTTATAGACATTTTTGCTAGAAGTAAGGGGTGCATTTTTGGTTGGATCAACCCGAACGTGTATATGTCCAACACGGCTTTAAACTTGAATGAGCACATTTTTTCTTAGTCATAACCTGCACAAACCCAACCTGATATCAACCCCACTATTATTTGGTTGAGTTGAGTTAATCATTTGTCATCCATTCCTAACCCAACTCAACCCAACCCAACCCAAATGTAGCTCAAATTAACTGATGCACATATTACACCAAAGTCCAACAGCCAACACCTTTCATAACATTATCGAAGCTGTATATGAATGAAGGGCTTTTCATTAGTCAGCTTGAATTTGTAGTCTCAAACCCTATCCATCACTAACTCTATTTTAATATTAAATTTAGTGGCGATCATTCAACCACAATCAAGTCGCAGCCCTAACTAGAAGTGTCTTTATTTGAAACTCGTCAAAGCATTTTTAAGTTGTTCTGCCAAACGTATTTAGAAATAATTTTAATTTTCAGAATCTTTTTAACCATTCTAAAAACAATTAGAAATAGAAACACAGTCCACTCTATTTTTTGTTTTTGATGAGATTTAAAGTTAAACCCCAACCTTATTTGAGTTCATCCACGGTCTAACTTATAACTTTTTAAAAACTTTTGGGATGAATAAAAAGTTTATAGAAGTATTATTTGAAAGAAAATTTTAGCAAAATTATACTTGCTACTAAGACCCACAATTTTATTTTTTTGTTTTTAACTACTATTTTTCTCATCCAATACACGTTATTTACACATATTTTTTAATAATACATGTAATCCATGTTTTCTATACATATTTATAACATAATATTGAAGAAATAGAAATAAATATTGTAAATAATTAAATATTAAAATTTTAAGAAAGGCCGAATTTTCACATTTTTTTTTTTTACCAAAATTGTTGAATAATACGCATACATATTTTTCACATACTATATCAATTCCAAATTTTACTAACTATAGTTTAAGAGCTCGTTTAGAAATGTTTTTAAAATGACTAAAAGCACTTTTAAAGAACATGTTTTTGAGTTTCAAAAGCATTTAAAATGTTTTATGCAAGAATGATTAGTTATGTGCTTCTTGTAGAAAGTGCTTCTTGTAGAAAGCACTTCTAGTGCTTTTCTAAGATTCACTTGCATTTTTACTCAAGATTGATTTTGAAAACATTTTAATAAAAAACACTTTTGGCCATATTAAAAACAATTCCTAAGCTCTAAATTTAAAATATCGTTTGTAACAAACAATTGAATTTGTAAGAGATCCCTTATTTTCTTTGTGTCTAAGGAAATATCCGCTTGGACCCAATCAACTTGGGCCCAATGCTAGGCCTCATCTTACAGTGTGAAGTCTGGCCTGCAGACCATCGCTCCCCATCGTCACCAATTTGAATTCCCGCGCTCTAAGATCTCAATTGTGAGCTGACTCTTCTTCCTCCTCCGCAGAATCCTTCACCCATGGCCTCCCCGACCTTCCACCCCGTCGTGGACGACATGACCTAGAAGATGCCGCTCTGTGGGCCGTCATCGACTCCGCCGCCGGCTCCCACTCCTCCTCCAAATCCAAACCCCAACCCCGCATGCCCCTCGCTATCAAATACCCAAACCACCCTCGCTCCTCCCCAGTCTCAAACCCTTATCCTCCGCCCAAGCTGTTCAAGACCGCCGCAAGACTCGACTCCTCAGCCGACTCCGACTCCAAGTCAACCGCATCAGAGGGCGAGGTCGTCGAGGAACCCTGGGCGTTTCACCCCCCGAGGAAGATCGCGAGGTCCTCTTTTTCCGAAGTCAACGACACGAGTCCTCTGGTCGTAGTTCGAAATGTGCAGCGCACGACGCCTACCACTCCTACGACTCCGTTTTATTCGTCGCCGGAAACGCACTTGTCGCCGGGGATCGGGAATTTTGCGAGCCCTGTGAGCTATGCGCAGAGAGGGGAGAGGGATAATAGCTCTGTAGCTGTTCATAGCATGTCCGGGAGGTTCCCTTCGGTCTCTCTGTTCAAGGAGTATCAGAATGCAGCTATGGCGGTAATTTTGCTTAGATGATTGAATTTTTCAGTTCAATTGGGTTTTACTGTATTTTAATTTCTTAAATTTTCCTACTTAACTATATGATTAACCTGCAAAATTTGGGAAATCTGAATTCAGTAGATAGTTTTGACCGAATTTATGTTTCGTTTGGGCAATTTCAGTCGAATCTTAATGCTTTTTCTTTTTAATTTTGTTACCATATTATAAGGATTAAGCTATGAAATTGGGGAAATCTTAATTCACTAGCTAGTTTCGAGTGTCGAAGACTCAAAGGCCTAATTAGTTTGCTGTGTTTGCATGATTTAAACTGATAGATTTTGGAGAAAACAGATTACACCATGATTTCTGGGCATCCTTGCATTAAAAAGTCAGGTAAGTAGATTAACAGAGCTGTTTTTTGTTTCAAATCAAGCGGGAATTCTAGGTGAAAAATGAGATGTGATTCTTGTATGTGTGTACAGGTTGGAGGAAGATATCATTTTACTTCAATCTCTCTTTTGAGATCAAAGACAAGACCATTGAGTTTGATGAGAATCGAAATGTTCTGCGTGCCGAATTTGTAGTTCGGGCACACATGCAGTATGAATTTTGGATCTTGGGAGCTTTTGCATTTAAGATAGCAATGCAATTCCTATATCATGATTGTCATACTTTATTGTGATTATGGTTGCTATTTTCCCTCCTTCCTTTGTCACTAGGGGCGGTAGGTTCTCAGATGGATGGGGTGCATGCGATCGGCGTGAGAAGAGATTCAATAAAGCAAATCATGATATTCCGAGCACAGCGGAGACCAGGGCTAAAAGCAAAGCATCCCAGGTAAAATTTTCTCTCTTTTTCTATATTCCCTTGGCATGTTTTGGCAGCTTCATTTAAATACAATTCTATGCTTGTTTTAACCCAAGCTTATCGTCGAATGCTCATCTCATCTGGTACACGGCTAGGAAGTTCGCTTCTATCACCTCAGCTCACTTAGATTAGATGATTAGACTATTATATGTTTGCCTTTTTTCTTGTTGATCTTATTGTGAAAGTTAGACAAATCTGTCAACCTCAATGACTGAATTGTACCTAAATACAGTCTAACACTGTCTAAATCGTTGTGTTTGGCTCCGAATTTTGTGATTTATAGGCTTATAGCAGATAACTATAGTTTTTCTTTTTTTCTGAACCCCATATGATTTCCAAGTATCTTCTATGAATCTGTTTGATAAGGGACTCAATGTGTGCCTTCATAGAACTGGTTCTCATATTCTGCTGGAGCTTGCTTTTCATTTGCTGAGTGAGGGTATGATTTTCTTTTAATTTTGATAAATGGTGAGGGTAAAACTAAAGCTTCCATGGGGAAGATGACCAAATACACAGATTTCTTGTCGGGTTTGGAGTAGAGTCCAAGGCACATAGCATCAGAGAGTGAGATAATCTAGTTTTAAGTGTCAGAACCATTCATGTGCTATCTTTTTTAAGTGCTTCCAGGCTTTGTTTGCTAATCCAAACATCAAAAGAGAAAGCTCCATAATTTGATTAAATTAATATAAAGTACACTTCTCGGAAAATTCTATGGTGCTCCAGAGTATTCTATATTCCGAGGTTTTTAACCGTCAGATCTTGGTCATTGTATCTTTGATTCCTGGGGTTTCATGCCCAACTGATTTAAACCTGGTGTTATTTTTCTTTTAATCCATTAGTACCTTTCCTTTTGAATTTATGTTGCAATGTTCTTAATTTGTATTTGGGGCGCTCAGCCGCCTGTTGGAAGAGTCCGTTGAAATTTCCCCTGAAAGTTCGAATAATGTATCTTCACATTTGCAGGATCTGCTAGGAATCGGAGAGTACCGACCAGGTGCAAGTCAGTTCAACCATTAACCGTGATCTCAATAGTTGTTCCCGATTTGCTTTATTAAGGTTGTGCTGTATAATTCTCAGAATTTTTTGTTTGAGAATTCCAGTGTGATTGTATCTTCACAATGTCTTTTGAACTGGAAAACTTGTCCAGGGACAAATTTCCTACTCTAATTTGCCGAGGAGTGGTTCAAACTTAGGTGTAAGGAAGCGGGCACGCTACCTTAACCCACTAACCTAACTTATGCATACACAAATGAACAGATTGGGTAATAAAAGTGCAATTCAACTACAAGGCCGTTTTCCACAATGTTCCCTAAATTCAACACCAGATGCAACCAATGAGACACACCCTTGCAGTTGTTTTGCAACAATATATTAGATTAAAGGCTCGTTTGGAAGTACAAATTTATAAGGTGCTTGTACTTATCAATGCTTTTTGTTTGTAGCACTTTTCAGTAACGCTTTTATAAGGAAACAGTTTGTTGTTTGGCCGATAAACAAGTGTTTTCGTATTGTAGAAGCGCTTTTGATATTAAAAAGAGTGTTTGGTTGTTAACACAGACATATTAGAGAGCCATTCCCATGGAACTAACGAAACGGAATAATTTTTGTGGAAGTCTTGACCATGGGATCTTCCAAGGAACTATGTTGAAGGGACCCAAGTGCTACCCGTGTTTTTAAGAAGAGAAACTCAAGAAGCACCTCTAGGTGCTTCTAGAAAATTCACTCCAAGTGCTTCTATTCTTACCCAATGCATTTTTAAAAGTTTCGCAAAACAACTATTTTTAAGAACAAACGCGTTTTTACATTTTTTTTTGGAAGTGATGTTAACTCTCAAAAAGCAATTATCAAACGAATCTTAAATTCGTACAGTGTACCATATACCTTTCTCTTTCCTTCTTTTTCTTTTTTCTACCCTGTAGCTGTTTGATGATCTTGTGACAATGTTTTCAAATATTCTTCAAATTTACAGAAAGTGTGTTAAAAGTGTGAATCACACGTCAGGAAATTAAACTTCTCCTCAAAAGGAACCTGTAAAGTGACTGAATTCAATGTAATATTAAGAATTTGAATGACTAGTTACAAAGAATAATTTGAATTTTTGAACGCATATTTAAAATTACATTCAAGCATTTTGAGCATACACATTAGCACAATTATTTGGATTTGAAGTCTCTTATGTTACAATGTATATAGCCATTTAAATCAACTTAGTCTTATATTTGTGTCATTCTTCTAATCTATCTATGTAAGCTTATTATAAAAATCAAATCCATTGTTTTTAAATTCTTCAATCCGAATGAACCTCAAGCGTTATATGTACAATTCTCTATATTTTTTCGATTGAACACGACGATAGATGCATAAAAAAATATGCAAATTATCTTATATAAAATCGGAGCATCTGTTACGGAAGTACGTGCGTGAAACAAATTTTTTGTAGACTTCTTAATAAGGAGAGTTTTTTCAATGGTAGCTAGTTTGGGGTTGCTATGATGTGCAAAAAAAAAAAAACGTTGTTTTCAAAAGCAGGGGTAAAACTGCTTCTACTTTTTGATGTTTTGAACCCATGACATTTTTTTTAATTTACTCAACACAATTTAGCACCAGCTTTTTTAAAAAAAACTGATTTTAAAATAATTTTAATTGTACCAAACCAGCCCTATGAAAACTCATTTGTGTAATTTGGATTGCAGGATGAAGGGTGGCCGTTGGGATTGAGACTACTAAATGCGAGAGTTAGGTTGATCAAAAACCGAGATTTGACCGGTGGTTCGGTCTCATTCAGCACTTTGATCACTGCCTTTCGGACTTCCTCCATTGCTTCTACCTCCTCCTCCTCCTCCTCAGATCTTGATACAGAGGTCAGTATTTTTCTGCAATGGATTTAATGATGGAAAAATATTTAATGTGATTCGAATAAAGTTATAAACCCATCATTAAGCATGCATTTTAAATTTGTACTAGCATGCCATACCACCATGCTTGTTGGCTCATCATTCTCCATGATTTCTCTCACGTCTCTGCTTTTTTCCTCCTTTTTAATAATGCAACATTCCTCTGCTTTCATTATGTCTCAATTTGTTATGTTTAGAATTGATTTCCTTGAAGTGTACACCTGCCATGTAGGTGGTAAGAGCACAAGACCATATCCATGGGGTGGGAAAGAGGGGATACCACCACTTTTTAGCACTTTGAGAAAAAAAAACTTCAGCAGATCAGTCTGATTATATGTCTTAAAAACATGTAAATTTTACATCTTGAAGTATGTAACCTCTGTCTGCTTTCTTTATAGGAGAGGAACTTATATGGTACGGATACATCGTTACTGTAACACTTATTCCAGTAATAAAATGATAAGTGGAGTGAAAAACAAACAATATTATTGTACCATTTAGCACGAGACATCACTGTAAGTGTAACGGTATACTCGTGTCTTATCCATTCTTCTCTCATGTTAGAGCTAAAAAGGTTTACTTCCTCAATGTTTCTATCCATGCAAAGGAAGCTAAAACCAGCTTTAGCTCCTCTCATTTAGGATGCTCTAATGGGAATGCGCATGAAAAACATTTCGAGTTCTATAATTAAATCTCTATAATTAAGTCCCAATATATAGAGATTTCCCTAATTAAAGCTGGATTAGTCCATCTTTAGTCTTCCCCATGGAAGACCATCATGGTGTTTGACCTTGTTAACTTGATATTGTCTCTTGCTTTTAATAAAATATCAGCACATGAAACTTCCCAATGCTCAATTATGTTTACCGAAGAGGCCCATTTGCACTTAAGCATGATTGTAATACCGCTACAATGACGTTATTGTTGCATCTCGTTGGAACATATTATCATGTTTTGTGTTCAAGTTTGGTATTTTATGTAAATCGTGAGATTCTTATTTTAGTGATTCTTTAATCCACCCGGTTTCAGTCAACTGGATCTTTCTTCCATGACAAGAGCATCACACTGGGGAGCCTCATCGGCGTTTCCGGCATCTTAGACCTCTCCAGAAGATCCAAGGGGAAGGAAATGTTTTCCTTCTGCTCCAAGCTAACGAACGAATTTGTGAAAGTGAGCAATAATACTCCATCACTAGGTCACTTTCTTGAGGCAGAAAGGAGCGCAAGTAGCAACAAATTAACCAAAGAAATAACGTCGTAAAAAGCCGAATATGGCCCCGATTTCTCACCGTCTGTGCCGGTTTCCGGCCGCAACAGGGTGTTTGTGGACGGTGCAGTTGCAGCTGCTCAGCCAAGTCCTTCAGAGAGTGGAGATGGCGGAGCAACATCCAACAGAGTTTTTATAATACGACGATGGATTTGGAACTCCATTACTGTTTTCATGTTTGTGTGGATAGCTTATCAAATGATCATTGACCCCTCATTGATGGAGGATTCTTATTTTAATTAATATATAAATATATAATTAAACTCTGAATTCCACTGCTTGGTAATGGTGTGTTAGTTTCACACTTTAACATGCTCAATATTCTAAACTAATCTAATCTACGGGAAAAGGTAACGAACTCAGGTGAAAGTGGAGATACATGATACTCTACCCCTACCTAACCCACATCTGCACACGCTTTCTTAGATTGCGAGGAAACTGCAGCTTAAACCCATGGAAACAGATTCTTTACAACACAACTCCTTGCAGATGCAGATATGTTAAAGTGGCTCTGTTGATTCCTCGCCACAGACGGCTCTTACCGAAAAACTCAGTAGTTTTTTTTTACCTGACATTATAAGTTTCTACCTTAAAGTAGGAAGACAGACTTAATCTCTCGTTACACAATCATAAAAGAGTGAATGAGGCAAAAAGGACTAGAAAAAACATGAAATAACAAAAAGAATCCTTTGTTTCCTCAAATGAAAAGGGTAATGTAATTGAACTTTTATTTATTTAATGGAGAATTATATTTATAATTGGGTGAGGAACCCTTGAAAGTTTTGCTGCTTCTTTAATTTAAAGAAAAACAGACTCAAATGACTCAAAGAAACAAGACCTGGAGATCCAGGTTACTGAAGGACATCTATATTCTCATATGCTCTTTAGCAACTAAGACCCTCCAAACGAATTGGAAAACATACCGCTGAGGATCCCTCTCCATCTTCCCGAGCAAAACCAAGACAACAAGCTCCTTCATCTGCTGCACTATCAACAGGTTCAAAGAGAACAAGTCCATATCTCCAATTGTCAAAGCTTATGGATCTCCTCATTGCACTCGGCAGCTACCTTCCCTGAACTGCGACTTCCCATCCTTCCGAATGAGCTCATGGGAGACAACCCCTTGAAGCTACTGCTGCCTTCACTGACATTAGACTTTCTTGATCTCCTTGGCTTTGTGGGACTCATTTCCGGATCCACGTCATTGTTGGCCTTAATGTTGGCAACAACTAGTTGGGTAATGGTGGTTCGGCAAAAGGGGCAAACTGGGACTGTAGGACAAGTAGATGATGGATCGGGCTTCTTGTGGCAGCATAGAGCAAGGGTACAATGCGCGCACATTTGATGACCACATGGTCTGACCTCAATTGTGCATAACTGGTCAAAGCATATGCAGCACAGGTCCACATCGCTAGCCTGTATGATATGATTTGACCCATGAATAAGAAAGGGACATGCATTGTCCAAGAAATATAATTCTGCTAAGGTTTCATTGCATCGGTGCACAAAAAACACATTTGACGCCATGTACTTGCAATTCTGATATTCTTTTAATAATTCCAATATAAACAAATAGATAACCCTAGAAAAACTATAAACTCTTTTGACTGACCCAATCCTATCAAGAAAAAAAAAATGCAAACATAAGCAACAAGAGAAGGCACGTTTACCTCAGAGGCATTATCATCAGCCTCTGCATCTGAATGCAGAGGAGATGGAAGTGAGTAAACTGTATCCTTCAAGATAGTTTTCTCCCTCTCCATGTTTGCCTCCGTTAATGCCTTTTCTAACAAAGCTTTAGCCTCTGGATTCAGCTCGCTGATGAACTTCAAAGGCGATGGCCAGACAAGAGGCTCTGCTGATGAAGGGTTCAATACGGCTGCGCAAGCTTGATGCTTGTGCTTCAGAGCAACTGTATATGGTATTCTCCTGCAGAGATCCACTTTTCAGACGTCATGACAACATATCTATAAATCTAGAATCTACCTTTTACCAAAATAAGAACATTTACAAATTAAAGAAGGAAGACTTGTGGGTTTAGAGGCACAATTCATTTATAACGCGAATGATTTGCAGTACAAAATCAACAAAACAAGCTCGTCAGCCTGAATTTTTACTGGTGTACTGACAATGCTTAAAAAGATTTCCAATGCAGAAAATATGGTGCAAAGAAGGCCTTTTTTCTTGAGGATTGTATCCATATATTAATACCAACATTGGGTTCTTCCAAGATACCATTCAAAAACAGGTAAGCAATTAGCTGGCAGCGATAAGAAATTAAGGAATTAAAAACAACACAAATTCCTAATTAGAAATCCATTTGTTTTATGGAATGCAATGATTCCATTAAAGTCTATGAGAAGCAAAAACTCGTCGACCTTATTGACTAATACAGACAACTGCCTAGTGTTTCAAACATGGCAAGATGCATAATTATTCAGAGGCATTACACCACCCATTAAAGAAAGTTACCCAGAAGAGTCTTTTTGAAGCCGATCTGCTCCCCAAGCAAGTAACTCTCTGACACAATCTAAGGATCCACCACGAGCAGCTAAGTGAAGTGGTGTACTTCCAGGGTAGCTGCACATATATGGTACTGCAATCAATCTGACTGTCAAAGTATTACTATAAATCTATAACATGAAAATAATTAATATAGATAATTACCCATATCCACCAGTTGAAGCACAAACAAGAGCCCCATTGTCTAAAAGAACATGAACGCACTCTGGCCATCTTTGGCGGGCAGCTAAATGCAATGGGGTTGAACCACCTCCATCTCTTATGTTCACAAATCTCGCAAATCCCCTGCCAATGCCATTCAATGTAGCATAAACATCAATCATCAGAGAGAGAGAGAGAGAGAGAGAGAGAGAGAGACATCGAGAGACAGTGAAGAAGGACCAACCAAGAATTTGCAACAGGGGTGGAATGCGCGGTGGAGAGAATGGCTTGAAGGCAGTCTGAATGGCCATGGTATGCAGCGTAATGCAGGCAGGTTCTTCCGTTCAGGGAATCAAACATCAATATCTAACAATTCACACAGAAAACTTAAATATCAGCATCTCAGCAGTATAATTCAAGTCAAAAACTGTATACGAAAACAGAAAAAGGTAATTTGAACAGTGAACATACATTTGCTCCCGCTTGGATAAGCTTCTGGACACAAGTGATATTCCCATTCATTGCAGCCAACATTAACGGAGTCTAAAACCCCATCACATTCACAAACAGTTCAAACCACATAAGAAAATTGGGAAGGACAAATTCAAAACAAGGCAATCCAATCCAAAGCATGCAACTAATCTTTATACACAAAAATCATCAAAAACAAAATCCCATTACCTGTTTGTATCGATTCACCACATCTGGATTGATAACAGACCGATCCAACAGCATAGCGAGAACCTAAACTTAATCCGATGAAGAACATTAATGAACATAAATTACAATTAAAATCCATCAATGAAATCCAAAACCCACCTCGATCCGGCCATTTGCAGCGGCGACATGCAGAGCGGACAGCCGGCTGCGGCCTTTGCTCAGCTCCAAAACACTTGGGTCAGCTTCCACCATTGCTCCAACGAGATCCAGGTCCCCATTCTCCACAGCTCCAAAGACTCCATTCTCACGAGGCTCTCCGCAGCTCAGGCCCTGACCCATCTCCCTCAACACTCTTACCGTTATCGCATTTGAAAGGTGGCCTGAGAGATAAGTTTCACACGCGCCACCTTTCAATGGCGACGTGCTGCCACCGGCTGGGCGGAGGTGGGACAGTTCTGGCGATAGCAGTGGCTTAGGCTGCAATGAATATCGATGTGAATGGTCAATTAAGTAGTAAACGACTAGTACTTGCGGGACTGCCCTCGAAATTCGGACTGACCGCTGAGATTTCGGGCAGCTTGACCGCGCGGTCCTTTCTTCTTTCTATTGTACTAATGAACAATTTTAATGTCAGAGCTCGGGCAGCTGTCAGATATTATTATTCGGCAATTTTTTTAGGTTTTGTATGTCTTATCCTTCGATGGATGGCTTGACACAAATCTTTGTTTCACACATGGGTTTGGTGGCAAATTAGATAATCTAGTTTTAACCAACTTGCATTTTCCCACACTAAATCTTGATTTTCATGTTTTTTTTATGAGGAAGTTTGGGGTAGATTGTTTGATTAGTTGATTGATCGCACCATTTAATATCGGTAAGTATAATTTTGCATTGTTGCATGCTGAATCAAGTCGTCACGAAAATAAGTGTGTGCTAAGTGTAGTGCAATTTACTGAGGCATATGCTTCCCCTCTTCCATTCGTTGATCGAACTGCTGATGATCAGGGGTGAAGAAACTCAATTATCAACATGTTATTCATAGTATGAGTACTATCAATACTTCAATTATATACATGTCATTGTTGATTCAATACCGAATTATGTGACATAATTATACTTGATGGTTAGACCGTTTAGCCAATCAGATAGTCAAAACATTCAACGAGATAAATAACATTATAATGAATTATTTGACATGATTATAGTTGATGGTTCGACCATTTAGCCAATTAAACTTTCAAATAACATTAAAACGAGATAAATAACATTATACCAAATTATGTGACATGATTAGAAAATTAATGATTGGGCCATTTAGCCAATCAGACTATCAAATAACCTTACAATGAAATACATAACATTACTAATCTACTTGTGTATTTTTATTTTATTTATTATGGTTTTTTTTTTTTTTTAGTAATGAGAGTCTTTATATAAATTTCACCTAACAATTGCTAGATCAAACACAAGAATGATTGTGATTGTATCCTAAGAAAACCATCGGCCGTCGTATTAACTACTAAAAAAATATGATTAAACCTATGATTAAGTCCATGCCATCTGTTTCTTATTAATTAATTTATTTTTGGTTATATGGTCTTCTTCCTCCCCTTTGCGTTTTGGAAAAACAAGTTTGGTATCAAATGAAGCATGAAAATACAAGTAATATTGGTGAAATTCAGAAAGCAGCACAAATATATATATATATATATATATATATATATATATTTTAAGCACGTTGGCTGTTACATAACTATTTGAAAATAATACATTATTTTTAAATATATTTGAATGATGGACATATTTGTAATTTTGTTTTGAGTAAATTATAGCAATGGTCCCTTAACTTTAACTCAATTAGAGCAATGGTTTTTCAACTAAAAATCCATTACCATTATTTCCTTAACTCATCAAAACATGCAGCTGTGGTCCCTCAACTAAAAATTCATTATCATTGGTTCCTCAACTTTAACTTTATTGGAGTAAAGGTTCTTCCAATATAACTCATTTTGACAAAATTCTGACGAAGTTGACAAAAATGATCATAACTACATGTTTTGATGAGTTGAGGGACCCCAATTGTAGCAATGGTCCTTCCAACATAATTCTGACGAAGTTGAAGAAAATGACCTTAGCTACACATTTTGATGAGTTGAGGGACCAATAGTAATAAATTTTCAATTGAAAGACCATTGTTCCAATTTGATTAAAATTGAGGGGCAATTGCTACAATTTACTCTTTTGTTTTTGTTATGTAGTTGGAGGACAATAGCTTTTCCACTTTCGGACTTCTTCCTACTTCTTGTGCCCATTATGGTTGCAAAGCCTAGCTAAAGTTGTGGTTTGCTTTTGTCTTTTTATCCAGCTTTCGTCAATTACATACTGCTCTGAAAGGGTAATGTTAGGAAGAATAAATTTGTAGATAAAATTTTACAAATTAAATGCTGTGGAAGTTGATAATTAGATTATAAATTAAGCATTGATAAACATGCTCATTTCTATTGGTGACACATCACCTAATTTGCAAATTTTGTCTACAAATTTGGTTTCCCAATCATTACCTGCTCTAAAAAAACCAACCATGAAATATAATGTTTTTAAAATACTTTTTTACAAAATTTTTTCTTTTAAATAATTATGTACACCCTTTTAGTTTTGTAGCCGTTTGATTGAACAATTAAATGTCTTCTTAACTCTAAATACCAGCAACTGTTGAATTTTTGCCTATATATTGCGACTACTATCCATGTTAAGGTGCCTTAGAAACGAAACCGTATTTTTAACCAAAAAAAAGATACGAAGTGTCACATCCCGGGCAGGGACGGATCATTTCCCAGGCCCGCTCCACCACCGTAGCACGATATTGTCCGCTTTGGGCTTACCATTCCCTCACTGTTTTGTTTTTGGAAACTCACGAGCAACTTCCCAGTAGGTAACTCATCATGGGATTGCTCTAGCCCCCTTCTCGCTTAACTTCGGAGTTCCTACGGAACCCGAAGCCAATGAGCTCCCAAAAGGCCTCGTGCTAAGTAGGGATGGGAATATACATATAAGGATCACTCCCCTAGGCGACGTGGGATGTCACAATCCACCCCCTTAGAAGCCCGACGTCCTCGTCGGCACACTCGCGGCTAGGATTAGGCTCTGATACCAAATTGTCACATCCTGACCCGAGGCGGATCACTTCCCGGACCTGCTTGTAACAACCCGTCCGGGGATTTACGGAAGAAAATGAGTATTGTTGTATTTTCACTAAGTTTGGGGGATACTTTCCTTTTTAAAATTGTTTTTGAGTCTTATTTGGTGAGCCCAAGGGGCCCACCCCTGTTTTGTTCCCTGGTTCCCTTTCCCTTTCCCTTTCTTTTATTTCTTCTAAAAAGTCTCTCTTCTCTCTGTCTTTCTTTCCCTCCCTGCGAGCAAAACACACCCACACACACACACCTCCATGCCCACACCTATAGCTCTTTTCTAACCCTGTGGTTATGTTTTGGACGTCAAACCATGAAGAAACCACCTCGGAGACATTTCCCCAATTTTCCAGCAAGCACCGCCCATTTCGAGGCAATTTCCGGCCAAACCACGGCGAGTTGGCCGGTGTGCAATCTCTTCGTCTCGCTGAGTACTACAACTTTCCTTTTTGTTTCACCCAATTTCATTGAGTATTGAAGAAGTTATACTCATTTGAATCTTACCCAGTTTCCGGCGGACACCCGTGGCTTCCAGGCTGTTTTCCGGCCAACTCCGGCCACGATGACGGGAACCAAGGTCCTTACCTTCGGGGCTTCAATTTGGTATATTGAATGACATGTTTTGGTTGAGTTTTGGGCTCCAACGGAGCTTGGGAATTCTCCAGCCGAAATCTGGCCTTCTCTTCCTTTGGAATCCAACGAACACCCAAGGCCTTTGGGCCTTTCCTGCCAAGCCCAAAACCCTGGGCAGCCCAACCCAACCTTTTTATTATGACATCCCACATCACCCAGGGGAGTGATCCTTAAATGTATATTCCCATCCCTACCTAGCACGAGGCCTTTTGGGAGCTCACTGGCTTCGGGTTTCATGAGAACTCCGAAGTTAAGCAAGTAGCGCGCGAGAGCATTCCCAGGATGGGTGACCCATCAGGAAGTTCTTATGTGAGTTCCCAGAAACAAAACCGTGAGGGCATGGTCGGGGCCCAAAGCGGACAATATCGTGCTACGGTGGTGAAGCGGGCCCGGGAAGTGATCATCCCCGGGCCGGGATGTGACACCGCTCCACCATAGTAGCACGATATTGTCCCCTTTGGGCTTACCATTCCCTCACAGTTTTGTTTTTGGGAACTCACGAGCAACTTCCCAATGGGTCATCCATCATGGGATTGCTCTATCCCCCTTCTCGCTTAACTTCGGAGTTCCTACAGAACCCGAAGCTAGTGAGCTCCCAAAAGATCTTGTGCTAAGTAGGGATGAGAATATATATATATATATATATATATATATATATATATATATAAGGATCACTCCACTGGGCGATGTGGGATGTCACACGAAGCCTTATTACATTGTGTTTCATTAAAGTTGGGTATTATTATGGGAGTTTTAACGAAAAGCCCGCGTTACTGTTCACTTTAACGAAAAACCACATTTTTACACTAAAAAGTCAAACCTGATACTATTCACTTTACCCTTTATTTTGTTCTTATTGTTAAAACTCAAAGTTTTAAAACATTTTTCATTAGTTTTCCTTATTATTTAGGGACAAATGATGCACAAAAACTAGAAGGAAAAGATAAATACTCCCAACTATTTGAAACTTAGCGACAAGCCTATTCCAATTTTAGTATCTCCGATCAAGAAATACAACCACCAATTTGCTCTGCTCCTCGAGAAGTTAGCAAATACTAGCCTGCAAAATTGGCCAAAAAGCTTTAACCCACACAGTTTGATCAACGAAGGTTTATTTGGTCAGACTAGACTGGCTCTAATCCCGAATACAGATGGGACGAGTGATTTTTTAGTTAGGTCATAAATTTTGGCTATTAGATATTTAAAATTTTAAATGGGAAAACGAAAGCGTCTAACATGTTAGAACTACCATAATTACTAAATTTAACTTGCTTTTTCACTGTTATTGTTGTCTGACATGGCTATGACTGAGTTTTTATGGCATGTTACTTACTTGGAACGAACGAAATCACAAATTCATGAACAGACACAAGAAACAAATATAAAACCAACTATATCTTAGTTTGGATTACGAACATAATATGAAATTGTTTTTTATGATCATATATTTGTAAACACTAGGAAAGTCAGAAAATTGTCATAATGATGATATCTAATTACTCATAGTTTAGTGTTGATCCTAAAAACTACCAAGCTTAAGTGGCACGCATGCCGAGTAACTAATAAGCTAACTACATTCTTCAGTTATGTGCGGGTCGTGCCAACTCGTTGGCCGAGTTTGGTCAAGAAGTAAAATATGCTAACGTTGCATTAAGCGCACGTTGATTTCTCGATCTTGCGATTGTGGCCGAGGAAGGAACACGTCTCAGCTTTTAGGTTTTAGAACGTGAAAACAAGGTTGTTAGTTCTGCGAAGTTCACAAATCGTCAAGTGACAGGGCTGGACTGTTGTCTCATTCGGCGAGGAAATTTACTAAGTTTACGCTAGAATTTGGTTGCTTGGAAATAACATACCAATGGGCCAGCAGTCGTTCCATGGTCGATGAAATCGCGGCCCGATGTTTATTCTGTTTGGTATCAGACATCAAGATCAGCAATTAGGTCAACTAACCCAAGTCTCGCCGAATCCTAGTGAACAGTCTCGGCGCCAACCGTGATGGTCCTTCCTCGTTAACACCTTGCAGGGTGATATAGCTGATGTGATCATCATAATAGCGTGCCTGAATGATATTAGCTTCGAACGGCTGATTGTCGGCTAGATGAACCATAACCAATTTGTTGTCCTAGAAGATGACGACTTGATATAATAATGACGAAATGATACAGCTTGTTTAGTGGATCTAGTCATGACCGAGCAAGGCATTATACTCAGTCTTTGAATTGACTATGAAAAATGCGGTCATGTGGTTGCGACCTGCGATATTTACCTATAAAGGAAGCACTCCCTTGGTCTGAGACTTGTCACTGACAAAGCTGCTCATGGTTACCCCTGATGGAATAAGTTTGTTGTTAGAGCGACGTAATGCATTCATGCATTCATGATAGAAGCGGGCATGATGTTGACCGTTGCTCAACAGTCGACGAAAATTTTGGAAACCGGGTATCCTTCAATATGAGTCATAACATACAACGACTTCAAATAATGAAGATTTATGGAAGACTAGCAGGGAAATAGTTTGGAAATAACTGCCTTAAGTTTATCTTATTTGGTTACTTGTTCGATCTTTTCGGTGGCCACAAAATAGACTTGTGTAGCTTCTTCGGCAACCACCTCACCATCCAAGAAGTTTGGTTGAGATGTAGTTGGCTGGAATTCGGCAAGTAAGACATGGACCCATGTTGATTTCCATGTTATCGAGGATCGAATGGCCTATTGGGTCATGATCTTTGTCCTCTGGATTTTCAGGCAAAGTATCTTGCTCATAAGCATTATCTGCCTGATCTTAATCGGCTGCCATGAGAATCTATTCCTGCAGTGCATCCACCGGACCCATTTCGTTCTGACCATCGACTTCGGGCTCGCTTGGCATGGGAACTTGGTGTTGCTTTTGTGAAGCCTTGCAAGTCCGCCCTTGATATGAGATGCGAACGTCTCTTGTGTCTAGGTAAGCATCTAATCGCGCCACATATTCTTTCTCATCGATCGTAAGACTGAAGAGGGCAATGACTTAGAAAACTTCAAAATGATGCCGTAAATATTGGAGGTCCTCGATGGTGAAGGGAAGGTCGACAGGATTGATATCGGTATATGGGTTTACCTCAAAGCCGAGAACTCAAGCCTTTCGTATATGCTGGAATCTAGCCTTTATCCTCAGATCTGTGGTCTTTTGGATGATTTGTTCGGCATCGGGGCAAGTTAACGCCAGATCAAGATCCTTTTGGCATGCTTTAGATAGGCCATATAAGTCGTCAACCGAATGCTTCTTGTGGAATTCCGCATGTATTCTAAAACTTCGTCAAGAAAGGATGGGTAAAGATTCCATCGGACTTTGATTAATGGCTTTTGTGGGGGTAGTAGAGGAAGTTTTCTTTCGGCTTCCTTCCGGAAGTGCTAAAGGCGAGTTTTCATCTCCCCAGGCCAGAGAAGGAGTTTGATTCGCTTTTCAGATTCTTCAATCGTGGTTTCAAAGTCATGATCAATCATTTTCTTTCCTTGAAGTAACTCAGCAATGATGGCCGGAGGTTGTCGATCATCTTCGTTATCTACCGTTTCTTTCGACTACCATTTGGTGGCCAAGGTAACTTGGGTTGTTCATCGGCGAGCCATATAATTCATTCTTTGGCGTCGACGTTTCTACAATTTGGATAACGCAATATATACACTGGTGAAAGAGTTGTAGGTATACCAACGTTGGTCACGTGGCTTAGGTGGTTTGAAGGTGCGCTAGTTAGTTAGTGAGCCAAAGCTGCCAGAGTTGGGCGCATAATACTCCTCATTATAAAACGGCGCATCGAAGTAAATGCATCGTTTAGCTGAAGATGGCTTGTTATCTTGTACTTAAGGGCTAACCTATCAAAAACTTTCTGACGCTGGCCTGCACTAAGTACCTTTTGGGATGTTGTTACAGCTATGAGCGCCTATTATGGTATTTCAATCCGAAGTGGCTTTTCATTAGACTCAGTTAAGATGACGTTTGCTTTGCACCAGTTACATAAAACCATCGGCCCGTCAATTCCTTCTGCACTGGAGTTTGACATTGACTCGACATTAACTGGTCCTGAAAAATCTTTGGGTGGCTCGTTTGAAAATAAATAAATCTTCAATCATGGCCAAGAGTTCTGCTTAGGGATGAATTGCATTGGAACGAACTAGGCCTTCCCTTTTCCTCTGGATGGCATCACGAAATATGACATAATTATTTGTTATATGCTTGTTCGAGTTGTGTATTTACAATATGTTTTACCTTTTAAATCTTCGACTTTGGGAATATTATGCCCTGGCTGAAGCTTGACAATTTTCGCAAACAATAACTGGTCGAAGATAGTGTCGGCCTTGGTGATGTTGAAAGTATAGATTTTAAACGTTTTAACGGCAATTTCCTCAAAGGCCGAGCGGATTTTGGCATTTTGGAGTTAGCATGAGCCAATGCTTTGCATATGTATGGTTTGTCGATTACTATATCAGCCGCGTCTATACTGGCATATTGGGATTCTTCTCCGTCAGCCGATGCATAACTGACCGTAGGGTAGGGTTTTTATATATTGTTTCTTGGGACAGGGATTTTGAGATCTTTTCCTCTCGAAGTACATAATTGTATTGCTCGACATGCTGAGCTAGTTTGTACATATCTCAGAAATTTTCCCCCAAGAATTTCTTTTTGTACTCTACATCCAAGCTGTGTAGGGCGAGCCTAACGAACTCGACTTTAGGGAGAGGTACTTGGCACGAGTTTCCGGTTAACTTAAACGTCGTAAGGTATTCCGTTGATGACTCATCAGAGGCTTGAGCCGTCCTGGCCAAAGAAGATATTGACACGTCCATCCCTGGTCGATAGAATTGTCATGAAATGTCTCAACTAGTTCCTCCCAGTTTTGGATGGAGTTAGATGGGGAGTTGATATACCATGCGAATGTTGAGCTGGTTAACGAGAAATTAAACAGTCATAACTTATGGAAATCACTGTTAACATCCCCACATTAAGCAGTGAATTGAGCTACGTGTTCCAGCAAAGACAATGATGATTCTCCAATGAAAAGGATAAAGTCTGGAATCTTGAATCCCTTTGGATACTCGAACCTTTCTATAAAAGCTGGATATGGGTGAATAAATTTTGGAAACTTCGGCCCCTTTTTCAAGGCCGAATTAATCATCATCTAGACCTCGACCATGTCAACATATGCTGTTTCTGCCCTCTGGTCAAATCCATTTGATCTACTGGTTGATTCACCACTTTTTTCTAAGTCAATCATTTTGAGCCGAGTAGATCCTGTCTTGCCCTGTTTCGTTGGCAGGGGATTGTTCTTAAATGAAGGCTGCCTGGAACGATCGGCGGGTCTACCTTCGTGGGCTTTATTAACTAGTACTTTGAGCAACTTGGTGTGTGTAGCGCTATTATCACGCATTTATTCAATTATGCTTTTTTACTTCTCGGCTGAACATTTGCTTAAATTACCGAGATTGCTCTTCAAGTCGTCATCGAAGAAACGACCTAGTTGGTGGGTCAGAAGCCTCACTACCGTCTTTATCACAATCCTTCACTAATCCTTCAACAAAAATGCATTTTGTCATTTTGGTAGTGCATCACGAGGCTGACCGTTGAGACTAACTTCTTTTTCTTAGCGTGTCGCACTTGTGGCTTCAGATGTCATGGTAGCATGAGAATTTTGTGCCTGTAACAAACCATCTTGTCCTGGGTTATGGACTGGAAGATTAGTTGTCGATTTTCCCATGACCGTTTTCTTTTTTATTGATCGTGTCTCAATGGTCATGAACTTCGTAGCCTTAGTACTATGTCCCACTGGGCATGCTAAAATGTTGACCCTAAAAACTACCAAGCCTATGTGGCATGCAGGCTGAGTAACTAATAAGCTAACAACGCCTTTCAGTTATATGAGAGGCATGCCAACTTGTCGGCCGAGTTCCGTTGGGGAGTAAAATATGCTGACATTGCGTTGAATACGCTGCTGACTTCTCGATCTTGTGACTGCAATCGAGGAAGGAACACGTCTTGGCCTTTAGGTTCTAGAGCCTAAAAACAAGGTTGCTAGTTCTGCAAAGTTCACAAATCGATGGTGCCGGGTTCAATCACAGTGATTATATTCATGAGAGTATAAGCACGCCGAACTAGTACTAGACTATATGTGTAATACTCTGAAAATTTAAATATATGAATATGTGGAGAAGATCGAAAACATAAATCGATTTATGGTTATGAAAATAGAAATTGGGAAATTTTTAAAGTTTTAATTCCGGAAATTATTATAATGTACGAAGTTTGGAGTTTGAAAATTTATTATTTAAAATCCATGAACCATTTGAGGTCACAATTTATATTTTTGAATAGAGCTCGATCTCACGAACGTGTGGGCGTAAACCGTTCGTGAAATAGAGTTATAACGAAAAAGTTATTAACGTTTAAAGTCAGGGATAAATTGGTAATTTTAAACTTCTTTGGAAGGCTCTAGAAAATCTAGAGCCATGTGATATGCCACGTTTGTGGCTGGGATGAAAGGAAAAGAAAAGGGAAGAAAGAAATGGACGGCTAGGATGAGAAGGAGAAAGGAGAAAAGATAGAAAATGAGGGAAGAACCGACCAATGAGAGGGGAAAGAAAGGAGGGGAAAGGAGGGAGAAAAGAAAGGGAGAACCGGACCTTCCCTCGGCCCCCTGACCCGACCCTGCCAAATTTTCCGTTTCCGACCACCGTTGATGACGGCAATGATGCCAAAATCACCCTCACTCCAAGACCAATCAATCCCTCTTCCATTTTTACACTTAAACCGACGAGGGGGAGTTTAATTTTAAGGAAAATACCCACGGTGGGTGTGTTGGCCTTAGGCGGAGATCCACCAAATCTGAAATGTTTTTGCTCAATCACCACCACCTTTAGTACCATATTGAGCTCAAAAACAAAGCCCAAACAAGTTTAGGGGCGCCAAGGTTCGTTTGAGGTTAAATCGAACACACCCAAATTCAAAGGTTTCCGGCGGTTCAAGGAAGTTTTTCAGGTGTTTCCCGCCCAAATTGGACTTGGCCACAGGTATAAAAATTGTTACCCTCACTGAGATCTAATTCTTGCGAGTCGGGGCGATCGACCTGTTGGAAGTATGCCCACAAAGCCACTCATTTGATGTAATAGCTTTTTGGAATACTTATTGTGTTAAATTATATGTTTAATAGAAGGGCAAAGCTTATTGTTAATCACTATTTATAGTATCTTGTGTTTAAGCAATAAGGGAATCCAAGGAATGTATTTGATCTAAGAGACAAGTGATTTAAGTTAGTTAAATTAACGAGACCTTTCTCTTATGTTCATTCCTAAAACGTTCCTAGCCATAGGATTGCCAATTGGGCATTGACAATCCGCTAAGGTTAGTATGTGTTATGTCGACTCAAGCGTGAGTATGAACTAGTCTCAAGCCATTTGGTGTTGGACACTAAGGCAAACACATAGGTGCTCGAAAGAGTAATCGAGTACACTGAACAACGATCAAACAAGAGTTCGAACATACATGTCATGTGAGAACTCAATAGTTGCAATATGCAAAGTAGTCCTTTGACCTGAGGCATCATTGATGTCTAATGGTTAGGTCCTTGATCTTTGATTATGTCAACGGCATTCCATTGGAGTGTCCACGGCATTGTTGGGGTCAAGTTATCTAGTCATGTAGGCATATGAATGTACAACAAAGGATCTCTAACCTTCCATGATGGAAGGAGAATACTCTAAGATATGATTCGAGAGTCTTTGGCCAAAGCATATGAATATGACTAAGGAAGATGTTCCAAATCTTATTCAATTGAATCATATAGAGAAGTATCACATTGGATAGTAGACATGAAACAAACTATCACTTAAACAATGTGATTAAGAGTATTGTATTAGAGAAGGACCGTATTGCATTGTAGTTGTAACTGGATAGGTTCTCCAACCACTTCTACTTAGCTTGGGTAACCATGACATGCTGCTAGGCGTCACCCATGGTTTGTGGAAGCCCTAAAGATTAGCAAACACTAATTTAAGGGAGAATTGAAATGTGGTTTCAATTCACAATCGATCGTTAAGAGTAACATCGCCCACTACCTCGCTAATTGGAACCTAATGGATCGTACACCGAGTAAAGATATAAGTGAAGAAATTATATGAAATGGATAAGCAATTAAATGGTTTAATTGAAGAATGGTCAAGATTAATTAAATAGTTAATTAATTATACGAAACGTTCGTATTGGGCGTTTAAGTTAGTTTTGGGCTTCGGGGCACAAAAACGTTTTGGTCCACAAGGCCCATTATGTTTAAGTTGTATGACAACTAAAACAAAATGGGCAATTAAGCCCAAATACATTATATGGCCGGCCATAACCTTAAGGGTAGTGAACTTGGCTTAATTGCAAGTTTGCCACTCCATTGTGAGGTGGTATAAAGACATCTTTATAGCCATTTCACCCTAAGGGTTTTCTAATTGAATTTGGGTGAAACCTATTCTCTCATTACCTTAGGTGAGGAACATCTAGCAATCTTTCTTACCTAAGTCATCCATTTCATCTTCACACAACATCTTTGGTGTGGAGACTTAGAGACACCAAACTTTTGGTGTTTTGGAGAACAAATCCTCAAATCCTCAAAGAAGAAAAGGAGCACTAAAAGGGAGGAAATCACAAGGAAGATTCAAGGAGCAAGGAGGTGACTTGAAGGCCCTCCACTTGGGTGAATCCCTTGTGCAATCAAGGATGAGCTTCAAGGGTAAAGAATCTCTAAATTCTTATTCTCTTTAATTTTGTTAAAGAGTCTTATGGTTCACCATATACTAGGCTTTGAAAGTCATGGGTTTTATGAATTGTTTTTGAATGCATGCCTACTTTAAAGAGTTATTAGTTTGCATATGTATTCAAATGTTCTTACATGTTCTTAGCTAGGACAAAATTTTTCCTTCAAGTGGTATCAAGAGCCTAGGCCTAGTTTATGGTGGATCCTTTTGGGTTTTGTGATTTTTCATATTTTGTGATTTAAGTGTTGTAAATGTTACAAGCTTTGTTCTTGCTTTGAATATAAATTTTACTTGAAAATTTAGCATCTCAAATGTTGTAGATGTATTTCATTAAAGCATGAATAATGGAACTAAAAGTTGGTGCCAAGTGTTTTGGGATTTTCGGCCAAATCCAAAGGGTGATTTTTTGGGTTCATGTTAGGCTTGTTAAAATGGTTTTAAAGTGCTTTTTGGAACCCCTAAGTACCCTAGGATAATAACCCTCTTTTGAGTTGTGAAAATTTGAGTTTTGATGAAAGAAAACATCCATGGAGCTATTATGAGTTTTCATGTATGTTCTTCATATTTCTTGAAGTTCTTATCAAGAACAAAAAGTTTTGAAGTTTTGATTCAAAAGTTTTATGTTTTACATAAAGTTTTGAATATTAGTTGATGGGTGATGATTATGTCAAAGATATATTTTTTGAATATTAGTTAATGGATGATGTTTGTTGGTAAGAAATGATTAAATGGTTTTAATTATATCAAAGGTATATTTTTCTTTTCAAACCATCCCCACCATCTTTAATCTCACCCACCAAAATCCACTTACAAAATTTTATTGTATCAAAAACTCAATATTTCAATCCATGGCCGGCCACTCCTCTAGTGGGGTGCTTTTGTGCAATTAAATAAAGTTTTGATACTTTTGTGTATTTGTATTTTGGCCCAAAAGTTTGTGTTTTTGCAAAATGGCCCAAATAGAATGAGAACAAAAATTGTTTTGTCTCTTTAATGAGAATTGGATTTTCATTATATTTAGTTCCATTTAAATCAATTCTATGGATCCAAAAACCAATTGTTTAAAGTTGTTTTCTTAGTTAATTTAGTTAATTAAGAAAAGGGTGATTATGAACCAAAGGCCTCGATAATTGAGCTATGTAATTGGCCGATTTACATTATGAATGCTTGGGTTTTAAGTAATGTAGATTTGAATGTAATTTGATTAGTTCAAGTTGTTGTAAAGGGCATAAGCCCATTATTTGTGTTGTAAAAGGGCATAAGCCCTTCTTATTATTTCATGTATTCCTCTTTGTTTATATGTATGCAAATTGGAATAGTTGGGTCCAACGCCCAATAGGAAATAACGGTTTAATTGGATTAAACGCGTAACTAAAATCAACAACTATCTACCTTAAACCCAAGGTCCAACACAAGGCTCGTGTTGGATCAAATCAAACGGTTCATAATCATCCTAAAACCTAATATGACCATATAGTCCATATGAGGATGCAATGCGTTCGTTAGTAGTTCCATATAGTCTCGCTTGTTTCAACGAAACAGTGGGAGTATTATATGCTACTAAATCATATTAACTTGGACCAATAGTTATGATAGGGCCATGTTCTTTTAATATGATTAAAACGTTTTGATGTAGCCCAAAACTACTCCCTCAAACGAATATTAAGTTGATAAACGAGAGATGTTTTGAACATTTCTTCGTAGGCCTTCCACCGTGGTGGGCTCCAAATCGTTTGTGACTCATGCACCGGCTTCACCCTATAATGGGGAGGTACAAAGTATGGGCTTACATTCAGGAGGAGTCCATAAACATATGATGAGGTGAGTGTAGACAACGAGTATGACCAACATGATATAATTCTGAGGTTGTGCTTGAACCTCTACATAAACTAAGCATGGTGGGAATAACTTAACTAAGTGCAATGGTGCCAACATGATAAATTCTGAGGCATTCATTCTCTAGAGGCCAAACTAGATGGGTAATTACAAGAGTTGTAAATGAGTAAAGTGTTATTCTCTCATCATTATTTTTGCTAACCAATATCGTATAATCGTGAGGTGGGCTTGGTAATGGTGAGTCTCCCATACCCCGCTAAGAGTTCAATATAACTCTCGAATTCCATTGAGGGATGTGGAGTTTGCCAAAAATAGTGGGTGGTACTATTTGATTCAAGACCCAATCAAGTAGTTAATCAACAATCTAATACGATTTCTGTTATGTTATGTAGTTAACGACATGGCTAAAATACTACCCACCATTATACTTGACAAAATGGCCCAAGACTTTTTCCTTGCATATCTCTCAAATGATTTCACTAAGTTTATTGTAAACTATAAAGTGAATAGATTCGATCATACTTTTAACGAGATGATTGACATATGCTGTAAATTTGAAAAAGGTTTCAAAAGGGACAGTGGGAGTGAGAATGCAAAAACAAGGAAAAGGTTTCTTAAGAAGAAGGCAAAGAAATCCAAAGGAACATGCTTTCATTGTGGAAGGGATGAACGTTGGAAGAAGAAATACAGGGTGCGCATTGCGAGCCTTATGACACGAACTTTTGAAGAGACTATTTCGGTCATAGAAAGTGCTTTTACAATGAGCTCCAATTCCTGGATATTTGATTCAGGCGCTAGTCAACATATCTGTAATACGATGCAGGGACTAGTAGGGAGCAAGACACTACGCAATGGGGAGATTGTTGTGCGAGTTGGGAACGGCGCTAAAATCTCTGCAAAAGCAAGAGGCACCTACATGCTTAACCTACCCTCTGGGGAAGTCCTGGAACTTAAAAATTGTTTATATTTTCCTTCATGTATAAAGAATTTGATTTCTATCTCTAAGCTTTTACGAGATGGGCACTCAGTATTGTTTGACAAAATGAGTTGCACTTTATACTTGAACGGTCGTATTATCTCTCATGGTAATATGATAGAGGGACTTTTTCACCTAGAGACGAATAGTGGGATGCACTGTATTGAAAGCGGGAATACCTCAAAACCCAAAAGGGCTAGAGAAGAAGTTAACCAAGTTAGACTTTGGCATCTTAAACTTGGACATGTAAACCAGGATAAGATTCGCAAGATGTCGAAAGATGGATATCTTAGCCCATTAGGTAATGACCTCATGGGAACTTGTGAACCTTGTCTACTGGGGAAGATGACCAAATCTCCATTCACTGGGAAAGGAGAGCGTGCCACTGAAATTCTAGGGTTAATCCACACTGACGTATGTGGACCTATGTCTACTACGTCGAGAGGAGGCTTCTCCTACTATATCACATTCACCGACGATCACTCTCGGTTTGGCTATTTGTATCTTATGAAGTACAAGTCAGAGTCCTTTGAAAGGTTCAAAGAATTCAAGAATGAAGTTGAGAAGCAAACTGGGAAACAGATAAAGACCCTAAGATCGGATCGAGGGGGTGAATATCTGAGTGACGAGTTCCTAGATTATCTCAAAGAGTGTGGAATTGTATCACAGTGGACTCCACCAGGAACTCCTCAACATAACGGAGTTTCTGAGAGGAGAAACCGAACCTTGATGAACATGGTTCGTTCTATGATGAGTTCCGCTGATTTACCAATATCATTCTGGGGATATGCACTACACACAGCAGCTTATTTGCTAAATGCAGTGCCTTCTAAATCTGTTCCACAAACACCATATGAGATATGGTATGGAAAGAAGCCAAGTCTTAAACATCTTAAGATTTGGGGTTGTCCAGCATACGTTAAGAAACAAGATGCTGGAAAGCTTGAAGCGAGATCCGTTAAATGCTATTTTGTGGGGTATCCTAAACAAACCTATGGATACGAATTCTATCACCCTGACGACCAGAAAGTCTTTGTCGCCAGAATTGCTATATTCATGGAGGATGAATTAGTTCTTAAAGGAACTAGCAAGATAGAATTGAAGGAAATTAATGAGATTAATGATGAACCACAAACAAGCACTCGACAAGTTGACAACCCTGTTCCTGAACCCCTAGCTCCACGTAGATCTGAACTGGTTAGTAAGCAACTTAGGAGGTATGGCTTAGACAATGACTTTGCAGAATTGCACCTTCTAGGTGACAATGACACAAAGGAGGACCCTAGAGACTACAATGAAGCAATGTCCGACATTGATTCAAGGAGATGGCATGAGGCCATGAAATCCGAGATGGATTCCATGTATCAAAATCAAGTCTGGACTCTTGTAGACCCTCCGGAAGGTATAGTACCTGTTGGAAATAAATGGGTATTCAAGAGGAAGATAGGCGTTGATGGGAACGTGGAGACTTATAAGCCTAGATTAGTAGCCAAGGGTTACAGGCAACGAGAAGGGATTGACTATGAAGAAACTTTCTCTCCTGTAGCCATGATTAAGTCCATTCGGATTTTGCTTGCTATAGCTGCGTACCATGATTATGAAATCTGGCAAATGGACGTGAAGACAACCTTTCTGAACGGCTACCTAGAGGAAGAGCTTTATATGGCTCAACCCGAAGGTTTCGTGTCCAAGTCTGAAAAGACTAAGGTATGCAAGCTTCAGAGGTCCATTTATGGACTTAAGCAAGCCTCCAGGAGCTGGAACATTCGTTTTGATACTGAAATCAAATCGTTTGGTTTTACTCAAAATGAAGACGACAATTGTGTTTATCAAAAAGTCGTTGGGGAAGCAGTTGTATTCCTAGTGTTATATGTAGATGACATATTACTATTCGGGAATGACACTGCAGTACTTTCTTCTGTAAAAGTGTGGTTGTCCAAAACCTTCCACATGAAAGATTTAGGAGATGCATCTTATGTACTTGGGATAAAGCTCTATCGTGATAGATCCAGAAAATTAATTGGATTATCCCAATCTATGTACATTGATAAGGTGCTAAGTAGGTTCCAGATGGAACAATCTAAGAAAGGTTTTCTTCCTGTGAGACATGGAATTCACCTTTCTAAGTCCATGGGACCTAAAACTCCTGAAGAGATACGGCAAATGAATACTATTCCTTATGCCTCCGCCATAGGAAGTCTCATGTATGCCATGATATGCACAAGGTCTGATATCGCATATGCTGTGAGCATTACTAGTCGATATCAATCTAACCCAGGATCAGAACACTGGGCAGCTGTCAAGACGGTCCTTAAGTACTTAAGAAGAACTAAGGACATGTTCCTCGTTTATGGAGGAGCGTCAGAGTTGCGAGTGGAAGGCTATACAGACGCAGATTTCCAATCTGACGTCGATGATAGAAGTTCCAACTCCGGATATGTATTCACTCTGAATGGTGGGGCTGTCAGCTGGAAAAGCAAGAAACAAAGTGTAATTGTTGATTCCACGACAGAGGCTGAATATGTCGCTGCAGCTGAAGCCGGCAAAGAAGCGTTCTGGATGCAGAAGTTCATCACTGAACTTGGAGTGGTTCCAACCATTACGTCACCAGTAGCTTTGTACTGTGATAATAATGGGGCGATAGCTCAAGCCAATGAACCCAGGGCACATCAAAAGAACAAGCATTTTGATAGGCGCTTTAATATCATTAGAAGATATGTTGCCGAGGGGAAAGTCAACATCCTCAAAGTTGCTTCAGCCGATAACGTAGCAGATCCACTAACGAAGCCAATGTCTCAAATCCAACTTGACCGCCATATGGAAAAGATGGGTATTAGATACATGGGAGGATGGCTTTGAGTGCAAGTGGGAGATTGTTGGAAGTATGCCCACAAAGCCACTCATTTGATGTAATAGCTTTTTGGAATACTTATTGTGTTAAACTTTTATATGTTTAATAGAAGGGCAAAGCTTATTGTTAATCACTATTTATAGTATCTTGTGTTTAAGCAATAAGGGAATCCAAGGAATGTATTTGATCTAAGAGACAAGTGATTTAAGTTAGTTAAATTAACGAGACCTTTCTCTTATGTTCATTCCTAAAACGTTCCTAGCCATAGGATTGCCAATTGGGCATTGACAATCCGCTAAGGTTAGTATGTGTTATGTCGACTCAAGCGTGAGTATGAACTAGTCTCAAGTCATTTGGTGTTGGACACTAAGGCAAACACATAGGTGCTCGAAAGAGTAATCGAGTACACTGAACAACGATCAAACAAGAGTTCGAACATACATGTCATGTGAGAACTCAATAGTTGCAATATGCAAAGTAGTCCTTTGACCTGAGGCATCATTGATGTCTAATGGTTAGGTCCTTGATCTTTGATTATGTCAACGGCATTCCATTGGAGTGTCCACGGCATTGTTGGGGTCAAGTTATCTAGTCATGTAGGCATATGAATGTACAACAAAGGATCTCTAACCTTCCATGATGGAAGGAGAATACTCTAAGATATGATTCGAGAGTCTTTGGCCAAAGCATATGAATATGACTAAGGAAGATGTTCCAAATCTTATTCAATTGAATCATATAGAGAAGTATCACATTGGATAGTAGACATGAAACAAACTATCACTTAAACAATGTGATTAAGAGTATTGTATTAGAGAAGTACCGTATTGCATTGTAGTTGTAACTGGATAGGTTCTCCAACCACTTCTACTTAGCTTGGGTAACCATGACATGCTGCTAGGCGTCACCCATGGTTTGTGGAAGCCCTAAAGATTAGCAAACACTAATTTAAGGGAGAATTGAAATGTGGTTTCAATTCACAATCGATCGTTAAGAGTAACATCGCCCACTACCTCGCTAATTGGAACCTAATGGATCGTACACCGAGTAAAGATATAAGTGAAGAAATTATATGAAATGGATAAGCAATTAAATGGTTTAATTGAAGAATGGTCAAGATTAATTAAATAGTTAATTAATTATACGAAACGTTCGTATTGGACGTTTAAGTTAGTTTTGGGCTTCGGGGCACAAAAACGTTTTGGTCCACAAGGCCCATTATGTTTAAGTTGTATGACAACTAAAACAAAATGGGCAATTAAGCCCAAATACATTATATGGCCGGCCATAACCTTAAGGGTAGTGAACTTGGCTTAATTGCAAGTTTGCCACTCCATTGTGAGGTGGTATAAAGACATCTTTATAGCCATTTCACCCTAAGGGTTTTCTAATTGAATTTGGGTGAAACCTATTCTCTCATTACCTTAGGTGAGGAACATCTAGCAATCTTTCTTACCTAAGTCATCCATTTCATCTTCACACAACATCTTTGGTGTGGAGACTTAGAGACACCAAACTTTTGGTGTTTTGGAGAACAAATCCTCAAATCCTCAAAGAAGAAAAGGAGCACTAAAAGGGAGGAAATCACAAGGAAGATTCAAGGAGCAAGGAGGTGACTTGAAGGCCCTCCACTTGGGTGAATCCCTTGTGCAATCAAGGATGAGCTTCAAGGGTAAAGAATCTCTAAATTCTTATTCTCTTTAATTTTGTTAAAGAGTCTTATGGTTCACCATATACTAGGCTTTGAAAGTCATGGGTTTTATGAATTGTTTTTGAATGCATGCCTACTTTAAAGAGTTATTAGTTTGCATATGTATTCAAATGTTCTTACATGTTCTTAGCTAGGACAAAATTTTTCCTTCACGACCATCACTCGCGGCGGCGGCACACGGCCAGGGAGCCGACATTGTGTTTTTATGCAAATTTCATTATTCTCATTATGCTTTTGAGACCTAACTGCTATGGTTTGAATATTAATATGATTGTGGTATATGTTGGATTAAATGAATATATATGGATTTGGTTTGAATTTTTGTATATGTGAACTACAAATAGTTTGATCCCTATTTAGGGTATGTAGGCAATTTAACGAGACGTTAGATGCAGCTATACAATAAGTGAGATTAAATAAACGAGACAAAGCCTTGAATGAGAAATTGCACTAAGAAAGGAGTTTGGAATTTTATTATAAAAGGAAATCTTATGTTTTGTATATTTAAATTCTAATTATAAATTGTGTGAACGTTTAATAAATTAACCAGGAAAATTAAATTGGGCCTATCATTGGAACTATTTCGCGAAAAATAAATATTTCGGGGCGGGGGCGTGACAATATGAACACAAGTACTCAAAGGAGATATATGTCTTGATCGTAAATGTGGTTCGGTCATTAGAATGCCTAACTCTAAAACCTACTTATGAGGATCATAAACAAAACTCGTCTTTTAATATGCTGAGCCTAATAACTTGTAACACCTCATTTCGTCGAAAAGACTGATGAGATGACCTCTACCAACAAGGACTCAGAAATCCTTGTTAGTCGAGACTTGGATAAATAACCAATCGGCCTCAAAGCAGTGATGTCTAGCCAAACTAAAGGTGCGTATCAGTCGGCTGGTCCTACAACTCGAATGTTGTTTATCCAAAATGAAGATGTCACTGGTTGCCTTCATATTGCTGCTTATCCAAATTGAAGATGTGTTGACGGGAAGAAATGGGAAAAGGAAAAAAATCTCAAAAGGTGTTGAGAAGCTTTGCGCAGGGTAATTTGTGTGTTGAATTGGAGAGGCTTGAACGATGCACTCCCTTCTGTATTTATAATAGCAAACCCCCTCATGGCCGAGTTAGAATTGTACTCGGATTAGAACTCCTCAACCTAATCTAATTAGGTCTCGGCCAATCCTAACTCCACTAGGACTTTGAACCAAGCTCTTTAGCAAATCAAATTCATCCCCTAATTCTCAACATCCTTAGCCTTACAACTCCTTGTTGCACTAGGTTTCGACCACCTCACCCTTGTCTAAACCAATCCCCCTCGCAATAGGACTCAGCCAACCTTGACTGGACACCCCATGACAATTCTAAATGAAAGTTACTGGGCCAAGAGTGCCTCTAAGCTCGATCCAAACTATCATTTTGGACCCAAACATTTAGTAAACGCATAAAAGTGAAGAATCAGAATAATTTGTATTCTGAATGATAATGAAGTAGTGATCGAATTGTTGGGTGCATTAGCAATAGCTTCCAAAAAATTGAAACTCATGTATTCTCTGGGCCGAGCCACCAACATTTTCTGGGCCCAAAAGCCCAACAAACTGTTCCGCCCGTAACGCAAACCCAAAAAACGTGGGCCAACGCGGTCTCGGAATCCACGTACGTCGTGCCGAATAAAAAAACAGGAAGACCACGCAGTATTTAAAGGACTGAATCACTAGGGTTTTAGTCTGTAAGCAGACTCGGTTTAGACGCGCCTTCTCTCTACCGCCGGGATCTAGGGTTTTATCCGAGCAGCGCTAAGGTACCAATCCAGCTCAAATTTCCCGATTCTAATTAGGACTCCTCCATTAATCTGTTCTTATTCGAACATTTTATTGAATATTGCAACTGTTCTTGCAGGAAATGGCTCCCGCCGCCCCCAAGAGTGGGATCTTCGTCGGCCTCAACAAAGGCCACATCGTCACCAAGCGTGAATTGCCTCCTCGCCCATCTGACCGCAAGGGGGTAATTTCTCTTCCCTTTTTAAAGTTCCATTGATTGTGCATGATTTATTTGGAAATTTTTGGTTTTGAGTTTGATTTGGGGTTTTTGATTTGTGCGGATAATATTCTGATTTGTGTGATTTGGGGGTTTTGGGATGTAGAAAACAAGCAAGAGGGTGCATTTCGTGAGGAACTTGATCAGGGAAGTTGCGGGATTTGCTCCCTATGAGAAGAGGATTACGGAGCTTTTGAAGGTCGGGAAGGACAAGCGTGCTCTTAAGGTGGCCAAGCGAAAGTTGGGTACTCACAAGAGGGCCAAGAAGAAGAGAGAGGAGATGTCCAACGTTCTCCGCAAGATGAGGTGAGATATTCTTCGGTTTTTTGCCTTTGTGGGTTAGCTTGTGCTTCTGGTTCTGTTGAAATGGTTGCATTTTTGGATATGATTAGCTTTTGAGGTCGTTTGTTTATGAATGTGTACTAATATTTATGCATAGTTGTGTAAACTTGCGGAAATCTATGAAAACTGCAATAATTATGACCCAGTGTTATGAAAACCGAGTAGTTAGAATCTTTATCACGAAAATTTTACAATAGATTATGAAATTTGTATGCTATAAACAAACTGTTTATTGTTCTTAGGACTGTCTCAAGCCCCATATACTGACATTTATGTGTCTGTCCTATTGGTGGAAGGTGATAGCTTGTTTGTGCTTTCAACTTGAGCTGTTATAGTCTGTTTGTGATGCACTTTGTTGGCTTTTTAATTGGACTAGTCGATTGTGTTGTCGCTCAAAATGGTGTTGATTGAAATTTATTTTGTTTCTCAAAAACACTGTTGCTTAATTGTAGACTTTTTCCCGAAATCTGCTGATCTCTACGAGTAAATAGTTTGTGCAAAACTTGTGCTTTTTTACCGTGAGTTGGTGAGGTAATGTGATGTTACATGATTTATTTGCCTTATGTTTGTTTTGTTATGTGTGCAGGTCTGGTGGTGATAAGAAGTGAGCACTTGAAGGGTTGTCTTTATGAATGTAGCTCAGTATCTCTAATAGTTTTGGTTATGCATTTTCGTAAGGGATTTTTAGACATGGTATGAACTTTGTAATTCCGAATGTTTTGAGACATTCAATATTTTTGTTGCGACGGATATTTGCCCTTCAGTTCTCAAGCTATGTCTTTCAAGTTTGTGTGATTTATTCATTGCTTGTTTGGTATATTATGCATGAAAGCAGCGTTCCTCTTAGTGGAGGTAGTGCTATGGTTACTAGTAATAGCTGAAGTCTAGATCTGGCATTTGCACTGTAGCAATCGCTACAAAAGGTTATGATTGTGTAAACTTATGTCTACAGGCTCTAAATTTCGTTGGGAGTTTAGTTTTTGGGTCAGAATCACTTATTAGTGTATGTTTTTCCCTAAAATCGCTTTTGGTGATTTCATGGAAAAACATTACCCCATTTTACGGATGATCACCTCTGCTCTTTTCTGAAAGTTATAGCCCTCCCAGAACCACTGTTAAAATGTCCGCAATTACATGCTTTCTGAAGTATCTCATAATTTGAGTAACCAATGAGCTTGAATTTTTATTTATTTATTTATTTATTTTTGGGTGCATTGTCCAACATTTGTGAGTGTTTTGTTCTGTCTTACATCCAATTTGCCACTGATCTACTGCCACTTTTCTTCCCAATATAGGAAGAGATTTCAAGTTCGGATTTTATGGTTCTCAAGGTAACTCTGTCCACTAAGTCGATTGCTCAGGCAATTGGGTGGACGTAATTATTGTCTTGGTGAAAAATTGTCCAAGTCATTTTCACCCCGTAAACGATTTGCCCCGGACAATTGATATTACAAAAATTAATAAAAAATTTTATGTTTAAATTTTTAACTCAACATGTTATGTTACGTGTCATTATCCGAAATACAATTATCCGAATGAATCTGCACCCTCAAGTGTAGCCATGTCCTGCTTCAAACTTAATGCCCATTGGCGAGTAAATTCTCCCATATATTTTGTACAATCACTTTTGCAAGAACTCTGTTTTCTTTTTCTTTTTTTTTTTCTTCTTTCTTTTTCTTTTTCGCAGCCTTCTTTTCCATGAGCCCTAGGTGAATGATGGATTGGTTCCGGCACTTCAAATGAGTTGCCTTCATGTATAGGCGAGTTTTCTTCTGGTTAGAGTGCAAAGAGGTGTTATTCATGACAAGTGGTGCACCATTTGACACAATTTTGTATCTGAGGCAACCTTTGACAACATTTTAAAATTCATTTCAAAATTCATGGCGGTTGAGTGACTTGTTCTTGTTTGCCATATTGTACCAAGCTTGTGCTTGAAGTACCTAAAAAAAATATGGGGAGAAGAATATTTCTATTCAAACTAAATAAAATAATGTCAATTTGGGAGTAATACAAATAAATAAAGAAAATATTGTTACCTCATCTGATAAATTTGTGCCACTTCGAGGATTATCTTGAGCTTGTTTGATGGCTTTTCTCCAACTAGTAAACAATTAGTTAAATATTTACACCAACTTGCTAGAGAATGCTTCATTATTCTACTGCCAAGCTTCTCACAAAAATAGATATTAACTCTCTTCCAAAGTTGTTGCAACTTCTGCTCATTACCTGTAATTGAGTCATGAGAAATTCAAACCCAGCATCTGCACAAACGTAACATCTTCAATGTTCGACCTATTTGAGCCTGTATCATTAGCCATTTCTTGAAAGTATTTGGAAACTTTGAGAGAAAGATTGGTTGAAAGTATTTGGAAATATTGAAATATGGTGTGGATGGAAGAGGATAGTTGGGTATTTATAGATTTTTTTTTTTCAATTTTTTTATAATTTTTTCTAACCTAATTAATATGGACCAACAAGGGACCGTTGAATTACATTTTTTGTAATCCAAAAGCCCAGATTTAGCCACACGGGGCAACGATAATAAGGTATTTTTTGATGATTTTTCTTCAAGACAAAAAAATTTTGGACTGTTGATGATATAGAAGTTACACAATCTAACGGCTCTTGCACCATGTATATTAGTCATTGGAAATCCAATGGATGAGAATTGTCCACTTTGCCTTCTTCCTGAGCGGCTGAGTACGCTTGTAGCACTAGCCCCAATGTATGAATTTTGGCCGGATCACATGCCGCCACGCGCATGTGAAGTGCACACGCCTGATGTAATAAAATAATAATGTGGCTGCGTCGCATAGGCTCAAGTGCAGAGATGGGCAACGTTGCCCGATTCCTTGGTTCGTTGCTCTTGGGCCCACGTGTAGCTCGACTGATTGGATTGGGGTGAAGAGTGTTTTTTTGGGTTTTGATGGATTCAATTTCCCAAGTACTTAGAGCATCTTCAATGGGAGTCTCTATTTAGGGACTCCCTCCACTACTTTTGAATACTCATTTAAGGACTTAAAAGGAATATTTGTGTCCTTAAAGAAATATCACCTCCAATAGGGGAGTCTTTATAGTAGAATCCCTAAATTTGAGGTTTTTACAATTTTATGTGCTAATTTGATTAGGTGCACAATTTTATTTTTGTTAACATTTTTTGAATTAATTTAACATTATGTTCTTGTAAAATATTTTTGTGAACATTTTAACAAAAAAAAAAAAAAATTCAAATTTTGACACTAATTTTTTTATTCACAAAAACGTAACTAGAATGAGTGAATTGAGTACGAGTGAACTGAGTATAGGAGATGAAGATGTGGTAAGTTTTTGTTAGATAATTTAGTATTTATAGGAATAATGAGAGAACAACACGAGAGAGTAACCCAAATTGAAACTATTAATCTTTCAACGGAGGCAACATGAAAAGAGAAAAAAAAAAATTGAAAACCAACATGAGAGAGTAACCTAAATTGAAATGGTTATTTAATTGAAACCATTGATCTTTCAATGGTAAAAAAATTGAAAAACAAGAATTAATCTGGATCCTCCATTTTAAACGGTTAAAAAGAAAAAGAAAAAAAAAGACAAAGCCATATGGCTGGGACCCACGTCTGCTTTTCCACTTAAATTGTCCTATTGGGTCCATCATTTCAGTCCCTATATAGTCCTTATGTGTGGGTACATACACAAAGTATTCGGCGAGTCCCTATACTTTAGGGACTCACTTTCCGATCCATTGGAGATTCATTTTGTCTCTATATTTGTTTTATATTTATTTTATACGGTGGTTGTCCTTATATAGAGTGACACACCCCGATCAAAATTTGGAGCGTGCTGGCCATCACGTGAGGGTAATGTAGCCAAGTGCGCAATGCGGAAGTAAAAGAGTGAAAATACGAGAAAAATAAAGTCAACGAGATAATTTACAATAAAAAGATCAGTGAGTACTAGTGACAAACACGGAAGGAAAATGCAAAGTAGGAGTTCAAGTATCCTATTAAACCATACCACTTTGGAGACCTAAAATCAACAGAATCTTGCCGGAGGAACCTCGATAATCTGGCCAAACCTACAACTCAATGAACTCGAGCTTCCTGACATCCAAAACTCATTGAAAGTTCTACGATCACGAGTGCATGAACAGTGCACCAAAACTGGGTTCTCGGGTTTTTGAAGGTTTCACGTCCTAAAAATGGTATGGATGAGTTCTTGGGCTTGCAAGGAGTCCAAAACCAACCTTCAAACCTTCGATCCGTGCGTGAAACGTTAGCTTCGAAGTTGTCCGTACGATTTAACGAAAATGGAAGAAAGTCTAAGAGAGAAGGGAGAGAGAAAGGTCCATGGGTGTGTGTGTGTGGGTATGTGTGTGGTCCAGAAGGCAGCCGACCAACCAAAAAAACAAATCAAACACCCGACAACTCTAATAAACGTCCAGGGGCAAAATCATCCTTTCACACTAACTTTACAAATAATTCGGGACGGGCTGTCACATAGAGACTCCACAGGAGATGCTCTAAGGATAAGATGGAGTTACTCTCAATACCGAAATAATCTCTAGTTAGAAGCTATATACTAGAAGCAGAAAGGTGATCATAGGGTAATAAAGATAATACTTGGGTATTCACTAGTGAGTACCCACCTTCAGATTTTGCCCCAAGACACTTTCACACATGTTTTATTATTTTAAATTATAATTAAAATATGTATTATTTTTTTTTGGGCTTTGAAAAACAAAGATCACTTGATTTTTTTTTATTAGACCAAATTCGGAAGTGAGAACCTAAGTATTATCTGGATAAAATATAACAATAATGGTAATCAACATCAAGTAAAAGGAGATTTTGGCACTACAGCGACGGAGGCGTCTGTGGTCTGTGGGCCGCTCAATCATCTTTTCATCCTCTCTCCGACGCAATTGGAAAGCTTGCAAGCTTGACGTTCTTGAGTCGCCATGCACCATCGTCTCCCAATTGGTTTAAACTACCTTTTAAAACCTCAAGTAATTGGTTCGCTTTGCAAGTGCAGCCACCCTAACCAAAACTACAGATAAGTCAAACAATTAAAAGAAAAGATTTTCAAGACATTGCGGGAACAAAAATCCTTTGCGCATGCATGATATACGTGACTGCCGATAATATATCAATAACATATCATTACGTTTTGTTGATTACAATAATATCGATGTGTTGCTTTAAAGAACGCACATCTGGCAACTGTTATGTGACACATCTTCACTTCATACGTGGCTGGTATCATTTTGTCAGGACAATGTTTCCATTATTTCTTTCAATCTGCATCTGGCCCTTCGGGTCGGGCCTAAAGCAACGGTGTGTCATAAACATGTAAAAGGACGGGCCCTAGCAGAAAGGATCAAAACAAGCTAGCCAAAGAGATGAAAATACGTTGCACTACACTAGTTGATTACTGTACAGATGTGAGGGAGGGTCGTACGCATAGCAGGAATATGAGAGGGTCTACCTTGTGACTTGACACAGCGTTTTCTCCGCGCCCTTGACCAACATTTCGTATAAGAATTTTCCTTTTTGCTTTCTTACTTGTATTAATTATAATTTGTAATGCTTTCCAATCAAATAAACTAACACAAGGATGTGACCCAAATATTGTTATTACAAGTGGTATCTATAATAATTTACAGTGAGTGAAGAAGGAAAAGTTTGAACCAAGACGCAATGCATTGAAAATAAAAACTTTAACCACCACGTCAATCGATCACTTGCTTAATGCGATCCCACTTAATGCTTTTTTTCTTTCAATCCCACTTAATCCTATAATTCTATAACTGTGTTCTAAGACTATTTATTTATCAGTTATTAATATTATCCTTAAAGTATCATATTCAAATATAACATAAAACATAAGTTAATAACATCACGTAATTATTTGACAATGAACAACGGAAAATACAAGCTACAGTAGTTTATAATAATTAAAATGATAATCAAACTGAGTGCTTTCACTCGTAAGCATCCGTTCCATGCGTATATATGAATATACAAATATAGATATCAGCATGTAATGTAAATGTATGGATGACAATTGGCAACGTAAATTATTATTTGGTACCTTCCTACGTACGTACCCCATTCCATATATTATATGATATCAGACGACAAAATTGTTAGCTACGACAGCGCACTTGCAAAAGATTAAGCCTATACATAATTCAATTACATACCTAGTTTATTATTCCCATTAGCTTTTTAATCAATAAGAATATAATCAAGATATGAGTCTATTAATTTATTTGTAGAGAAATTTATATTTTAATTGAGATCAGTTAGACAACATAATCTATAGCAAAGCGAAAAAGCATGCACTATTTTCACATATTATGGTTGAATTTTCCAGCCATCGAATTGATAAAATCTAAATTGTACTCTTGGCGCATAAACTTTCCAATCAAAAAATTCAAAAGAATTAAAAATAATGTGCACTAAATCATGATTCTTGTAAACGTTTTTTTAAATTTATTAATCAATTACTGTCCCAAGTTGGGAATAATTTACTTTACCAAGTGCAAGGCCTGTATCTAGCTAGGTTGTGTTGACCTGAAATTAATAGTCAATTTACATATTGCATGGCTAAGGCCAAGTTCTTTGGAAATGTTGGCAAAGTGACTTCATAGGATGCTGTTCTCGAGATGCTGTCTAGGTAGGGACCTTAAAATCCAATTTCTATTGACTATTGATAGCTAGATCAATGGTAATCTTTAATGTTGTAAAGGGGGTTATTGCTCCTAATAATGACAATTGAAATTTTTTTTAACAACAATAATTGAGAAAAGAAATTTAGGCTAATTCACACAACGATCATTTGTAATTACGTCTCGAACTCACTATACATGCATGAGAATCGAATTTGAAACAGCTCAATTGTTACACGTATATATGATAGTATCATTACGTAATACTCAATTGTTCATCAGATTCTAATTTCCTAACATGTTAATTGTTACCATATTAATTATACATAAAGCTAGGGTTAATTGTTACTATTTGACTGTGGTTAGGAGCGAGCTGATATGCTTTTAGCGTTTATGGGCTTCATTGGAGATTAGTCTTACTCTTTAGAGTGTTGGATACTTCAAACTTCAGCAAAATAAAAAAACAGCGTAATACTAAACCTCTATCTACTTATGCAATTTTGGTATTAGTTAGAATAGATTATACTAAGCTGAATCGCTTACACGCACATACATATATGACGAGTTGTTGATTGAGCCTCCTTTTTTTTTTTTTTTTTTGGGGACAAAGATTGAGCATCTAATTATACGAGGATATTTATGTATATACTATATACCCATATAATTGCAGAAAGAATGCATGTGGGAGAACGTGAGGTCTATATCCCGCAAGAGCTTGGAATCTCAGTCTCTTTCGTTGCTTCTCCACCTGTTCATGTGGATTATATCCACAAGAAACATTTATGTTAAAACAAGGACATCATGTTAGAAGTGAAAGCTGCTGCCACTGTATGTGTTCATGTCTGTGAGAGAGAGAGAGAGAGAGAGAAAGAGAGAGAGCATGTCACTGATATATGACCACAAGCCCATGTGGTTGGCTTACAGTCACAGCAACATGAGAATCGATGTGAGAGGGTCTGTTGGCTTGGATTTCCGAGCTTCTGAAAATTCCTTTTACTGCGCACTTGTTCGTACAGATGATGATGATGATGATACCAGAAGAAGATGCCCACATTTCAATATAAATCTTCAATTTCGGGATCATTAATCTCTTCTGAATTCTACACTCCCCTGTTCTAGTAAACCAACCATGACCAGTTATGAGATTTTTTTTTTTTTTTTTTTTTTTTTTTGGTTGGACGGTTTTTGAATATGCTTTAATTTATTCCTTCTTGGCAGGAGCAGCTAGCCTTGGTTCTTGCAAAAGCAAATCCAAACAACCTAGCAGCTAGACAGATTCCTTTCTTGAACATGACTATTATTCCAACTTTTGTATTTTGAATTGTGCAACTTTTCCAACTTGGAATATATATATATATATATATATATATATATATAATGTATAAAGCCAAATTAATTATATCAAATGTCCCTAATTTATATCACGAGTTTAGTTTTCGTCTCTAAACTCTACTAATGGTTTTTCCCGTTCCAAATTATGTCATTTATTGCACTATTAGTTATTTTCGTTAACTTCGTCAACTTTTATGTGAAGTTGAAGGATAAAATAGGAATTTCATCTAAAAATAAGAGAATAAATTTTTAAGGAGAAAGACTTGGATTCTCAAGGATTGTGGAGGAACTCCTCCTTAAATTCCTTAAATACATTGTGACCTATTCACAAAGCTCCATGCTTATGATTGAAACTCCTTCAAGATTGACTAAATGATCTTATTTTAAATTGATTTTTTGCAGAAATGATCTTACATAGTGATTTGTAATATGAAATGTTCCAATTATAAGCACGAAATTTGTATATAGGCCGCAAAGTATTTTAAGGAGGAACTCCTCCTTAACCTCAAGGAGTCAAGCCCTCCTTAAGACCTTAACCTTAAGGAGTCAAGCTCTTCTCTTTTATAAATAAATTAAATGGTTTTGTATGAAAAGACCATTATACCCTTAGATTTAATGGAAACGAAGACAAATTTGATAGAAGAACCACTCATGCAATGCATAGTTATGTTAGAGAACGAGAGGAACTAATATGAGAGTTCATAAATGAAAACTAAATATGGGTACATAATGTTCAGGGATCTTTGCTACCACGCACCCTATGTATAAATATTGATTAACTTCTAACTGCCTACATATTAATAACATATCACTTTGTATATATTTAGTGTCTTCTTAGCAGAATCCCGATTTGCTGTAACAAAAAACGGAATGATGATGGGATCCCATAAGAACCATGTACTTACTGTATCCGAGCCTTATACTGGAAAAAATAAAATTTGGAGAAAATACTGGTATATAAGAGGTTCTGTATTGCAGATACATGGTATCAATAACTGTTTTATAGTCATCTCGGTTTGCTACAGTAAAATGGAATCCCCGATAACAATATCAAAAAACATGTAGGGAAATATCTCAACTTACTGAAATTTTATCGATTTGAGGTGTGTGCAATTATAATATGATACAAACGTAGCAGTCTTTTTTTGTAACCGATTTATACCAAAACAATATAATATAGCAAACTGTGGTTGCTATACATATTATCCTACTTTCGGCAAACATCTTGCCAAGTCCTTAGAACCAATTAAAAAAAAGAATTAGCAATAATAAGCCTAGAATTACGTCTAGGCTGGCGCGCGCATCAAGTACTTAGCCATCAAGGCTGCATGGCAGTACTGTTTATTCCTCGGTCCAAGATCGATATGTGGACCATTGTTTTGTGCAGACTACAGTTCAACGCAAACTAGCTTTGCTAAATCTTCTTTGATTCTATTTGTACTGTGAGGGATTAGTATATTTTATGGTGGTGGACAGTTTGGTTCAGGGAAGTGATGATTTTCGAACACTACTTTTCTCTTTTGATTTGTTGAATCAAAAGATCATAATAAATAAACATGTGCAGGAAGATATTGTATGGGAAAGTCATTTAATCAAAAGATCATAATAAATAAAGATGCGCAGGAAGATATTGTATGCGAAAGTCATATTTCTTGATTTATACTAACAAGACTAGCAAATGTAGCTCAAATGGCACTGAAAGTGTGGTAGTAAAGGGTATACTAAGAACCTAGCTAGGTTGAATCTCTTGCTGTAAAAAGAAAAATTGGATTATATGATAGGGTGTTCAAAACTCTGTTTATGTCAAGTTGGGAAGCAATCTCCTCAAACAGAAACTTGCTAGGTTAAAGGGGAGCAACAGAACAATGTTGATGGAACCATAACTATTCTAATAATTTTCATGGTGATTTAGGTTTGGTGCTTGGTTTTCAAGACTTGAAATAAGAGCTATGGCAAACCAAAGGGCCAAATTCTCTTGAGCTTCGAGGATAAACCTTCATGGATAGAATCAACATGAAAGCATCTTTAATGAATAATTTAGATTGTATGTAATACGTACTACGTTTGTTGATCACCTCAGATAAACTTTGTCTATGTATTTAAAGTTAACATATATTAGAGATGTGGTCAGTAATGTGATCAGTAATAAGTATACAATAACAAATTAAATACAATTCATGGTGTATTATTGCCGTGAGATTCCTTCAAATTGAATCGAATCGGATTAGGAAGGTTATCTATTGAACCAATATTATGACCTAACCCTAATTCAAATGAAATGATCATTGTACTATAGTTTGTTTGTTTGTTTTTTTTATTATTTTTTTGGCATGAACAGAAACCCTAGGAAAGGGAAGGTGTATTGCATTGCACTGGTCCTACTGACACTGAGCAGTTGGACCGCGCACAGTGAGTGTCAGAAATGGAAGTAACTAGCTAAGTTTACTACAACCTAACCGCGGACTGCAGAGTGCAGAGATACATGAAAGAAAGTAGCACGCAGCTCTGAAGCGCGCGGCAACGTTATATCGAATCACCGGGAGTCCAGGAGGGACCCCCTGCCATGTCATATTGTCCAGTCTACGAAACTGACAAAACAGTAGTTTGTCCCATAGCGTGACCAAGCACACACTCACGCGCGTCAAAGCTGCGAAATGGTCAGACATGCATATATCCTGCCGCCCCTGCTGCTCATCTTTCATTCCATTCCATTGCGTTATTCTTCAGCACACAAACCCCGAGACGCCTCAAGAGAGATGTATCATTTTACGTAGATGTGTTTCACTTTTATTGTACAAAAATATTATTTTTACTATCTATTTATGCCATAATTTGTATAATTTTTAATAAAAATATGATTTGCATATGTTGATGTGTTTTATATTTATTAAAAAAATAATACAAATAGATGATAAATAAAATATTTACTCTTTATTGTATTTGTTTTACGCCTTATAATTTGAATAAAATAATAACGCGTGGAATTATTTCAAACTCATAAAAGAATTTCCTCGAAAGTGGAGAAAAACTCGCAAAAACAGTATATTTTAAATTTTAATTTCCTATTTTTCGGGTCATCAGAGAAAGTCGAAGACCAATCCATATCCATGTGTGATTTTCTCCGCAGTCCTCTATGATTTTGGAATTGGAATTTTCCTGTGTGCGGAATTGAGTGATGATTTTGGAGTCTTTTGAGAGACTTGTCCTAAAGTAGTACACAAAACCAAATTCACGTAATTCACGCAGCCTCATGATGATGATCATCATCATCATCAATCATGATCGGGCCAGGGGGGAGGGCGGGGTGGTGTTTAGTACATTCACGTATTATTACATAATCATTTTTTATCGACCAAATCTCAGTGTCTCACCCAAACCAATTATTAGGATTTCTTTCGTAGAATAAGCTGCATCTTCATGCGCATAATAATAGTAATTTATATAATAAAACAAAATTTGGACATGCATGCATGTTTTGTAAACAAATGGTTTTGTTGGAGAGTTGGATGTCACTCAACTCTCACGGTGGACGTATTTATATGTCTCCATTATGTTATGCTTGGACAAAAAGAAAGTGGGAAACTGATTTTTCTCTATCTTCTATGGGTTCTATGCATATATATAATGAAGCAATATGGATCAGAATAAATATTGGAGGACTGAAATTTATGACACTTTGTCCGACAAATTGAAGAAAGGCAATGGTTTTGCCAAAATCTATGGCTTTCAATTAAGATAATCTTCCAATTAATTAGCTAGGGTTTTAAACTTTGTCTCCAGCCATGATGACGGGAGGATAAATATACCAAATCACACACTCACATACATATTGATTTGCACTCAAATTTAAACGTTTGTAGTTTACATAAAATGTTTGTACTAAGCATCAACACCAAGGAAAGAGAAGTCATTTTTATGTTTATTTAAGCATCTACACCAAGGAAAGGAACACCACCATGTTGGTCCACGGGCGAACTCATGTTATGGCAAGGGTGGGCAATCGCCCATCCAGATGCCGGAAATTCTTTCCATTGAAGTTGGTTTTGCGCATCTAAAAGCCTAAAACCGCCAATTAGTGGAAGGCAAGGCTGCTCTAGTTGACAACAATAAGAAGAAGGAAAATTTTTAAGTAGTTTTAAGCAGTATTCTAAAAATTGGCCTAGGTGCTAGGCGGTGAAGGCCTGCCCTGATTTTGGGAAAATTGTTTCAAAAAATCGGTCTGGAGCTCAGCAGGCTAGGCGGTCCTAGGCGTTTTTTTATTATATATATTTTTTATTAATTGTGTGCTTTTTTCTTTTTTGGTTTCATGGTGGTATACTTATGGAAATGGTGTACCTAATTTTTAAGTGATGGATTTACTACAAGTTCATCCAATAGTGAAATGAATTGGAGCACTTTTGAGGAGATACATACAAAGAAAAGAAATAAACTAGATACAACAAGGTTAAATAATTTAGTCTATGTCCAATCCAATGCAAGGATCATGATTCATGAATAAGAAGAATTTAGTCTATCATCCAAATCCTTCTCATTATGATGATATGCTTATTGTTTTTTAAATATTGAACTTTTTGGATGTATATAATTTGTATATTTTTCTACTTCTATTTTTGCATTTTATCATTCTTTTATTATCCATACAAGTGTTGTTCTTTTTAGGTGTAAATAAGCACTTATTTACAAGATATATAATAAATTTACATAAATACGCGTAGGCCGCCTAGGCACTAGCCCCTTGCCCGCCGCCCGACTAGCACCTAGCGATTTTTAGAACCTTGGTTTTAAGTGGCTAGACCAAAACAACATCGTTTGGTGCAAGGGCTTAACCCTGGCTAAAACAATGTCATTCTGGTCTAGCCACTTAACACGCGGCAGTCCTCCTCCCCCATTACAAACACCATTTTATACCTCACTCCTCCAAAGAAAAAATTCTTGGATCCATCATTGATGTTGGTTTTGAAATGGGATTAGGCGATTACTATATTCTTGAAAAAGGACTACGAAGATGAATGAAAGAAGAGGCCATCTGAAGAAATCGAGTTGGAATACATCTTGTTTTGGCCCACCTTAAATATAATACCGACGACGACGACCATATACAATTAAAACGGTGGACGTCTAGCTGACCAGAATTAGCATATATATAAAGTGATAAGCTTCTCTTCCTTAGACTGGAAGCTTAGTCCTTCTAGTGATTAACAATGGTGGAGTTTTTTACTTTATTACAAAATGTGTCAATATTATAATACGTTCTCGCAAGCTAAATCATAACAGATGAACTTTCCCAGTATTAAATGGGGGAATGGTATCAATTAAAGTCAAGAAAAGAGAGCCTCCATTTAACACTACTCTTGAATCTTGATCAGCAATCAAGTAATTGACACTTGACCTTAACATATTCGTTCACGAAAATTTCATATTTCAACAAGTTGAAGTTGGCCTTTACTCAGATTTCTCAACACAGGATAGTTTATTTTAAAAGTTCAAACGTCAAATTAAGCTTTTAACAATGGTGTTAAAAGGATCATCTCTTACAATATTATCATAATTATATACATAATATCCCCATAGAGATTAATAACAGCAGTAGGAGTAGTCTTATTTCTTATAAGCACATGCAAGACCTCTTAACTCTCCGAGAACAACACTTCCCATCCTCACACAAAGTTCAACGACTGAATTAAGCTACACATCTTCTCATTATCATAACCATATGCAATAGTTGCTATATAGAGAAGTTCAATTTCAGCAGAAGAAAGAACTGACGTTCAGCGCAGACAGTACTATTTTGTTAACTGATTAAAGTACAACACGTTCGATTTTCATTCAAAACTCCATGAAGTACTTATACACTCATCACTAATTAATCAGTACTTGTGTTGCAAGCATGCTAGATAGTTCATACATCATATATATAATGCCTTCCTAAAACCAAACCCAAAAGATAAAAGTCCCTAAGCTCACAGATGAAGCCGGACAGAAGAAAGTAAAAAAGAACATAAAACAAAAACCTACCATTATCAGCACGAAGAACAAAGCTCATCATCCTTAATTTCCTCACATTTCTTCATCAAATGATAAGAAGGGAGCTCTTGAGTCTTGATGTCTTCTGAGTTAATTTTCTATAAAATTAAGTAAAACTCCAAGCTAGCTTCGCAGCGAAGTATTCGATCTAATCACCAAAGTACAAACTGGAACTGAATTTTATAGGGGATTGTTAATATTATTGCTAGTAGTGGAAGTAGAATTAAACCCCAAAAGATCAGTCCATGCAGTAGTAGTACTAGAACCACCACTGCCGCGGCCGCCGCCATTACTCCAGAACTGATCATTTCCTGAATTATTATTCATCCCCATCAACTGCCTCGACAAATTCAACTCCTGATTCTGGTGCTGTTGTTGTTGTTGTTGCTGACTTTCTAATTCCATCTTCACCGAAGCCATTTGAGATATACTCATCCCAGCAGACGGTGCTCTCGGCCGCACCTGATTATACCCCGGTACCTCAACTCCGCTGGTCTCGAACATAAGCCCCGCCGGCGTAGGATCCAACCCGGCCATGAACGGAAATGACGGCGTCTGCTGCTGGAAATTAAAGAGCGATCCACCGCTAGCTCCTAGACCACTCCCCATCTGATGAAAACCATTCAAGTCTCCAACTCCATAATTACTGCTATTATTATTGTTCATCATGCCGAAATTTAAGGCCATGTCGGTGGCGAAAGGCGACATGAAACGCAGAGGTGGGATTTGCGGGCTCATCCTCATGTTATTATTATCCGCCGAGCCGGCCGTGCTACTGTTGTTTAACCCTAAATTTGAGTGGCCCGACGAACCGGCCGAACCGGTTGGCCGGTCCGAGCTGCTGGCTGGGGACTTGGAGGTGCTGCTACTGGTTCCTTTGCTCCTTTTGTTTCTCCTGCAGCCACCGCCAACTGGAACATTACGCAGGGCACCGCCTCGCGTCCAGTACCTTCTACAAGTCTTGCAGAAGTGGCGGGGCTGTGTGAGGCTGTAGTTGTTGAAGTAGCAGAACTTAGTGTTTGTGGATTCGCACCGCGGACATTTTAGTGCTTGCTCTGGGAGGGGGATGTTGGCCATGCGAGCTCGATCTGCCATAGAGCCTGGCCTGATCGAGCCCGCACCACCTACCCCACAGCCGTCATGAGGGTTTGAAGGCAGCGGCGGAGGAGGAGGCGGAAGGAAGTGAGAGTTGTTGTTGATGTTGTTGTTGCTAATGTTATTGGTGTTGCTTCCTGTTAAGTGGTGGTGATGATTTGGTTGCTGCAAATGAAAGGAGAGAAAAATCAAATTAAAAGGCAAAAATCAAATATCTGGTATATGCATGAAGATCATGAAATAAAACAATAAGAATATTTAGCTTTTGAATTTTTTGTTTTCTCACTTTTGTGGGGGAAAGAAATTCCCTGAGAAAAACCAAGTTGAAGAAGAGGGTAGAAATAGAGGTTACCTGCTGCCAATTGGCCGGATCAAGATAAGCTGGAATGGAAGAGAAAACCATGATTCTCTCTTGTGGTGGCCTTTAATTCTTTCTTTCTTTTGTAAAAGGTTGATGGGTTTTTGGAGATAATAGTGGAGAGAATCACATCAACAACAAAGAGAAAGAAGCTAGAGAGAGAGAGAGAGAGAGAGAGAGAGAGAGAGAGTCACAGAGAGAAAAAGAGAAAGGAAGAAAGAAAGAAGGGGAGGGTGGGAGTGATGAGGAACAAAATAAAGGAGAAGCCTTTTATGTATTTATATACTAATAATTCTTCTTGTTGTTGTTTTCTTTTGGTTGTACATTGTTCCTTCTCACTCCCACTAGGCTAAGACTAATCTTTTTGTTTTATCGCTTTTTAGGGTTTTGGGAAGGATGTTTTCTCCCTCTATCAGTTTCTTAATCTATAAGGTTCTCTCTCTCTCCCTCTCTCTCCCTCTCTCATAAGCTTCTCTCTCTCTCTCTCACTGTGGGTGCTGTGCTGGGGAAACGTGATGAGTGGCTCTCATCCTGCATGGAAAAAGTTGATGGTGTTGTTAATAAACTATTATGTATGTACGTGTTGGTTTAATATGGTGCAGATCCTCTACATGGGCAACTCTCATATTGATAGTTTACCACAAAATTATTTGAAACACTTATCGACACCATCTTTATAATGCAGGTGAACTCTATTATTGTTTAGGTTTTAGTGATATTATATTAACAAGTATGTCTACTTTTTATATCCAATTATCGCATGACGTAAAATCAAATTTAATTAAGTTGATTAGAAAAGATTGCTCTACTCTGTATACCTAATTAAGTTCTAATTCCATCTCCTTAATTAAAAGGAAATATTCTATTGTTCGTTCAGAGAAATAAAAAGACTACAACGAACCGATTTTTGTATGACTGAAATATGAAATAATGCATGATTAAATTATGGAAAAAGAAGTAGTTAGGGGGTTAAAAAGAAAAAGTGGTTCTTGTGATTTGGTGGAGTGGCCTCAGTCCGAGTGTCCGACCGACTGAACCCTTTTACCCCGGTCCGTTCTGTTCCCTTCCCCTTCCCCACTCCCTTGCTTTATTTTTGCATGGGAATATTGTATTATTATTTTTACTATTATTAAATTACTCATCACTCCCTCACTTTGTGCCCACGCGCCCTTCATCGCCATTCTCACACTCGATTCTTCTTTTTCCTCTAATGAAATATTGACTACTGTAGACATAATTTACTGAATAATTATGAAGGTCATATGCATAATTTATTAAATAATTATGGAGGCCATAGTGAGAGAGAGTACAACACATAGAGAGAGAAGAGAAATGTGTAATTGTGAAGTGTGTTCTATTCCATCCTATTGTGTCTTTATTTATAGTAGTAGAGAAGGTTAATTCTTTATCCTAATAGAATTACAACTCTAATAGGATATTAACTACTAAAAGAAATATTCAAAGATATCCCTAGATATACTAGGATTTACACAATCACATTCATAATCTAATAAGACTGCAATACTCCTCCTTGAGTGTGTAAATACTCAACTAAATAGCGCATCAAGTCGTCAGCGATGAAACAAGTACATCTAATGAAGTCGTCGGCACAATGAGCAAATGCGAGTCTCAAATCAATGAAAAAAATGTACAAAAAGTAAAACTCACAAAACCCCACTATGGTAAAACCCAAGTTGAGAGAAAAACCCATAGAATAAGGAGAAAAGTGAGAATTTGCATTAAGTCAAAACTAAACATCTTCTGGATGCAAGTATAATAGCTTACAAAGGTATGATCAAACCCAAGATAGGTGTCTTGTCAAAACCTAGTTGGGTAGCAAAAACCAGTGGGAAAAATGCTCTTAATTGTAGGGAAAAAAAGTATATTAAGATCAAGTGAGTATACTTCTGAATACTTCCCCTGAGTTTGACAGAAATTCCAAATGAGAACTACAAGCATTGCATACGAATAGTTAGGCATACCAATTCCTCGGACAAGCATCTGGAAGGTTGACTTCTGTAGTGACATCATGTAAAGGTCGGCAAAGTTGTCTGGGATCAGCTTGCATGACTCCAATCTCCTAATGCTTTGCTGATGTAGATGTAGATGCAATATGTCTTGGTGTTGACTTCATTGATGTATCATGTCTTGGTGTTGATAGTCTTCATGGATCATCATTGGGACTCAATGATGGGTGAAAACACAACAAGTACTTCAAATATGCTCAACAAGAACTTCTAACCATGTCTCACTTATGGCATAGTGAAGTGAGGTAAGTCTTCGAACGATTTGAAGATCTCACAACTAAGGTCATATCATGGAGCTCCAAGATATTGCGATATCCCTAACGGTAAAGACATAACCATTCGGGGATTTGGCTTTGTGCGGGTTTGATAAGTAACCAGTGTCAGCATAACAACAAAGGCAAGCATCATTCCTAGGATCGCGAGGTCGGATCCACTCGAGATGTGTTGAGATTTACCCAAATTCATAGTATTTTCAGGGTATGTCTTTAATATCAATTCAGTGATTGCGTGTAGGCCTGGTGCTGCATCTTTACCAATAGATCAACAACGAATGAGATGTCATGTCTAATACAATGAGTTAAGTACAACGAAACGCAAAGTTGAACTCATTTGGAATTTCGGATTCCATAACCTCTTCAATGGTTTCATTTGCATATAACGTATGGACGATCATATGTATACTCAAAGGTAATACCCTTGGGGTGTAGTTCGATTGGTAGACCAAAGTACCATCAAAACAATGCTTCAACTTCAAGTCGAGGCATAAATGAGTTTTCCCAAGATCATTCATCTCAAATTCCGTCTTTAAGTGGGAGGCAGTTTTCTTAAGCTATTCTAGAGTCTTAGTCAGATTCATGTCAATGACATAAATTGTAACTCTAACAATTCAGAATAAGACTTCATAGTTTAACACGTAAGGGCATTCATTCATATTCCTGACTGATCAAATATCCACTTAGACGGATATACCACATCCGTTGGATTGTTTCAATCCGTAAGTGAATGCCTCAAACAAGTTAAGAATGTGTTCCATGGTTTTGGAACTATTTGAACCAGTTCATGTAATTATTCGAGAACTTACATGTCAATCTCCGCATTAAAATCCCTATAGAGAAACACTGACCACATTTTATAATACTACTATCACTACTACAATATAGGCTATCACTGGCGAAGCAAAAACCGACAAGAAACACAATTTCTGTCGGCAATTTGGCAAAAATCCGACATAAAACAATGCAATGTCGGATTAGAATAGCGACACTAATGCTAGCGTCACGAAAGGCCTTCAGTGTCGGTTTTTTCGCTTAATCCGACACTACGCAGTGTCGATTAAAAGTGACACTGACATTAACGTCGATTTAAAGTGACGTATACTTGAACATTACGTCGGTTTAAAGCGACGCTCATTAGTAATTTAATTATAATATATCCACCCTACTGTCGGTTTTAACCGACATTGTGATAAAATTAAATAAATAAAATATACCTAAACCGACGTTAGATAACAATTAAATAAAAAAAATATTCAAACTAGCACGACACCATCTTTGTTAATAATAATAAAAAATACGAGAATCTGCATTGTTTTCAATTAATTGGTACTAAAAAAAATTATATAACCAAATTAATAAATTTCATGTAAAGGCCAAAACAAACCTTAACAAAAATTATTGACAATAAAAATAGTGCCAAAATATACAAATATTTTTTATCCAATATTCCACATAATATACAAAAACTCATACAGAATATACAAATATCTTAAAAATGTACAACTCATACAAAATTCTTGCCACACTCTTGCAAAAGATTTTGAACCAGTTGTATGGTTCATTGCTTTCAACAGCCGATTAATCTTATTCCTTTATTCTATTCCAGAAAACTTCATTTTCTTCTTCCTTGATCTTACGCAATCAGTCGTCAACGGGAGATTTCTATACTCTCTAACCTCCCCTGCTACATATCTTGAAAAAGCACTAGAGTTATCACTAACGCATTTTCCAGACGAATCAAACGAGCAAAGTTGTTTTGTCCATTTGGGAATTGAGGGTCCGCGCCTCCGTCGAGATGTTCCTTATTAACACAAAAAAAAAACAATTAACAACCAAGAAACAAAAGTAAATTTTTAGTTTAAGCCTAATACTAGTTTAAACACAAAACAAAAAATTAATAATAATTCACAAATGAACCACCTTTGAACTTTTCCTCCTCGAAATGAAGTTCCTCAGAACGTTTATCTTCACTTTGTTGATCCATAGCAAAAGTTAGTGGAAAGGAGAATGAGTAAGGCTGAAATGGGAGAAGGAGACGGGGCAAAACCAAAGGAGTAACCAAGAGAGGGAAACGAAAGCATGGAAGTAATGGGGAAGAAAGGGGTATAAATATGGTTGAAATATTTGGACTTTGCGTCGGTTGAAACCGACACCACATCTGACACACTTGACTGAAAAGCAAGTGGCGTCGAAATAATAACATATTGCGTCGGTTAAAAGTGACGTGAGTGTGACAGACTTGATAGTGCAACTGGCGTCGAAATAAGAAAATGTTACGTCGAATTAAGAAAAGGTTACGTCGGTTAAAACCGATGCAAGGTCTGACACACTAAAATATTTCAAAGCTTGCGTCGAAATAAGTAGAGGTTGTGTCGGTTAAAACCGACGCAAGGTCTGACACACAAACATTTCAAACATTTCAAACATTCATTCCCGCCTAAAACATTTCAAACATTCATTCCCGCCTAAAACATTTCAAACATTTCAAACATTCATTCCCGCCTAAAACATTTCAAATTTTCATTCCCGCCTAAATATTTCAAGTTATGTCATATAATATTTTAATAAATAATATTTAATACATAATAAAAAACAATAATATAATTTTATGATAAAATATCATCACACATGAATTGAAACATAGTCTAATTGATATTAAAATACATAATCAAGTAACGAGACAAAACTTTTCGACGGTTACAAAACGAAAAACCACGATTTAACAGTTATTTTAACTCTGATTTTGATTATTTTTTTATAACTACACTCCTTGATCCTATATGAATACAATGAATGAATTCAATCTTCAATTTAAAATATTTACAATAGTGGATACCACAAAATCTTATGTTATACTTAATGGAAGTATAAATAAACTCTAGGTGTTAGTGAATCTATTGTTTTGATGGGATACGCATCCTTCGAAACTAATTTCAACGATCCAACCGTCAAACTTGTTTATATATGTTTCGAGATCGCATACTTCAGAAAAGCACAAAAAAGAAACATTCAAAAATTAAATAACGGGACAACTTTTCAATGGTTATAAACAAAAAATCACGATTTAACGGTGATTTTAACTCCAATTTTGATTATTTTTTTATAGCTACACTCATTGACCCTATACGAATACAATGAATGAATTCGATCTTCAATTTAAAATATTTACACTAGTGGATACCACAAAATCTTATGTTATACTTAATAAAAGTATAAATAAATTCTAAGTGTTAGTGAATCTATCGTTTTGATGGGGATACGCATTCTACGAATCTAATTTCAACGATCCAACCATCAAACTTGTTTATACATGCTTCAAGATCGCATACACCAAAAAAGACAAATAACAAACATTCAGAGATCAAGTAACGGAACAAAATTTTTCAACGGATATCAACGAAAAATCACGATTTAACGGTGATTTGAACTCCGATTTTGATGATTTTTTTACAGCTACACTCATTGACCCTATATGAATACAATGAATGAAATCGATCTTCAATTTAAAATATTTACACTAGTGGATACCACAAAATCTTATGTTATACTTAATGAAAGTATAAATAAATTCTAAGTGTTAGTGAATCTATCATTTTGATGGGATACGCATTCTACGAAACTAATTTCAACGATCCAACCATCAAACTTGTTTATACATGCTTCGAGATTGCACACGCCAAAAATGGCAAAAAACAAACATTCAGAGATCAAGTAATGAGACAAAACCTTTCAACGGTTATAAACGAAAAATCACAATTTAACGATTATTTTAACTCCGATTTAAATGATTATTTACAGCTACACTCCTTGACCCTATATGAATACAATGAATGAATTCGATCTTCAATTTAAAATATTTACACTAATGGATACCACCAAATCTTATGTTATATTTAATAAAAGTATAAATAAATTCTAAGTGTCAATGAATCTATCGTTTTGATGGGATACGCATTTTATGAAACTAATTTCAACGATCCAACCATCAAACTTGTTTATACAAGCTTCGAGATCGCATACACCAAAAATGGAAAAAAACAAACATTCAGAGATCAAGTAACGAGACAAAACTTTTCGACGGTTATAAACAAAAAATCACAATTTAATGGTTATTTTAACTCCGATTTAGATGATTTTTTACAGCTACACTCCTTGACCCTATATGAATACAATGAATGAATTTGATCTTCAATTTAAAATATTTATTCTAGTGGATACCACAAAATCTTATATTATACTTAATAAAAAGTATAAATAAATTCTAAGTGTTAGTGAATCTATCGTTTTGATGGGATACGCATTTTACAAAACTAATTTCAATGATCCAACCATCAAACTTGTTTATGCATGCTTCGAGATCGCATACGCCAAAAATGGCAAAAAATAAACATTCAGAGATCAAGTAACGGGACAAAACTTTTCGACGGTTATGAACGAAAAATAACGATTTAACGGTGATTTGAACTCCAATTTTGATGATTTTTTACAGCTACACTCCTTGACCCTATATGAATACAATGAATGAACTCGATCTTCAATTTAAAATATTTACACTAGTGGATATCACAAAATCTTATGTTATACTTAATGAAAGTATAAATAAATTCTAATTATTAATTTAACATAATAAATTCTTATATTACTAAATATTATAAGTTCATGTTATATTTAATATTGTTAAAAGCGACATTGTTTTATTTAAAGTGACATTGTATTATTTAATGTCGCTTAAAAGCGACATTGTATTATTTAAAGCGACACTAGTATTTAAAAATTATTAAAATGTATGTCGGTTTTAAGCGACATTAAATGTTTATGTCGGTTTAAAAGCGACATTAAATGTTTATGACACTTATAAGTGACAATAAATCCGACGTCATGTTCAATAAGTGTCGCAATTGTCTAGTTCGACACTATATTATATTAAACCGACACCACCTACTGACACTATAAGACCCTTTTGTAGTAGTGTATTAATCACAGGGTGTTCGAGAGAAACTTTGCACTGTAAGGCATGCATTATATCGCACGATTTCATTTATCTTAGTACACTTCCTTTCTTACTTGTAATATAACAGGGTTACCTTGGGCAATGTAGGAACGATAGGTCCAAAACGCAATTTGGTAAGGAATCAGTTCTACATTGTCACTTAATCAATGGAACATGGTTTAATATCGTCACTTTTCATTTATGTCAATAGCTACCATATAAGTGAAAACATCATCGATGATGATCTCATTTCAATTGCATTAACTCATCTAAACTAGTATACTGGACCGAGAACTTCAAGTCTCAGGAGTAATCTGGATTATTCTCATGAAATGGAAATGATTTGAGACAGCAATCAAGTATATATTCATTATTGTGCCATGTCTTCCTCTTCTAGGGAACTAAATCTTATCAACCGAGTAATCTATCGTGCTCCAGGCCAAGATAGATTGATTAGCTATCCGTCGATGTGGGCCTCCCAATAAGGACGGCCAAACCGTCTAATAGAGGTAACACACCATTCGGGGATGTTGACTCGACGTTCATTAAGTACGTTTATCATTGCAGGCATGTTTTCGGCTGGTATATGATCTCGTCACTGTAGAGATCAGAGAAATGCATCTGGAGCAATATTCTGAAAGCTAGAATACATCGCACTTGCTTATCACACTTTATGCAGTATGGGGATCGACATGAGGCATAGTAGGCAACGTCCACGTAAATTCACGCCGTTTTACAAGAACGTTTGACGTTCTTATCTCCCCTTAACGACGGGAAGACTATCTCATTGAAATGACAATTCGCAAATAAGCGGTAAAGAGATCGCATGCAAGGGCTTTAAGAGAGCTAATGTGAAGGAGAATCATAATTGACAAAGATTCACATCCTTCTTTGAGGACCCATATTGGTACGTTGTGGCGGCGCAACTTGGCACATAGAATGCACACCCAAATGCGTAAATACAAAGCGTCTGGTTCGTACCCAGTAACCAACTGTAACGTCGAATAGGTTAGGTGGCAATGGGCCTTAAGGCAGACCAACATAACTCCGTACAAGATTGAATAGCCCTAGGCAGAAACTGAAAACTTGGTACGTTCAATAAGGTCCGGATGATCATTTAAATTGCGCTTTATGATCGCTAAACGAGGCTATTTGGGGTGAACATGGGAATTCAATGTTCAATTATAAACCCAAAAGACATGCAATACTTGATCGAAAATCGTCGATATAAACTTTCCGGCATTATCCAGTCTCGTAGACTTTATGGGATAAGTAGGGTGGTGAACCCTTAAAATCGGCCATGAGGTTTAGCAGCAATGTGTGTGCATAAACATGTGACCAGTTTATCAATTCATCAACCAAAACCATAAGTATTTATATGGTCCGCATTTTGGTTGGATTAGTCCACATATATTCCCTTAAATCCACTGTGAAGAGAGAGTCGTTTTGTATCTTTGCAAGGGATGAATTAGAAAATCAATTTCCCTAATGAGCAGGCTTGGCAAAGTGTGCTTGTAGGCATAAAATCCTTACTTCGGGTAAGAATATGCGTCGTAATATCATTGTTCGACATAAGTGTCCCAAATGGTCGTGCCAAAGTAAATAAACTGTTTAATCACCAAGCTCCAGGCCGACCACACGTGGCATGTTCCCAGTTGGGAGATAGCCTATTAGCCCCAAATTAAAGCTTCGGGCTCATTTTTGGAGGTGGTGCAAAGATATTCCACTCTATTTTCTTCAGTGGTTTCATTGATGATCATTATTCTTTAGAATATCCTTAAAAAAACTCAACGACGTTCTTCCAGAACAGATAGAATATAAGGTATCTTAAATGGTAATGTAGTACCATTTATAGAATGATGAGCATGCCAATGCTCTTAATCAAGTTGGATAAACTTGAAGTTGTTGCTACAAATGTAATTTAGGTATAAAGTTAGTGTGCGTAGTATCACATTCTTCCAGACAACTAACTTTCCGACATTCGTACCTAATCACATGTTTAATTGAATTCGGTCACATGTCTAATTGAATTCGTGCCTACACCAAACTTGAATCCAAGAACATGAAAAAATGTTCACAAAGTAAATAGTTTACTGAGGGGATTCGGCTAACAAGGTCATCCATGTCAAGATTCTGCTCTTCCAACAATGTTCGATGGAGCAAAATTAATTTCACATATTGACTACAAGAATGGTACTCCTCAATGACATTGGTAGAGGCACAAACAAGTAGATAACCAATGATCTATTCCATTAAGATGGAAGTAGGTTCTGCAAGGTTAAGGTTTGGAAATATTATCCCTTATTCTTGAAGTTTTAGGTCTTAGGTGCCAAGGATCATGCTTCGGGCATGATGCCACACCTTGGTAGGGCTTGATTATACCATATGCTGTAAAACCAAACTCAAAATTAGATTATGAGAGAGATAGACCCAGACTTGGGTTCGGTAGGCTCCAACAGAAACTAAAAGGGTATGTTTGTAGGCATCCGCCGAAGCAAAGCAATACCGTTCAATACATCTTTGCCGAAGCAGAGCATGCCCTTCGGTGCAGCCCTACTAAAGTAGGACACCACCATTCGGTAAGCTTTGACCGAACTGGGTCGAGCCATTTAGTAGAATCCAGCTGAACTGAATCTATACCGTTCGGTAGACTCCAGCCGAAGCTGGGTCTATACCTTTCTCTCATGTTTGTAGTAGTAATCAGACTCGAGAATTTGGTAAACTTCCATTTTCTACACGGTTGCTTTAGAAATGAGTTAGAAACAAGGAATGACGAGACAAGTATTCTCCAGTCAAAATTCGATCGGATTTATAAACTTCAGAATTGCACTCATTTATAGACGTAATCATGGTATGCTTCAGGCAATGTCTTTCATGATTAAACAGTCATAGAAGCGAGCCAAAGAGCCATGGAATCCTCGTTCGTGAGGTATTTCCATGGGTAATGCTTTAGGCATAAATCTTCAAATGAAGATCATGGTAGAAGCTTATTCAGCTATTCCTTGCCATTGTTGGCGTCAATGGTTTCTCAGCTTCTTGATAGTCAAGTGGAGATTCATGTCTTGTACCCAGCATAAAGTGGTTTCTATTAGAAATGCCCAAATAAAGGGAATCAAACTTGTAACGGTTTGACAATCCATTGATTTGGAGGGAACAAGATTGTGATTGGTAATATAGGAATGAATCATCTATAAGCATCAAAGTTAGAACATTCGAGTTCTAAGACATGGTTTTCATGAAAACCGTCTGGTTTTCATAGGTGTATTTGTTTTTATGAAAACCTCAGGTTTCAAAGACACTAAATTTGAAACTACAGGTTCAATTTAGTTTATGAATGTTTAGTTCATAAAAGAAAGGTTCCTACAAGAACACATAATACAATATGTTGATTTAAGTGTAGTGGATTTAAGTTGCTTTAGGAACTCAAATGTGAGCACTTCGGAACTACGAAATGATGTCAATAGTTCAAAGAAAAGAAATAAATTATTGAATCGTTAATGTCTAAATGTGATATTCAGGTTAATAATTTTGGATTAATTATCAGATGAATGGACTGCATGTTACTTTTAATTAATTCAATAGATTGGGACCAAACGGGGTTGATTGTGGAAGCAAAATAATGACAAACGGGTCCTATTAGCTTCAATTGGTGACAAACCAAGTGATAATTAAATTAGAATTAATGAGAGTAAACCAAAGTACCCCAAAAATTATTTAGGTATGATTTATAACGCGGGGATCCCAAAAATTAGCATTAGGTTAAAAAAATAATGCGGTCCAGCCAAAAGTGGGCTAGTAATGACGTGGGGATATGCCTTGCAGTTCGACTGCAAGCTATTGGCCATCGATGAAGGCTACGTGCCTTGGACCGTGTGGTCTAGGTAAGCCAGCAGCAAAATCTGCTAGTTGCGGCCAAAACAAGGCATGGGAGCAAGCCCAGCCGAAGGCTGGCTTGCGGGTTAGCACTTGCAAAGCCTAGCCAAAAATTTGGGTCGGATTTTGGGTCGAGGCAAGTCAAGCCCAGCAGTAGAAGCTACTAGCAAGTTGTTGCAAGTGACACGGGCAGACCCACTTGCGAAGCCTAGTAAGTAACACGGGCTTGTTGCAAGTGGGTTTATGGCACTGGACAAAGCCCAGCAGTATAAGGCTTTTGGTAGGTTGGGTCGAAGACACAAAAACAGGTCCACAAAGAGTTGTAGGCCTTCTCGGTTTGGGCTGGGGCTTCAGGCCCATGTAACCCTATTAGTTTGAAGGCCTAGTGTGTTCGTGTAGACGCAGCAAAGCCCAAAAGGCTGTTGCCATGGTCCAAACATCCTCGTGGCGTGGTCGACGTGACTGGGTTACAGGCCAGCGCGGTGGTGCCAACGGCCGCATGAAATTCCCATAATTTTTTTTTCTTTTGACTCTAAGGTTTGAAAAACCATAATTGCTTCTAATTTATTTCAGCTTTGACTCACAAATTCCACATAGCAAAAATTAGTTAATGCATGAAACATGTGTGTGTGTGTGTATATATATTGGGGTGGTTTAAAGCTTATATTTTAAGCTCTATCCCATGGGTTGGAGATGGTCTTTGGAGTGGATTTCAAAAACCAAACCGTACTGACAAATTGAAGTCGAAAGAAAAAAAACCCAAATTGAAAAAACATTCAAATTGAATCTGGATCCTCTTTGTGAAGATCCTAAGAATTAGTAAATCGTGTGGTCAGAAATTATTTTAAATATTTTTATTTAAAATTAAATACAAATAGTATTTAATAGAAATTAACTGCACAATATACGATAAACAGACACGATTTACGGATCCCCAAAATTCTCATCAAAAGGATCCGGAGAAAATCCTGTTGGGTTCAAATTAACTTCTCATTTTCAGAAAACTCAGAAATTATGTCATCTGCAACATGAACATCATCGCTATAAATACTGATACTCAACCAATCATTGGTCAAATAAGCCAAAATAAATTACAAAACTCTGACGATTGTGTGGCACTGGAAAACTTTGCTTGGCATAACCACGACGAAGTCCCAAATTTTATTCAAAGAGAAACCGTATTCATTATCCTCAATGTTTAAAATATTGGTATCACTATAAATATGTATGCAAATTTATGAAAATATCGATGCATATGTCAAGTATCAATATCGGTTGCATTCGATGAAAATGATGAAATGCTAGGAAGACTAAATTTATAGACAAAATTTGTAAACTAAATTATGTGTCATCAATAGTAATGAGCATGTTTATCGACACTTAAGTAATAATCCAATCATCAATTTTCATGTCATTTAGTTTACCAAATTTTGTTTACAAATGTAGTCTCTCTACCTAATTTAAAATGAAACTTTAGAGATTGTCAAACACTAGTTTTGACGAAATAAAAAAGTTTCACTGATATTTAACCAGTATGTTAGAAATATTGATGAAATAGACGAGCTCCTCGTATTGAAGAAACTTTACACACTTATTATCCTCAATGAAAAACCATATATACACTATCCAATAAACAGTTACTAGTTACTACATAAGGGACCTCTTAATTATTTCCTGCGATGCTCCTTCACCAAACAAACTTCACAGTTACAAACTGAAAAGAAGAAGAGAATCATATGTTGACTAGCCCCATCTCCTACAACTAGTACTCTATTACTACGATAGTCTTCTTTCATTTCACAAATACACAAATCTGAAACGTTCATATGAATTACGGACCTCTGGAACTGAACTCACGCAGACCTCCCGCCATTATTGCCGATACCCTTCTCTTCTTCGGTGCATTTCCTTTTTGCAAGAATAAAATGAACAAAACATTTCAGAAACAAATACCACTTGATGCAGCCATCAAGCAGCTGCATTTCAGAAATAAAACGTATGGAACTATGGAAGCGTCAGGCGATTGATATGATACGCGTAAGCATGTTACTCACGTCTCAACCGAACTTCAGGCACTCTGGAAGCAGCTGCATTGTTCATCACTGAAGCAGAAACAGAACTTGCTGCACTAGAATCTTTCTGAGAGACTCCACGAGAGGAGTCCCCTGAGTAATTATCATCGATATTGTTCTAGCATCTACACTTGGCAGTGATCGTCAAATTCCTCGGTTCAAATCTGCAAATCAAATTCGTAGGTGTTTACAGCTTGAACTTTCTCTTGCATCATAAAAGGAAACATAACAAATTGATGAGTCCGAAAGTTGTCAGCTTTTCCTCTTTCTTCTACGTTGGCGTCACCTCCCCTACCTCTCCCCTACCATCCTTTGCCATAGCACGACCACTGCCCAAACACCTCCACGGCTCCACCCAAAGAATATAACCCCAAGACCCCCCTCCGACCTCCACCAATCTCTGTTTCCCTGCAAAATTATCAACACAGCCACGCAACCCATCATCTAATTCATTTCCCTGGTTCTGCAACACACCCGTTGCTTCCTTTTCTCCAAGCAAAACGGATCAACCACCGTATTAACCCAGAGAGAAGCAGATTTCAGTTTACAAATTTAATTTGGAGTTTTAATTAATTAAAAAAAAGATAATTATTTGCACCCCATCTCCGGGCATTAGCCAGATTCATAAAAGACCTCAATAGATTTAAATTGGGAATTAATCTGTAAAAAAGGAAAGTAATCGTATGGCTTTATTTTTCTGATTCCGAGCCATTTCAGAATCATTGTTTATAATCTTTCATTTAAGTATGTGCTTTAGAGAAAAACATTGTCCGTTTAGGCGCTAGACGGTTGGTCACCGTCCCAATTAATGTCTAAACGTTTAAAAATTAAAAAAGAGCATCTAAATCTACTGAAGCGTCCACCTAAGACTGCCTAGCATGCTCAGACCCACCCACGCACTTGCCTAGTTTGTTCATTGAAAAAAAAGAAGGTAAAAACAAACAGATAGAAAAGAGACGTGCTGAAGTAACTCCTCCATTTTAGGAGAAAGAGAAACCCGTGGCGGAAGATGTTCAATAAGTTCGGAGCAACGAAGGAGACTAAGCAAGGCCTCGACAATGGTGTTCCAGATCGGCACCGACGCCCATCTCTACGAGGATCCCCAAGACGTCAGCGTCGCTCCTCTCCATTCGACTCCGACAAGTGCGAGGCTCTCAAGCGATTGCTCGCTCTCATCGCCCAGGGCTTTCAAGTCTCCAATTTCTTCCCTGAGGTCCCTCTCCAACTTCATCACTCTCGAATTCGAATCCGAAAATTGATAAAATTTTGAAAAAGCGAAGCAATCACTTTTGTAATTTGAATTCCATTTCGACTGAATTTTGTACTGTTTCCTTTTCGTTTCTTTGGCTTTTGATCTCTATCTCCTTTTTATCTTGCGTTTTAATTTCAGATTCTAGGATTGTTGTTATTCATCCATTTCCCCAGTTTTTCCCAATCTTTTCCTGCTTTTTCCCATACGAAGTGCATTGCAGGAACGAGAGATAGAGGTACTGCGTTGTATGACGGAGGAGGGATAGGCCGAGCAACATATGGCTATTTTTAACGGAACCAAAGTCGCATAGGCCGCAGCCCGCAACTGAGTAGGTGTAGCTGACTTTTTCAAAGCTTTTATTTTATTTTTGCATGTAGTAAGTATCGTAAAACTCTTGATGATGCTTGCAGAACGAAGTTGCTTTAGACATAGTAAAGAGTAAATTTATCAAGTAAGAAGCAATTTTAAAATTTTGCTAATCTCATATTTTTCCTATTCTAAACTGACTCTCAAGCAAAAAATCAACTAATTTCATAAGGAATGGTAATTGGAACTCCAAAAATCTATTAGCGCTTCTCATGAGAGTAATTTTCTTTCTAACATGGAAAATTTGGAGTTTACAGTTACACTTTTTGAGTGCCAATAATAGTTGGTTCCCATTTCGTAAATTTATTATTGTTCTTATTTTATATTATTCATTTTTCATATGGGTTGTGGTGTGATTTGATCTTGATTTATATTTTTCTTTTAGCTAGGTGAAACAGACTCTGAGCTTATTCAGTAAGTCACTAATTAAGTTCAAATAAACTGCCTTCATTTCTTTTTTTTTTTGTCCATGTTTTAATTTTACTTGGATAATTTTATTTTGTGTAAAGGTTTCTTCTGGGTTTTTTTTTTTCCATTAAAAACGTTGAAGCGAGAGTCACCAATGGAGTTATGGATGCCAAGTAGAAGCTTGGTATTTTTTCCGATTTTAGATTTTTTTTTTTTTTTTTTATTTTTTAATATTCAAATGTTCATATACATTGTTGGAAATGTATTTTGCAATTACCATGCTATTATACTTTCTTTTTAGTAACTATGTTTTGGTATTTATTTTTCCAAACTTAATAATTTCTAATGGCACTTTTGAAGCTTTTTTTTTTTTTTTTTTGGAGTGTTAACGAAAAGCCCACGGTACTATTCACTTTAACGAAAAATTACACTTTTACACTAAAAAGTCAATCCTAGTACTACTCACTTTACCCTTTATTTTGTCATTATTATTAAAACTTAAAGTTTTCAAGTCCCTTTCATTAGTTTTCATTTTTTTTTTTCTAAATTTGATTGCTTTTTGGGCCGTCTTTTAATCTGATTTATTATCATCGTGATCAACCAAGGCATCACATTTTCATGCACTATAGACATTGAATTATGAATTGATGTTATAATATGTGAATCATAGCAAAGATTTTTCGAACCATATATTGTTTAATGAATTGCGAAATGGTAATGCCAAAAAAATATATGCTATGTGTGATAGCCCGTTCCGAATTTTCGAACCGTAGAGGTGAAATGACGGTTTTACCCCTAGTATGGTTGTTTTGTTGTGTGGTTTTTTTGGATGTTGCTTGGCTAATTTTGGACCACACACATACCACACTCACTCACTCTCTCTCTTTGCCCTGTCCTGATCCCTCTCTCTCTCCCATTCCTATTCTTCTTGTACGGACACACCCAAAAACCATTGAAACCTTCACAAATCGAGGAAACAAATTACATATTCATGCTCGTGAGGTCCTTAGGAGTTCAACCATGCCCATTTTAGGTTAGGATACCTTCGTTTTCACGTCGAGCTCGGGATACGCCGATTTGGTCATTGTTCATGCACACGTTAATTCTTGTGTTTTTGGGAATTTCAAGCTTGTAGGAAGCTTGGTGAGGTCCTTAGGAGGCTCGGGGTGGTTTGTTTGAAGGTTTTGGACGTCGGGATCGTGAGTTACAAGGTTGGCTGGACTTGGTGGTGTTTCTCGGCGAGATTCCGTGGGTTTTAGTGCTTGAAAGTGGTATGGATTTGTTCCTCTTGTTGTAAGCTTCATTTTGGTACCAATTTTGTGAAATTTGGTTGAAAAACGAAGAAGATACAAGGTTTTAAAGTTTTCCCGGTTTTCCGGCACCAGCGACGGCGTCGGAGTTTGGCCGGAGAAGATGACGGAATATTCCTTCAGTTTGGACGGAATATTCCTAACGGCGTTAACGGCATCAGTTAGATTTAACGGAATATTCCTGACGGTGTTAACTGACGCCGTCAGTGTGCCAGGCACGTGCCTGCGCGTGGGGGCTCGTGTGGCGTCAGAAAATTTTTCTAAAAATATGAGGATGTTCCTGAGGTTGAGTAGATCACGTTGGTGTATTCATACACCCCATTTGAGCATTGTATGAGAAGTTATTTCGTAAGGTTGGTTATGTGCTTTAAAATTAACGTTTTTACAGTTGTTTCACACATATAGGTGAGACCTATCCCGAGGACGAGCGCGGTCACTCGAGGCAAGGGGGTTACAACCCTTCTACATACCAGTGAGTGGGCTTTTGGTTTTCCGTATATACCTATATACTTATGTTTTTCCCAGAAAATGAATGGAAACGTTTATACACTTATACGCCATGCATTATGTTTGCTGTTTGTTTATGCATTATTAGTAGTATATATATACATATATGTTTGTATGTTGGTGTTGTGGGCGCACAGGTAAGTGTTAGGTGAGTATGGTTTACGCTTATGTTCAGTAGTGATTTGAGATGCATAGAGAGCTCATAACCTGCACCCCCGGTGTTAGTGCTCCTGCCCAGAGTTGGGCACAATCTTTCACGTGATGTTCACCTCTCGCACCACACGCTCATCTTGGATCCAAGTTAGGTGCACAGTCCTGTCATATAGACCACTTTAGGTGGTTCCGACTCGTAGGTAACCTGCGATTATTCGCCCAGCCTTCACGTGATCATAGCACTTGAGCGTACTTATTATACACCCAGTCCTGTCGTACAAACTACTTTAGGTGGTTCCGACTCGTGTGCAAGTATAGTTAGTGAGATGGAGATTTGAGCTCTAGATTCAGCTGTACAGGTCACGTTAGGTGACTCTGGCTGACAGATTACATGACATTGATTTGACATTTCCTAAGCACTTGCATTTTATTTCGAGGCATTTGGCATGGCATATTTCTGAGCATGACTTATATATATATATATATATATGTATGTATGTATATTTTATTTTTTTGGGAAGTATACAGGTTTTACGGCGAGGGGTTAGAACTTTAATTATGAAATGCTTGTTGAAAAGCTTTGTTTTTGCCCACTCACACTTTTTGTTTTGCGCCCCTCCAGGTTCTAGTTGGCTAGCACTTTTGGTGGCTCCCCAGAGGATTTTCCCGGCATATCTGACAGATTATCACCAGTGTAGGACCATCTTTGGGTGTGTTTTTGTAGTGTTGTTTCTCTTGGACTGCATTAGGTCTTCGTGCTCTGAATTTTGTTTTCACACTTACGCTTGCACATGTATGTTTCTACGCTGTGTATAGCTGGTTTTTATTTATTCGTACTTTTATTCTTATTTTATTAGCTTCCACACTGTGCACATGGTTACGTCACTTCCACGTGACGGCCAGCATGCCCTGATCTCGGTCGGGGTGTGGCACTATGAGTATCTTGACACGCTATGACAATTTATATTTTTAGCACGTTTGTGTTTCTTATGTATTCATGATTAGTTATCATTTACCCTTGCTTTCACTTGATTTCTCATAAATTGGATGAATGCATTTATAGTATTTTTATTTTTATTTTTATTTTTTAGCCAACCAAAGGATTTGGTTGAGCTACAGGTGCATCAACCATTTAATATAAGTGTGCACAGCCTCGACATTACAAGGCCTTCAAATTCTCTGTTTTGGTTTTTGACAGATTATATTAGATTTTATTGATGTTCGTTTGTTGAAGTTCTTGATTCAAGAACATATATCTTTTCAATGTCTACTATTTAGTTTCTGTTGAGTTTAAGTTTGAGTTTTAGTGGTGTTTGTGTATTCAAAATCTCTTTCAGTTTCCTTTTGTTTGTATATATTTTTTCAATACCTTAAGTTTGCTTTTGTTTGTATATATCTCTTCAAAGCAATTCTTCGAGTTGTAATCTTACTAGCTGTACGGAAAGGAAAGTTAAAGAGAAAATATGGAGAGGAGAGCCTCCTAAATTATTAGTGCAATATCTACTATTACAGAGCAAGCCGACGTATATGGGTTTCCTGTTTTCTCGTAGTAAGGTTGCATAATGAAAGGGATTCTTTTGGATATTGCTAATATTTATGGTGTCAGTGTTGTTGTAAACAAAAAAATAATTTTATTTTTCTCTACCAAATGCTATGATGAAGATATTTTTTCATGCAATTGTGATCTCCATGCTTATTGTTTTGTGTGGAGAGGCTAGTATATATAAAGTGAGAGCCCCAATTTGGTGAAGCTTTCCAAAATACCAAAAATATCCATTTGTTTCCTTCACAATCAAAACCCAAAAAATTCAAAAATTTCAAAAAATAAGGACAAACGGGTAAAAAAAAACATAAAGAGACAAATGTAGTTTTAAAAAAAAAAAAAAGGAGGAAAGAAACGTGGGAGAGAGACTGCAGTTTTCAGTTTACAGATTCTCACGTTATTGTAAAATCTAATGGAATGAAAAAAAAAAACTTAATACGTTTAGAATTAGAAAATTTTGAAAAAAAAAATTGAGGAAAGAAACGTGGGAGAGACTGCAGTTTTCAAACTGCTTTCAGTTTACAGACTCACGTTATCGTAAAACTAACGGAATAAAAAAAAATAAATAAAGAAAATAAAAAGAACCCTAATATGTTCAGAATTAGAACTGCTATTCAGCAGTTGAACACTTGACGCATGTGAAGGGAGTAGTTTTGTAGAAATAAATGTGAACGTGCATGAAAATAAATTCAAACGTGAGAGAGGAAGCGGTTTTGCGGAAGGAGATGTAAATAAAGCACAAAATAAAAGAACCTAAAAAGAACAAATTGAAATTGTTTTTGGGGTCATTCGATAAAGTAGGTGATACTATTTTTTTTTCTTACGGTTAACTGAGTTTAATTCCTCCTCCATAGTTCTCAATTATTAAACTTTAGTATTTTGTTCTCTATCACAGTGCTCCTTATTCCTTAATGTTAATCTTCTCATGCATTTTCACAGAATTATTAAATCGAAGTTCTTCTACAAATCAGTCTCTGGAATTTACTAATCGTGGAACAAACAAGTAATGAGGTCTGAAATTTGTTTTCTTTGTAATTGATACTGGCATTCTGTTTTTGGCTTGAGAAGGCTTTGGCAACGGTGAAGTTTTTGTTTTTATTTTCGGTTTTGTTTGAGGAGGCTTTGACAAATTTGCAGAAGGAAAACCTAAAGGGGCATTGCCTGTTTTGCACCTTAATCCATCCACCTTCTTTACAGGTATGCCACGTTTCTTCAATTTCTGAATTTTATCTCTACAATTCAATCTAAAATATTGGACAATATTTGAAGATGAACAGTTGGCTAATTATCCTCCTATTTGGGAAAAAAAAAAGAGATAATTATCCTCCTAAACTGAGCGGTTATAATTTAGACACGTTGGGAAAAAAAAATGGCGTTCAAATTTGAAAATGCAATTAGCAGTTGCCAATTGGTTTTATTAATTGTCTTCACTCTCATGTCGTTAATTTTACTTTCCATATTTCACCTACCTTTCACATATCTGATATGGAATAAAATACTCAATTTGTTCATTTATTTTGGATTAATTATTTTTACTTGATTAATTGTTGCATTGGTTGGTTTTTGATATGGGAAGGTGTTGCGTGGAAGGAGGAGGAGCATAAGCTGTTCTTGGTGGATAAACTTCATACTTAATCATTTGATCATATGAAAACATGGGATCTTCACAAGTCATAACATGACCAGGGCTGTCCTTTCATATATAAACGGTGCAATCTGGTAAATAAGTCAGTCTTTTCATTTTCTTTGTTTCTTTGAATGTGCGGAAGGATAAAGATTTGAATGGAAGCAAAGGCACAAAAAAAGATTGGATCGTGGAGAAGGATAAGCATAAGAAGAGTGAGTTCACTTTTCTCCCAGGACGCTTCACTCCTTCCTCCTACAAACCCATGTCGCTCTCTCCTCATCATTGTCATATTGTAAAACCGTTCGTGCAACTCTGGAAATCAAGAGGAGGAAGAAGACGACATGCACTTTTTTTTTGGGGTGGGGGTGTGAACCGATGCTACTCCAGAGAAAGATTAATCTGATAACGATTCCACGCATTAGAGAGTTGCTCGGGTCGTTTCAGTTACACATGGCCAAAAAAAAGAAAACAAAGGAGGAAGAGATGGACTTCCATTTCAGAAAATATTTGAATTGGTGGGTACATTTAAATAATTTTGCAAGCCGCATGCCACAATGGATAAGATGCGATCAGTTCTCCACCCACCTACTTTTGAGAAGAATGTTGCGGCCAAGAGAAGAGTTTACATCTTCTTCGACAACACAACCAATGCTGATGTGAATGGTAAGATGTCGTGCAAAGACATGATTTTTCTCCTTACTCTATGTATTCCTCTGTTTGTTGAGTAAACATACAAACATCGCAGCCAAAAACATTCTTAATCTTCATTTAATATCACGATCCCCATTTTGCCCAAAGCACTTATGGCTTAGGTAATTATTTTGTCCTCTATTCAATATCTGTTCTTACATGATTATTATAATTTTGTGTATTTTGGGTTGTGAATGTTCATATTATAAATCTCAATTATAAGAAGGTTGACTTCATTTTTACTTTTGTAATCAGTTTCATTTTCTCCCCAATTGCATGAGAGTTCACCATATAATTTATGTTGGTTAGATCTATATATTGAAATTTTGGATAGACGTCAAAGGCTTCATATACGTTTCCTACCAATTGGTTCCCCATCAAACCAAACTCTGATCATGGTCTTTGCACATAACATGGAAGTTTAGCTTGTTTCCCACAATCCACAACACAACTCCACTGAAAAATCAACTACAACATCGGTTACCACTAAATATGAATTTGCATTTAGAAAAAAAAAAAAACCAAAACAAAACATAAAATAAAATTCATCCCCGACCCCAAGTACAAAAAGCACCACAAACATTATATTTTACTGCCTCCCTATTTCACCTTTGTTCTACATTTTGGTAAACAATCTTTTCCCTTATTAACGTAGTCCTTCAGCAAACAAAGACAATAACTCATAAGTTTGTGTTTTGTGCTCTACAACAATATATTGAGGTCTTCATATCATCATGATCCTTTGCCGAAGATGAGCCTTAGTGAAGTGACCAATGAAAACATTATGACCTTTCCCAAGTTAAATGATTTTAAAATACAAGGAAAAGGAAAATAAGTTATATTGTACATGCTTCATGCTTGCGAAGGTAATGTTAGAGAACACCGTTATCGCCACTGCTGTGTGTGAAAGAGTATCCACGTCAACAGCTTCAAATTTATTGCTTCTAGTTATGTGCAGCCATCTTCCAAATTTCATCCCTCACCTCCATACTTGGTATCATACTTTCTGAAGCACATACATTGACAATTACAATGGAAAACAACTATTGCAAGACATCTTTACGATGCTACGTCCTTGTTATAAAAAATAAAAAATAAAAAATAAAAAAACCTCACACGCACTCACTATAAGCTATCTTGCATATTTCAACCTCACCTCCATACTTGGATCATATTTTTAAAAAATATATCTTAAAAATTATAATGAAAAGCGATTAACGCAAAATATCTTTAGGGGCACGTAGCGTCCGTGAATAAGAAAATGCCTCGTGCGTGCAGAGAGACTATTATATATTTTAACTATAAACAAACACTTATTTATACGAAATATAATACATTTAATTAAATACGCCTAGTTCGCTTAGATGTCTACCTAGACCCTGCCTACCTGCCTATGCGCTAGGCCCCAACCCCGCCACCTGACTAGTGCCTAGCGTTTTTTAGAACCTTGGAGAAAAATCCTGAATTGACAAAATTGCACGGACAAACCGGCCAGCCCATGTTTCATTTTTTATATTTAGTAGCCGTGTTGTGAGAATAGAGCATCAGGGTTTCGTGGTGTAGTTGGTTATCACGTCAGTCTAACACACTGAAGGTCTCCGGTTCGAACCCGGGCGAAGCCATTAAGTACATCCATTTTTTTAAACCATATTATGAATTTCGGATGAACTTACGACAGTATCTCGCCTGTTTTTTATTTTTTATTTTTATTTTTTTCATAATGAAATAATTTTCGACTTTGAATCACTAGCCGTTACAATATGGCAATCCATTTTCCGAATACATAGCAGCGATGCTTCATTCTGCAAGAGCTCTAGTGAGAAGAAGGATTAAAGAAGAGAATGGGGAGGGAAGACAAAGCTTTGCAACACTATTTACACTGCTTAGGCCTGAAATTTTCGGAATCCAGAAGTTTCACAATGAGTTTCTCCAGCCTCTTTGAAACTACAGTTGGTTTTACAGCATTTGAATTCCCATACACTAAACAAGGATTCTTACCAAAATTTCCTAAGCACCAACCACCGGGAGTGAAGTGGCCACTTGGTCTCCTCAGGAGTTCCTTATCGATTTTGTTGAGAACTGGATCGTCCCTGGAAAATGTACCCGCAAACGGAGCTCCACTTTGGACCATGTCGTTGTAGTGTTCCAGCGTTAGATTGATTGGATTTGCCTTCGGAGGGCTATCCCACCTTATATAATGCAAGTTATGGTTCACGGTCGTGTTCTGGTAGTCCTTGTGGTTGCACACAACAGTGTGGAAGTAGCCCTCTGGGGATGACAAGAAATTGGTGTAGTACATGAGAAGAGTACGGGGTAGATTGTCCCATCCCCAAACACAGAATTCGAGAAATGATTTGGTCAGCACCACCCACGTCGACCCTGAAAGTAAAAAGCTTTAGGTTTAAGATGTGCAAAATAAAATGGTTCAACAAACCATCAGCCACAGATGGTGCAACTAACAAAGATAAATTACAGTTCCATAATCCATTACAAGTTCCCAACAAGTACAAAAAGTTTCGTTTGCATCAAGTAAATGGCATTTTCGGATTCCCAAACAAGGTTGCAAAACCCAAATATAAAAATAACAGGTTACCACTCAAGTGTTACACAAGACTACTGCGACAGCAGACTAGTTAAAAATCTAAGGAAACAGTGATGAGGACAATCTATTACGTTTTCAAATATCATATTTTACTGACATTGAAGATAATCCAATGACCTCCAGTCTTACAAAACACACAAATTATCCAATTTCATTAGAAATGGTACTCAGCGCTAAAACTGCATTGATTATTTGAAGAAAGCAAATCCAACACATAGTTCTAAGAAATCCCAGCTATTTTCTGCTTTTCTTCTCAAGGTAAATGATGTAATGCGAAATTAGATTAAGGAGGCTGTACAGATAGCTTAAAACTAAAGAAGAACCATATTGTTTTGGGTTTGAAGCAGTATTTAATCTTTCGCTAGAAACCTACAGTATGAAAACCGTGAAACCATTTCCGTTCCGTGTCATAATTTCCCATTCACCTAACAAAACCCTATTAGTAGTCTAAAAACTCTTGAAGCATACATTGTATTAGCACACGCCAGCATCCATTAGTAACTAGCAGAATCCACTCGGTTCTCCCTTTCAATATACTCAACTGGAAATCATATATGCAATGACCATATCAATTTCTATTCTAGCCAGCATATAAGATAATCAACGCAGAACGTATGCTATGCTTAAATGTAGAAGAGTAGTACCCATGTATAACTTGAACGAAGCCGGTATTGACCTTCGCTCTTTAGCCCAAAACACGCCGGATTTCTTAGAGTGGTACAAACCAGGATCAATAATAATAGGCCTTGCTCTTTGATTTCTGCAACATTTTGCACAAGCACATAAACAAACCGTAAAAACCAAGTCCAACAATAGAACTCAAAACAAACAAGTTCAAATTAAAAAGCTTGAAGCTTTACTCACTCTTTCCACCCAATGTTACTTGTGTGCTCCAAGAAATTGAGGTCCCTTGGCAAGAAAGAAAATATATGCAACAGATCTGAATAACCCAAGTAATAAAAACCTAATTAGCAAACATAATTAACCCTTAATCAAAAATTTAAATTAGAACTACCAAATTTAGTAAAGTTACCGTCTTGGGACATGAGGGGATAATCCGAGGCGCCGAGATTAATAAACCAATTCCAATCCTTCGCCCGCTTCAGCAAAATCGCAATGGCGTGGAGCGTGGCGGCAGTCATGGTGGGTCCCTTGGCGGTGACCAAATCGGCGTTCCCGATCACCATCGCGTTCCGAAACTCCCGAATCGCGCTCTCCGACTTCACGTACTTCGCCAGCTCGAGCCGCTCAGCATCCGAAGCTTCGAGATCGAGGTGCAGTAAATAGTAATTTCTGGGGTGGTAAACCGCCTGAAGCAACCGCCGCAGCTGGGGGCCGTCGCCCTTGGAGCCCGATATGAGGTAGGCGAATCTCGGGAGTTTCGGAATCCCTAACCCGTGGCTGTTTTCGTTGTCGGTGTCTTCCGTCGTGTCTCCGAAATTCCGGTCGAGGGTGGTGAACTCGCGTTGCTCGTAATAAAAGTCGGCGGGGGCGGAGGGGGAGTATTTACCGTGGCCGGCGAGAGTAAGGGTGAGGAGGAGGAAGAGGAAGAGGAGGGAGGTGGCGGTTAAAATCATGAGCCATTGAGAGCGAGCTCTTTTCATGGAGGAGAGGTGGGTTTTGGGGGAAATTGGAAAGGAAAAAAGATGAGAGATTTGGGGAATTGGGCGGTTGTTTGGAGGAAGGAGGGAGAAGGTGAAGGGTGGCCGTCGGCGTGAAGTGAAGCTTGGGTTTGGTTTGGTGGATGCAGGTGGGCAATGGGTTTAGTGGGAGAGGGAAAGGCTACCAATCTGGTTATTGAATTTGAAATGTCGGTTATGATCTGCTGCCGCTCGGACTTGTGTCTTGTGCTAAGACCTAACTGTGTAAGGGCTGGATTGGTATTGCTGTGTTTTGAATAAAACTGTTTTTATTGTGCTGTGAAAATAAACTCATTTTTGCTGTTTCATGTTTTCATCTTTTTTTCATCTAAAACTATGAAAATAAGTTGTTTTTAAGTGTTTACCAAACACTTTTTTGAGCTCAGCTTTTTTTTATACCCACTTTTTTTAAAAGCATCTTAGTACCAAACCAGTACTAAAGACTAATGCTAGGTAAACAAAATTTAAAAATTAAATAATGTGGTTGTTGATAATAGGATTATTAATGAAGTATCGATTAACGTGCTTGTTTCTTATTGATGACACATCATTTGGTTTGCAATTTAGTTTAAAAAATTTGGTTTCCCTAGCATTACTTGTAAAGAGTAAGTACTGGTTTGGTACTGAGGTGCTTTTATAAAAAATGGGTATAAAAAAAAAACTGAGCAAAAAGGTGTTTGGTAAACACTTAAAAACAACTTATTTTCACAGTTTTGGGCGGAAAAAAAAAAAGCTGAAAACGTGAAGCAGCAAAAATAAGCTTATTCTCACAGCATAGCAAAAACAGTTTTTTTTTTCAAAGCATATCAATACCAAATCAACCCTAAATATGCCTACACTAAAAATGGCATGTCATAAATTAGGGTAATGATAGGGAGACCAAATTTTTTAAACTAAATTGCAAACCAAAATGATGTGTCACCAATAAAAAACAAGCATGTTAATCGACATTTAATTAATAATCCAATCATCTACAACCACATCATTTAGTTTGCAAATTTGGTTTAAAAAATTTGGTCTTCTAAGCATTACTCCATAAATTAAATTTGATGTTTGGAGGAGGATTTCTCTCTTGATGGGCAACTTGTGGAGGAAGCTAAGAATGCAGTCATGTGGTTTGGAGGAGGATTTCTTATTGGTGATACGTCATTTGGTTTGCAATTTGATTTAAAAATTTAGTTTCTTTAGCATTACTCTTGTGTAAATATGCCTACACTAAAAATGGCATGCCATAAATTAACTTTGATGTTTGGAGGAGGATCGCTCTTGGTTTGGCAACTTGTGGAGGAAGCTAAGAATGCAGTTATATGCCAAGATATCGTAACAGAGTAGCTCATAGCCTAGCTCAATTTGCTCTCTCACTGGAAAAGTTATATTAAACTAGTTAAAAGATTGATCGTAAAAATTATTAGTAGGAGGACTTTTATTTTAGGAAAAAAAGGAATTAATTTAAAGAGAAGCCTCGGGAACATTTGATACCTCTAGAGCCAAATAGAAGAGCATTTTTGGCTTGGTGAGGGACAACCATCCCAAATACACATACTACTAATATGATGATCCCCGGGTGTGATAGCATTTGCCGTAAAATTCGTTTCTCTGAAAACATGGTTGCATTCCACTAACTCGAAGGAGGATGCAAGTCATTTGATATCTTGAATAATAGGTCTAATTCCTAATTGTTGCTTGGTTATGAAAAATTACTTACACTATGTTTGGATGAGAGAAATAAACTTGAAATTTAGATAAAAGTCAAAATTTATAAATTGGCATGAGCCAATTCTCTTGTTTGGATTTATAAACATAAAAATTTGGAATTTCCGCTTGGAAGAAAACTTGGAATTTGGAGCCTCCAATTCCCAAGTTTAAATTTCAAGTAATTATGTGTCACTTCCCAATTTCTATGAGTGAGAGTTTAAAAATAACAATTCCGTATTCAAATTCCATTGTTTTTTTACGTTAACCAAACAAGAAAATTTACAAATTTTAGAAAATAAAATTTTATCATTTCAATTTTCGTCATTTTAAAATGGTTTAATAATCTTAAATTTCTTCATCCAAACAGAATGTTAGTATTCCTATCCCAAAGTTGAAGCCGATTAGCCTTAGCCCTTTGAGCCTAGAGGCTCTCTTCATCCCTGTAAAGATTTTAGAAGGGTCTCGTTGATTTTATTTTCCTACTCAATCCATCTGTTGTCTAAGGGGTTCTTCAAACAATTTTCTTGGACAAGAGAAAGTTGATATTGAAGCTCTCTTATCTTTTTGGTAACATTACCAAATGTGTTTTTCCCCCAAGTCTTGGCTTTAAATTTAAAAGTGTTCGCACAGGTTCGGAAGAGGTGGTTAGGGTGGCCCTGAAAGTTACAAACCCAACTGGCTTTAACTAAGTTTTTAAACTCAGGATGGTTAACTGGACCATGGTCTGAACCAAAGATGGGGAAATTGTGTATTTTGAAGTTGGGAAATAAATTGATCCACTGAGGGTTGGCAATGGCTATATCTAGCTTTTCATAGATAATATATAGTGTGGTCTTTGTGACCATTAGTAGGAGGAATTCAACTATACTCCTCCAAGTTTTTAACATATCTATCATTTTGAAATTATTGTGACTGATGGTTCATTAGTGGTGCGAGAAAAAAATAAACAATAATGCTTGATGACTCAAGGATGAACAAAAACTCCTACTCAAAATTCTTTGTGTCTGACGTAAAGAACTTTGCGCTTACCATCCGAATCGTTCCTATTATTAGTCATTATGTGAAGATCATATTTGTGCAAAAGAATAAATTAAAACTAAGGTCAATTAAACAATCAATTATAGCAAATAGACAGACGGTTTGTATTGCATTTACCTTTTTTGTCCCTAAGTTTTTATACATTTCAATGACTAAACGATCTTAGTTTTAATTGATTTTTTTTTTTTTGCAGAAATGATTTTTATATAATAATTTATAATATGAACAGTTCTGATCTAAATACGTATTTTTTGAATAAAAAATAATAAATTGTGAGTGAAAGTTTCAACTTATCATTTGAGTAACCAAAGTATGCTCCGAAGAAATATAAAGGACCGTATGAGTCAATCTTTGGGAAAAAAAGTTTATGTGCTTGAAGACACAAGTAGGACTATGAGACAATGGAAAAAATACAGGTGTTGATACAAAATGGGCCACATTATCCGATCACTCAATTGATTAATGTGACATTGGAAATTTCCTCCCCATACCATGACGCTTCCATCGCCAAGTTAGACTTTAGACTTGGTAGATTGCACTGGGAATCTCCCATAGGGTGAGTTTTTTATTGTCTCTGTCCAAATAAGCACTAAGCACTGATATTATACAACACTGACCACATGATTAGTAAAGCATATCGTCGGCTGTATACCATATGATAAGCAGGACATATCCTTTGTTGTATTTGAAAATCTCACCGCTTTCATGATAAGATTATAAATTATACATGATCATCCATCTTACTTCTTAATGAACAATCAAGTAGTCCTTATTAATTTGAAAGAATGTGGCAACTTATTCATCAAGGTGAAATGGGTTGTTGACAACTCACCGAATGTAGGTTCTTGGTATAATATTGAAATTGATCAATCTAGCTATATGGACCCATAAAACGTGTTGTTTATTTGGTTGTTTATTTTTTAATTAAATTGCAAACAACAACAGCACCATTATGTGTAGTATGAACTCAGACTGATGAAAAGTAAAACTTTTATGACTCAGCCACTCGGATTTGGATTTTTTTTTCGATTATAGGATCAACCAATCTTAGTTGCACACCACATATGCTGCGGTTAAAAATCATTATGCCATGTAAAAAGAATTAACTGTTCAAATAATTTCAGATTGCAAAATATGTGGTGAGCGGCTAAGATTGATTAATTTAGAATCCTAACAATAAGAATCCAGAGAGGATTCAAAATTTAACCACTACATTCTTTATCAGCTGCTCGCTAAGCAAAAAAAAATAATTAAATAAAATAATGAAAACCCTAAAAGTTATACTTTATATATATATATATATATATATATATATAAATCTAAGTAAAGAACTTCAAAACAGTAGTAAAATGTTCTCCATCAATAAGAACAAGTTTAATTTAATTTTTAATTCTTTGTTCATGCATAAGAAGTCATTCATCTCCAAAAAGAAATCACAGTTTTATATACCTGCATAAATTTTGTTTCAATGATTTAATAAATTATATTTGCATGCGTCAGACAGTAATTTACAATAACGAGACCAACTAGTAACTGAAATTTCAGTATGAGTTTCAAGTCTCAATCTTTAACCCCCAAATATTATGTATATCCTCCCGCTACCCAGAAAAATGTGAAAGTTCAAATTTCGAAGGGTCTTCAAATTATTGAAATCATAGATTAACTACTCGTTTCTACATTTCTCTCAAACCCTAATTCTCATCACTAAAAGCTAATAAAATACCAGCTGCAGGTTTACAACTTTTGTCGGCGAGTTTTTGAATAACTTAACAGAAAAAGAGCAAAAGAATTAAGCCACCAAAACCCAGAAACAATTAATAGTCAAACCATGGCAGAATCATCAGGCAAACCTTGTTGCAGATCATCACTACCTCTAGCTGCAGCACCCGCCGTCCGATTATTACTACTGCTCCGATCAACTGCAACCGAAGCTCGACAAATGGGGCAGTTGGAGTGTTCCTTAAGCCACATGTTTATGCACAGAGCGTGGAAAGAGTGTTTGCAGACGCAGAGCTGCCGGACCTCCTCGCCGTCGGCAAACAGAGACAAGCAAACAGGGCACTCAGTTCCGATTTCCTTAACGTGAGTTTCCTTCTGGTAATTGAGCTCCGAAATGACGTCGTTTTTGTTTTCGGTGTTGGGTTCGTGTTGGGTGGGGCTGGGGACGGTGGTGGAGGTCCTGCGGGGTCGCCGGCGGAAAGGGTTGGAAGGGCACTTGATGGCGAAGAAGAAGGCGTAGATGAGAGCGGGGATGGTGATGACGGCGAAGAGGCCAAGGATGAATTCGAGGGCAGAGAAGTCGACGCTTCGCGGCGGTGCTGGGAAAGGTGGCGGTGGTTTGTTCAAAACGGTGGGTGGGCTGTCCATGATATGAGAGAGAGAGAGAGAGAGAGAGAGAGTGTGTGTGTGTGTGTGTGTGTGTGTTTGCGTGTGTGAGTGTTTGCGTGTGTGAGGTTTTGGAGTTTGGTGGAGTTGGAAAAAAGCAGTGTGTTTGTGTTTTTGTTTGTGTGTTGTGTTGTGGTGGATAGATTTTTTTGGTATGAGTGTCACACGAGTTGGTACATCACGTATCTTTATATAAATTGTGAGTTATGTGTGTTAAAAGATTAATAATTTAAAAATTAAAATTTTCTTTCACTTACATAAAAACACGTGATGTACTATTCGTATTTCTATCACAATTAAAAATTTATCGTTGTGGTGGAGTTTTCTTTGGGTTTGTGAAGAGCAACTATTGATGGGAATATGTGTGGGGTTTGAGGACAAGTTTCGAGTAATTTCATGATGGATGCGTATTTTTTCCCCAATTAGTACACGTAACAAACGCCTATTAGATAGTGTACATTTTAAACAATTTTAAACAGTCAGATATGAAAGTTCTTACATTTAAGTTACACATTATTACGTTACATTTTCGATGTGATATTATTTTTTAATATGTACATATTCATGTTATTATTATTGATTTACTCGTTATGTGTTATGTATCATGGGGTTATTATTAATTTACATGTTATTCATTGTTGGCAACCTAAAATCGTAGTCATGAATACGTCTCGTTTCAATTTTTTTTTCATAAAACATAAAACTGAGGTATGCATTATCACTATTTTAGCTAAAAACGATTTTGATAAAGTGATACGTGCTAATATAAAAAGTACATAATCATTATTTCAAAATGCCAACCACAATTCCTATAGCCATCATAGGTGCTACTATTAGTAAATTAGTATCATTCGGAGCGGAATTATAGCCAGACTAAAAAATTTCTTGGTAGATATTCAATAATTTGGAGCTTTGTCTAGGCCTTATTAATAAGGGATCTTGTGTGTACTTGGTCTTGAGTGTTCTCTCATTTTCTAATCTCTCTCATTTTCTTCTCTTTTATTTAAGCAGTTACGATTAAATTACGTTCATATCTTATTTTAAATTTTTTATATAAAGAAGAAGATAAAAACAAAAATGTAAGACGAATTGAGGAAAGATAAAGATCATTGAATGAGAGAGAATCCTACTTCGTAGAACAGACTGGATTAAACCAGCCCAGGAAAATATGGACAAAAGCTCTACAAAGTATGGCCTAGTTGTATTGCTAATTATGTAAGGTTGTCTTCAAGGAAGGGCGGAAAAAACCCCAAAAAAAGAAAAACCTGAATTCTGGGTCCCACAATATCTCTAATGACGTATTTTGAGGGTGGAAAAAAAGAAGAAGAAGAGTTTGAGGGTGGGAATTTGGTTTTGCCACCTATTCCCCCGGATGGACAAGGGAAACAAGTGGGTCGAGGGCCACAGCTTGCAGTGCACGTGAAGACAAGACAAAAGCAGGCCCTGTGCGTCAGATGCAGAAGCGTGGAGAGATTGTATATGGGCGAGTGCACAACAAGCAACCTTTCAACGACTGGGATTGGTGCACTGTTGGAATCCAATGGCTGGCGCACGTTCCTGCGTTATGTTGTTGAGAATGAGTTCAACATTGATGAAATAAAGGATCTTACATAGACTTATAAGATCATCTTCAACCCATGGGATAAAGCTTAAAATATAAGCTTTAAACCCCTCTCCCCCTAATAGCATCTCCAACCAGTGAGCTAAAATAAGCCGTGGAGAGAAAATATATCTCTGGGGCTAAATTTCCCTCAGGATTTAAGCTTGACTTAAATTTTTCTGGACCGCCAAACTGTCATATTTCAAACCTTTTTTTGTTTTTAACTTATAATCTAACGGTTATGATCAAATGCAACCAAATCTAATGGTAAAAAAATTGATTTGACGGCCCAAAATTAAATTTAACATCTAAAATAATTTAAGATAATTATTTAAATCAAATTTAACTTAAAACTTTTTATATACCTATGTGTTTGTATGATTTGTAATTACTTATCAGAATTTAAATATTTTTAGATTAAAATGTTCATAAAAACAAATAGTGTTGTAGGCTTAATTTACAAAACTGTATTTGGGACTAGAGAGGGAGATGGCCAGTAACAAGAGAAAGAGATGAGAGAGATGTAATTCTGAAGTGTGTGTTGTATCACCCCCATTGTGCTTTTATTTATAATAGTAGGATATGTTAAATCCTTACCCTAAGGCCTCGTTTGGTAGCTCGGACTGTACTGACTATTTCAGTTGGATAGGATAAATAGTCGTCGGATGATACTGACTAAATTAGTCAGGCGTTTGGTATTGTATCGGATTAATTTATGCATCGGATAATACATCCGACTATAATAATTTTTTTTTTAAATTCACAATAATTGTTGTTAAAATAAATAAATAAATAAAAAAAAAGAGGAAGACAAAAAAACCCACGACTCTTCTCAATCACATCTTCGTTCTTCACCATCTTCCTTGCACATCAATCCCACCCTTGGCGACCAATTGCAGAGGAGTAGGGGCCTGGGTCAAGAACTTGGGGCCTATATTCGAATTCCTGTCCCCTTCCTCATCGGAGCCCAGATCCAAATTGTTATCCCCTTCCTTGTCGAAGCCTAGCTCCATTCCTTGTCGTCCTTCTCGTCGTCGGAGCCCAGATCGGAAAAATTTGAATCATCGTCTTCCTCCTTCAACCCATGGAAAGTTTTGTTGTCATAAATCAAAGGCGAACAGAGATGTGGGAGGTGTGTGTGCAAAGAAGGAGGGAGGAAGAGAGAGAAAAAAAAAAGATGGCAACGAAGATGAACCTGGAAGTAGACGAGAGATAGCAGGCAATGTGAGAGAATTGAAGGAGAGTACGTGACAGAGGGACGGAGTGAGCCAGTGTGAACGAGAGAGATGCACCCGACTAATAATACAGAGGTTTGGGACGGGATAAACAAGCGAGTGTGAAGGGGATAAAACAAGTGGGGCCAGATTCAATAATCTGGTGCTTATTTAATACAACACTCACTAAACATCCGCTCCGTATTATTAGTACTATCCGATGATCTTATACGGCATGCCAAACGAGGCCTAATAGGATTACAACTCCAATAGGATAATATCTAACCTTAGGAAATATTTCCAAGATATCCCTAGATACACTAGGATTTACAAAATCACATTCATAATCTAATAGGACTGCAACACTCCCCCTTGAGTGTGCAAATACTCAAACAAAACTTCGCATCAGGTCTTCAGCAATTAAGGTTGACCAGTAGTGAAGCCATCGGCACAACGGGCAAATGTGAGTCTCAAATTTAAAGAAAGTATTCAATAGTAGTAAAAACTCACAAAACTTCGCTATGGTAAAACCTAAGGTAGGTAAACACCCATAGACTAAGAAGAAGAGTGAGAAGTATACATAATGTCTAAAACAAACGTCAAATGGGATGAAAGTAGTGAACTCAATGGAATATGATCATCCCATAATGGGTGCCTCATCAAAACCTCGTTAAGTAGCAAAAACAAATGGGAAAAATGCTCCTAATTGTAGGAAAAAGAGTACATTAAGATCAAGTAAGTATGCTTTTGGATACTCCCCCTGAGTTGGACATAATTTCCAAATAAAAAAACTACAAGCAATTCAACTTGGATAGTTTAAGCATTCTGATTCCTTGGACGAGTTTCTGAAAAGTAGACTTGGTGAAGAGATCAGCTAGATTTTCATGGGAACAAATTTGCTTAACTTTAATGTTCTGATGTTATTGTTGGTGAGATCAAAAGAACTTCGAAGCTATATGCTTGGTATTGTCTCTCTTAATGTATCCTTTCTTTAATAGCTCAATATATGTTGCATTATCTTCAAAGATCGTTGTAGGAAGGTCAACGACGGTAGTAAGACCACTAGTGCTTCGAATGTGTTCCATGACTACTGTCAAGCAAAAACACTCACGCGAGGCTTCATGCAAGGCGAAAATCTCAGCATGGTTCGAAGAAGTTGCAACTAGCATTTGCTTGGTAGACCTCTAAGATAGTGCAGTGTCTCTAACGGTAAAGACATTGCCCGTTTAAGAATGCGCCCTATGTGGGTCAAATAGATAAACAGCATCTGCATAACTAACAAGGCGAGAATCAACCCGATGACCAAGAAGGGCGGCGACTCTCTCAAGGATTCATAAGTGTAAAACAAGCCCAAATCCGTCGTACCCTTGAGGTAGTGGAAAATGTCATTAACACCATTCTAATGTCTACTTGTAGGCGCGTTGCTGTATCTAGCCAAAAGATTAAAAGCAAAGGAGATGTCGGGTCTAATGCATTAAGTCAAGTACAATAAGGCACCAATTGCACTTAGGTATGAAACTTTAGGCTCCAAAATATCTTCATCATCCTCCTTGGGACGGAAGGGATCTTGTTTAGTGTCTAGAGTCTGAATGACTATATGAGTACTTGAAGGCTTTGCTTTATCCTCGTTAAAACATCGCAACACCTTACGGGATTAGTTGATGTACTAGGATTTCATCCAAACAATGCCCGATCTCCAGGCAGAAACAATATTGAGTTTTCTTAAGATCTTTTATCTCAAATTCCGATTTCAAGTAAATAATTTCCTCAAACTCCGCTGGAGTTTCGATGAGATTCATGTCATCGACATAAACTGCAATGATCGCAAATCCCAAATGTGAATTCTTGATAAACACACATGGGCATAGTTCATTGTTCACATAACCATGACTTGTCAAATATTCACTTAAACGGTTATACCACATCCGTCCAGATTGTTTCAATCTGTAGAGTGATCTCCTCAATCGAATCAAGAGGGTGTTCCGCAGTCTAAAACTATTTGATCTAGTTAATGGAAATCCTTCTGGAACTTTCATGTAGATTTCCGTATTTAGATCCCTATAGAGATACGTGGTTACCACGTCGATAATTTTCATATTCAGTTTTTTGAAACCTACCAAACTGATAAAATAGCAGAACGTTATGACGTCTATTACAGGGGAATGCGTCTCTTCGTAATCAATCCCAGGGCGTTGAGAGAAGCCTTGCATTACGAGGCGTGCTTTGTATCGCTCGCACTATTTCATTCTTTTCATTACGCTTCATCACGAAAAACCCACTTGTAGCTTACAGGCTTCACATGTGGTGGAGTAAGAGTTACGAGCCCAAACACTTTGTGGTTCGCAAGCGAATCGAGTTTGACCTAGATTGCTTGTTTCCAGTTTGACCAATCGGCTCTACGTCGACATTTATCGATGGAACGTGGTCTAATGTCATCGCTAAGCATGATGTCGGTAGCAACTATATACGCTAACCCATGATCGACAATCCTTTCATTTTGATTCCAAACCTCATCCAATACTGTGTAATGGACTGAAATCTCATGATTCTCGGAAGGCCGGTTAGTCTCGTTTAAGGCATCATTATAATCTAGAATAACCTTATGTGTTGGACAGAAGAGTAAGCGGTGGTCGGATTTAGACTAGAGTCACTAGTTTGTGTCATTTTCCTCTTCCGGGGTTGTGAATCCTTTAAACCAAAGGGTTTGCCATGCTTTTGGGTAAAAGCAAATGATTGGCTAGCCATTAATGTACTGGGCTGCGTGGGAGGTGCGGCCACCCCACCTTTGGGGATGGTTCGGCCTTCCAATGTGGTGTTATGGCATACGTTAAGTACGTTTATCCTTGCAAGTGTATTAAAAGCGGGTATATGTGATCTCTTCATCTTTGCTAAATTAATAAAAGCATCCAGCATCATTTGAGCAATGCTCTGAAGATCTAGAATATGTTGTACTTCAATTTCAGACTGGGCAATGCAGGGATCTAAATGATACAAAAGTGGGAGTAATCCATGACAATTCGCAGCGTTCTATAGGAACGTTAGTGATCTTATCTCCCCCTAACGATCGGAAGACTGTCTCATCGAAGTGATAATCCATTAAACGTGCGGTAAAGAGATCTCCTTTCAAGGGCTCTAAGTAGCGAATAATTGATAGTGAATCATAACCGACATATATTCCCATTCTTTTTTGAGAACCCATTTTGGTACGTAGCGACGGCGCTATTGGCACATAAATTGCGCAGCCAAACACACGTAAATGCGAGATATCAAGCTCCTATCTAGTAACCAACCATAATGATGAATGAGGTTTCATAGAGGTAGGCCTCAGGTGAACCAGTATAGTTGCGTGCAATATTGCCTGGCTCCAGGCAAATACTAGCAATTCGGTTCGCATAACCAAAGTCCGAGCTATCGTTTGAATGCGCTTTATGAAAACTTCTGCTCGGCCATTTTGGGTGTGAACATGGGGTAATGGATGTTCAACTTCAACCCCAACTGACATGCAATAATCATCAAAAGTCTATGACGTAAACTCTCCAGCATTATCCGGTCGAATTAACTTAATCGGATAATTAGGGTGATGAGCCCTAAGCTTAATGATTTGCGTGTGCACAATAAGTAGACATGTGACCAACGTGTTGATGCATTATCCAATATCATTAAGTATTTAAATGGTCCACATGTTGGTTCGATAGGTCCACAAGTATCCCTTTAAATCCTCTGAAGAAACTTAAGGGGGTCGTGAATAATCTTTATAGCTAAGGGTTGAATATTCAACTTCTCCATGGAGCATGCTTTGCATGGTAGATGGTCAGGATAAGATTTTAGGTGATGCCCATGTGATACTTTGAAGATACGGCGCATCATATCCCGTCTAGGATGTCCTATATGATCATGCCAAAGCAAGAGAGTGCTCTGGAACCCAGGCATAGGGTGGGTCTCCACAGATCAAATGGTTGTTATGTACAACCCACTCGGGAGACGTTACAGCTTCTCGTGAATACGTTTCTAGCCATATTCGTAAGAAGTGATACAAAGAAATTCAGAACCATTCTCTTCGGTGGTTTCAACATGATATTGATTCTCATGAATATCTCTAAAGCTCAGCAACGTTCTTTCGGAACTTGGAGACTAGAGGGCCTCTTTAATGATTAATTAAGTACCATTAGACAATATTATGGGCATTTCTGTATCCTTCTATCAGGTTGGATGGGCCTAAAAGGGTTGTCAAATGTGCATTTTTAGGTATGAAGTTAGTAAAATAGTGTTCCTTACACAACATGGTGTGCAAGGTAGCACTATCAGCCAGATAACTAACTTCTCCACTAGTCTTACCTAGAAATAATTTAATTGAATCGGTCACATGCATAAATATAATTCCATTAAGTCAATTAATCAATCGAGAAATAATATCCATAAAAATTGTTATCCATAATTCAAAACAAACCAAAACCAAACAAATAATTCCAAAGACTTAGAAAAATTGTCCAAAAATTAAAGATAAACCTAGAAAAATAAGGGGGTTCGGCCACACCTAGTGGGTTTGGCCACTAGGGGTGTAAAACACCCTAACATGTCTTAGGAAAATAAAACTTTATTCTTCCATGGGAGCGGATACCTCTTGAATATCTAAAACCTCCATAGTTGTAGTAGCATCTTCGGGATGTTCCACATGTACGACGAGAATGATAATTGGCAATAGCTTGGGGGTAGCTCGGCATATGCGTGACCAATGATCCTTTGATCCATAGCGGTAGCACATGTCCAGCTCAGTGAAATTCAATTGAACTGTAACTTTTCTCTTATTCTTGAAGTTTGGGGCCGTAAGGGTAATGGGTTGGCGTTTCTGGGTCAAATTTCCTCCTTTGGGTGGGCCTTTGCTTTGTTGACCTTAGGCTCATTGTGGGGCTTGCCACCCATTTCCACGGACATGACAGGATTTTTGTTTGTTGTGCATGCTAGAATTCGTTGTATGCGCTTCAGGCGAAGCGTTCGAGTCAGTAGGTCGAGCTTGATAATTCTTCATCAAAAGTTGATTCTGCTTTTCAGCGAGAAGTAAAACAAAAATCAAATCCGAAAATTTGGTGAACTTTGTGCCCTATATTTTTGTTGTAGGACAATATTAGTGGCATTGAAGGTCGAATAGGTCTTCTCTATGAGATCCTCTTCAGTTAAGTTCTCTTCATAGAACTTAAGCAGTGATCGGATTTAACAAACTTCAGAGTTGTATTCATTCACAAACTTAAAGTCTTAGAAGCGTAAATGCTGCCAATCGTGTCTTGCTTCAGGCAAGTAAATGTTTTTTTGGTGATCGAAACGATTGGCCAGAGTAACGCAGAGGGTGCGAAGGTCCTTTTTAGTGAAGTACTCAATCTGCAGTGCATCATGGATGTGTCTTTGGATGAAGATCATAGTAGTAGCTTTCTGAGCTTTATTGAGTGGGTTGTCGGTAGGTTCCTCGATGGTGGCTCGAAGACTCTTTGCAGTAAGATGAAGCTTCATGTTTTGAATCCACTTTAGGTAGTTTCTGCCAAATACTTCCAAAGCAGTGAAATCGAGCTTGTTTAAGTTCGATATGTCCCTAAAATAGATGGTACAACAAAAACGTGGTTAGTCATACGGAAAACCATAGACATACATTATAGAACATTTGGGTTCTATAGACGTATTGGTTTAATTTAAGTATGAAAGCTACGGGTTTCATGTGGTAAGTTTTGAATGAAAACTTCGGGTTTCAAAGGCGCTAAATTCCAAAGTACATGTTCGATTTAGTTATGAATGTTTAGTTCATATATAGGGGTACCTGCAAGAACACAGAATACAATATACAACTAAGTGTAGTGAGTTTGTGGATTGCTTCAGGAACCTATGTGTGAGTGTGTCGGGACTACGAAAGATAGTCAACTGTTCAAAGAAAAGAAATAATTTATTGAATCGTTAATTGCTAAAAAATAAGCTTCAGGCCAATAATTTTGAATTAATTGTCAGATTAATGGACTGCTGGTCACTTTAATTAATTTAATAGATTGTAACCATCCAGGTTTAATGTAGGAGCAATATAATAACATTCGGGGTAATATTAGCAGGAATGCTAAACAAATAGCATTGGATTTGAAAAATCATAGCCTAATATTAATGGGCTGGTTGTCGTGTACAGGGCAAAGCCCTTAAGGGGTTTAATGGGCCACGGGTTGGTTGCAAAGGCAGCCCAATCATGGCTGTAGGCCACGGGCCGGTTATGGGAAGGAACCTAGTAGCCCAAGCAACTAGTTTTGGGCCAAAATGGTGCGGGGGGAAATGAGCCCAGCACATGTGATGGCCTGGGGGTGTGCACGTGAAGCCTAGCCGCATGCTGGCTTCAATTTTGGGCTTGGGAAACAAGCCCAGCCATCTGGGCTAGCTTTGGTGATAACAGGCCGTGATAAATGGTGAAGCCCAGCAAGCCGAGGCTTGCTACAGGCAGGTCGGAGCTAAGACAAAGCTCAGCAAGCACAAGGCTTGCTGGCAGGTTGGGGTAAGTTGTAAGGGACGGTCCAGCAAAGTTGTAGGCCTGTTGGTGGGCTCAAGGCTTTAGGCCCGCGTAAAACCCAACCCAGGTCGAAGCTTGGTTGTCAGTGCAGGGGCAGCAAGCCCACGGGGCTATTGCAAGATGGTCCATGACGTCGAAACGACGCTGTCCTTGTGGCGTGGCTGCAGGCCAGTCATGTCGGCTCGACGGCGCGGCATGGAGTTGTGACTCAACCATGAAAAATCCAATTTTTTCTTTCTTCGAATTCTAAGGTTAAAAACCCTAATTGCTTTTAAATTAATTTCGATGGTTTGACTCACAAATTCCATATAGCTTAATTGCGTATTGCATGAACAAATATATATATTGAAAAAATATTTAACACATATGCAATATATATAATTGAAAGGAAATATAAATATAGAGTGTTCATGCATCATGGGGAATGTTTTCATGCTTAAAGGTTGTTTCAAATATCTTAATTTATTTTTAAAGAACATGATTGGCAGAAAATGATTAAGCCCTTGATTGTGTAGAAGAGCCTCCTCCGCGATCCTTCAGTTTCTTAGTTTCTGGCAAGAGCGTGCTGATAACGTATTGTAGGCCTAATTTACAGAACTGTATTTGGGACTAGAGAAGGAGAGGGCCGGCGGTAAGAGAGAGATGTAATTCTGAGGTGTGTGTTGTATCAGTCCATTGTGCCTTTATTTATAGTAGTATGATAGGTTAAATCTTTATCCTAATAGGATTACTATTCTAATAGGATAATATCTAACTCTTAGGGAATATTCTAAGATACCCCTATATACACTAGGATTTACACAATCACATCCCTAATCTAATAAGACTGCAACAAAGGATAATCTACATAAAATTTATTTTTTTTAAAAAAATACCGAAAAAAAAAATTAGGCTATAATCATTATTTAATAATCTCAAATTAAAATTTTAAACAATAAGAGTTGGAGGAGATAAATAATTTCTGAGTTATGGCTTAAAATTTTCCAGCTTAAAATTTTTTTAACTTAAATTTTTAAGTTTTATCCCTTAGGGTTGGAGATGGTCTAAGAGGTTGGGTTACTCACCATATTGCTAATTAGTTTTATGACAGAACCTCAACTTTTTTCATTATGATCCATTGCGGGGCACCCAACTACACTCCACTTGAATGCGTTTTTGTTGTGTGGCGCATATTTTTTTACCATTGCAATCCAATGGTCATTTTTTTAGTTTTTTGTTTTTTTTTTCAACGATTAATTTTTTTAAACCCAACAGCTCACATCTAGGTTAATCAATTTTAACGATAAAAAAAATCAAACAGCTTAAATTTAAATCTATAATCAAAATAATATTATTAAGTAATCCAAAAAAAACTTTGTAATACCCATCCGACTCAAAAATATATGAGCAAATTTTTTTTGGAATTTGAATTTTGTTACATCAAAATGTTCGTAAAAATAAAACTAGATAGATTATACATAAACTAATTCCAAAATTATTAATATAAAAAAATCAATGAAGTACAAAAGTTTAACAAAATCATACATATAGATGAATAGTTGAAACTATGAGGCTTAATTTTGGGATTTCCCACCCTAATGACTCTAAAACATGATTACCTATCTGGGCCCTTGCGACCTTTTGCAATATGATTCGAAGTTCACTTGCTATCGAACAATTGGTAATTGGCTGTTGGTGTGCAAGTTTGGCATGTTGGATTGATTTGTTTTTCTTTTAAATGGAACGATATATTTACTTGTTTAAGGGTAAGACATGTTGTGCATGATATGACTAAATGGATTCAAACTAACAATCTATGATATCGTATCGGGTAGTGGCTTACAAATCTCCTCTACTGAAAGAAAAAACTTTCATCAACCGCCCAAGTTTTAGAGAGAACTGGGTGAGACCGTGAGACTACGGATAGGGACTGCAGAAAAAGGTAGTATATCGCAACGGACGATTCCAACATTTATACTGTTTAGTACGTGGATGGGACAGAACGCAGTAAGATAGGACGTACTCATCCCACGTTTGGTGCACCAATTTTCCTAGGGTGCACTGTCCCATTGAACTAAAATGTCAATTTTTTGTGCCACCCTCCCCCTGTAACGACTTGTTCCAGCCCATGAAACACAAAATTATAACTTTTTAGATACTAATACCCCTCCTTTTTTTCATTAATTTCACTATCTACTCTCTCTCCCGTAGCCTCCCTCTCTTCGACTCCCCCCCTGCCAACTCCTGTAGCCTCCTCCTCCTCCACCATAAACCCAGCAACCCATCCGAACCCAAACCCACCTTCCTCCCTGCTAGCTAGTCCCACAACTAGACTATCACCCTCCACCGCGAAAACCTTAAGACCACCCACTCGCAGGACGTGGCCAACACCGTTGCTCGAGGGATGGGACGGCGAGGATTAGGCAAAAGATGTGAGGAATGACGTGGCGAGGATTAGGCAAAAGATGTGAAGAATGACGTGGAACTCGTCGACGGTGGCTCAGGTAAGGTCGAACTCGTAAGAGTGGATGGCTCAGGTAAGGTCGAACTCGTAAGAGTGGATGGTACGATTGTCGTTTAATCCTTCATTCCATTCCGGCCTAGCGTACACCAAACGTAGCATGGAATCTCCGTTCCGTCCCGTTCTGTCTCGTTCTGTCCTGTCTGCATACCAAATTGTACCATAAAGGACCCTTTTTATGGTTCGACTAGCGGACTCTAGAAATTTTTTTCTACATAAAAGGTGAGACTTTCATTCAGATTGGACTTAGTTTCAATCCGCTTCGTCCCAGCTGCCAAACGAGCTGAGATGACTATTATTCCAATCCTATAGTCCCTCGCAATAAGGGCACATATGCATCCAGTAATTCAAAAGCAGTTTAGATTATAGTTACAGTTACATATGAATGAAAACTCCACTTTCGTTTGAGGTTTTGTCACTCTCATTACGAGTGTATAGTTACGTAAGTCACAGTATCAGAAGCTAAATTGGAGCGTCAAAATCACAACCCTTACATGAAACCTCCTTCAACAAAAGTGGCTTAATCAACTCAAAATAAAAGCCATCAATCCATGACTCCACAGAACAAGTACTCAAACTCCAACACTTGTCATCAGTATCACAACATGTGGTGCAGGCAAAGCATTCTGCGGAGGAGGAGCCTCAACATCTTGCGGAGGAGGAACAACGTGTAGCGGTGCTCGTCTAGGAATAATATCAGTTCGACAAAGAGGGCAGTTAGAGTGTGAGCTGAGCCACATGTCAATGCACCCCACATGAAACAAGTGTGCACATTCCGGCAGCACACGGATTTCCTCGCCGTCAGTAAATTCACACAAACAAACGGCGCAGGTTCCTTCACTGCATTCCTTGGTGTACTTCAAAACCGGGATCACCTTATTGTAGGAGGGCGAATTAACGCTGCGTACAGTTGTTGATCTGAAGTTTCGGTTGACGTCATGCCATTGACGACGTTGTTCATGTTGTGTTTGCTCTTGTTGTATGTTGTTTTCTTCGCGCATTTGGCTGCAACAAAAGTGGATGACAAGGAGTTGGTACGTCGTGACAATTATGGCTCCGGCTGCAACGCCCAGTAGGCCGATGAGTTCGGGGGTGAGTTGGTATCCGTGGTGCGGTTCTCCGTCGGCCATGGTGTAGAGATCAGAGATAAAGATGGTGGCTGATGGAGAGGAGGATTTGGGCATGTTAAATTGGCATTGTTGTTTTATAGGTGACCTGGAGAGATTTGAGATTTTGTCTTGTGACATTGTGACAAAATAAAGGCTTTAATATATGCTCAGTTTAAACGTCGGTGTTACGGATAAAAAGAAAATGACTTTATTACAAGTATAATTAGGAATAATATAAAAATATTGACTTGTGTAAGGATAAATGTTAGCATTTGAACATCAAATATCATCAAGGTAGCAGTCAACACAGTAGGGTAAGTCAACGCTGTCGGTCAATAGCTTATGGGTTTTGGTGTGAAGAAGCCCAATTCAAGTTAAGTTGGTCCATCACAAACATGTAGTGACTTGATCCAGCCCAAACTCTGATAGAAGTGAAAATTGTTCGTTCAATTCGGCCGCTGCTTCTTTCTTTTATTTTTTTAGGCTTTCAAGCTAAAATGATCATTGAGATTTGTATAACTCTTTACTTTGATCTCTGGAATTTGAAATTAATACAAGTGGTCCTTGAGATTGTTCATCATCAATCATTTTGGTCATTTCGTGAAAAGTTATGTTAAATAAAGATTAAAATAACAAAACTACCTTCAATTTAATAAACATAGGCCAAAATTATGTGACAAAAATTAAGAGTATTTTTGTCATTTTATCTTTATTTAATGAAGATTTTTTACAAAATGACAAAAATGATTGATGATGGACAAACGCAGGGACCAACTCTATCAATTTTAAATCTCAAAGACTAAAATGAGAAGTTATACAAATTTTATAGATCATTTTGTAAAAAACCTATTTTTTATTTTATTTTAATTTTTGGTAACATGGGTCCAAGGAGATTCCTTTTGATCATGGGCCAGCCATTCTTCCTCTAATTGCTTATTCCTTGGGGTCCACACTAGATAGTATATGCACATCTTCATGATTTGATGCTAGAATTTGTGGAAGAGCATTCTCTCTCGATCTACTTTGTGGGGATGGTAGGAATTTTTACTTCTTAATTATTTATTGTATATTGTGCAGTCAATTATCATCAGGTACTATTTATATTTAGTTTTAAATAAAAAAATTCAAATGATTTTTAACTGCATAATACACGATGAATGATTATAATGTGAGGATCCTTAGAATCCCCGCAACTTGGATTCGGATGGGATCCAAATCCAGAATTTGTGACAAGTAAAACGGATTTGGATCCTCTCCTGAGCCAATGGAGAGGATCCTCCTGACCCATCATCGTAGACCGTTGGATTTTTATCCAACGGCTACAATTATTATAAATTTAAAAGGACCCCCCTGTTTGTAGCCGTTGGATAAAAATCCAACGGCTCACGATGATGGGTCAGGAGGATCATCTCCATTAGGTCAGGAGAGGATCCAAATCCAAGTAAAACATATAGTTGAAACAGAATCAACCCTAGAACATACTCAAGGCACCGCCAGTATTGCTCTATTACATTCTCTTCATGTACCAGCACCTTTCTAGCCTTCTCTACCCTTCTATTTTGACCTAAATATGTTCAGAACTCGAGTTGTATCGAGCCAATTTGTAGTTGCATCGAACATAATTATCAACTTTTGTCGTTTATGCGTTGTCGAAATGCACCTCTTATTCCCTCACATGTAATTCTTTTGAAAGTGGATAAAAAATAAATAGATAAATAAATAGAAGAAAATGTAAATTGGTATGTTTGACTTTTTCTTAACACAAGGATATATTTACAATAAGTGATGAGAGATTTAGCTAAGCCACGTAATGAGTTAGCATCAATAATTTGGTTTGAACTCGTAATCTATCAGCATCAAACATAAAATCTCTCGTTTACAAGTGAAGATAAATATTATTAGACTATAGTACTTAATGACCAAAACAACAAAATTAACTTAGAAAATTAACATCACACGTTGGCAGATTGCTATTAGTCCAACTAAGCACAACATAGATGATGATACCTACAAAGATTTGATTCCAACCAACTCTCAAACCCCAAAAATTATTGTTAAGAGATGTTGCTTTTCCATGTAAAAAGCTCTGCACTTTCTGTATCTGTGGAGTCGAGTAGGATTCCAAATGCCACCAATCCTCTCTCCAGAAATCTTCACACCTCGTTTTCAAGATCTCTATCTCTTCTCCCAGCTGCCTCAATTATTGTGGTATTTTAATTCATTTTCACATAATTATTTTATAAATCTTTCTCTTTCTAACTTATTTTTATTGTTTGTTTTTTTATTATATCGTTCGGGTCTTGCAAAACGTGTCCCAAATGTCATGGGAATGGCCTTGATCTGCACATACTTCTTCCTCGGTTTGCCATTTTCACATGTTACTTGTCATTGCCAACGACATATATAGGCTGCCGACTTAAATCCTCCATAAATCACAAGGTTATGTTTGGACCGATTTTGCACGCACTCAGCTTATACTCTAAGTTGTTGGATGAGAGAAATATTAAAGATCAAGATTGGTTTCCGGATAAAAGTTGAATCAATTGCATAATTAATTCAGGTTTAGAATCCTAATCGAAAACGGCGAGACTTGGTGTTGATAGAGTTTTGGCCGAGAATAATTTTGAGTATATTTAGAGAATACGTCGAAGAACTAGAATATCATAATGATACCATTCGGTATACTTGGCCATCACGTATTCATTCCTATAAATACAAGAGGATTTGCAATGTAGAGAGCCCTTTCAACCAATTAACAACTCAAATACTCTACGCGAAACCCTTCTCACACCTTTAAGAAACACACTATCATAACCCTCTTGTCAACAAATCTTCAATTTGGATAAGTAAATAGTACTGTGTTGACAACTGGCAACACCTTCAATTTGGATAAGTAAACAACATTGGCACCGTAGATTGAAACAGCATAGGAGCACTTTTAGTTTGGATAAATAGCACTACTTCTAAGGTCATCTCCAACCGAGGGCTAGCCAGACGACTTGCTTTAGCCTTCTGGCCCTCCAAGATATTAATATTTTAATGAACAGTACATGGTCATATTTGTCTTCGTCTCCAATCAAGGACCAAAGGGTCAGAGGGCTCGTTTTAGCATTGTCACAAAAAACCGTCTCCAACTGAGGGCCAAACATAATTTATTATTTAAAAACTACAACTTAAATGTTGTTTAAGTTTCATATTTTTAAATGTTTTTTTTTATGTAGTATAATTTTTATGTTGGTTAATGTTGTTTCATATTGTTTAATGTTGTTTCATGTTACTTAATTTACTTTAGTGTTGTATAATGGCTTAGGAAGTTATAGGGAAAAAATAGAATTAAAAAAAAATATGATACAAATTTTGTGAAATAGAAGTTATAGGAAAAAAATAGAATTTAAAATAAAATGACACTAATTTTGTGAAATAGAAGTTATAGGGAAAAAAATAGAATTTAAAATAAAATGACACAAATTTTGTGAAATAGAAGTCATGGGAAAAAATGGAATTTAAAAAAAATATATATGAAAAAAATTTTGTAAAATAAAAGTTATAGGAAAAAAATGGAATTTAAAAAAAATATATATGAAACAAATTTTGTAAAATAAAATTTATAGGAAAAAAATGGAATTTAAAAAAAATGAAAAATAGAAGTTATAGGAAAATTTTTGTAAATAAAAAATAATAATAAAACTGTAAAAAAAAAAATTCAAAGCATTAACAACCGACAGTAATATATTTATATTAAGTAATACAAATGTATTCTTGTCGGTTATAACCGACAGGATTTCCATTTTTTCTGGCTAGGCAAAGAGTTCTTAATTCTGTTGCCCAAAAATGTAGCTTCATTAGCTTTCTAGCGAAGTGAAATGTTCTATGATTGGTTACTCTTAGGTGCATTTTGCATTTTGGCATTCAGACAATTGAACCGTATTCACCATAAAAACGTTCATCTCCTTTGAGTATATGTGTCCTTACAGCCTAGTACCAATTCGGTGTGCCTATATTCTCACGAATATAGTCGAGGCAGCCAAACTTGGTACATGAGATCCTAAACTTCGCAATGAACTAGGCAACCTTGTTTTTAGGTTCTCGAACCCAAGACGGAGACGAGTTCCTTCATTGGTCGTAGTTGCTCAAGTTCAGAAGTCGGCAAGCATTGGACACCACCATCACCACATCTATTCTACTCGCCCGACCGAGCACGATGCGAGTTGGCATGCCCACATTCACAAAAATAATGTAGTTAGCTCATAGTTACATGGCTAGCGCGCCACTTACGCTTTATAAAATTTAGGGTCAACACTTTCTTGTACTACAAACAAACATCATGATACTCCATTTCAACTTTCTTCTTGCTTTTGTTATGGAATTCTCTAAGGATAATGTTAAAAAAACTAAATTTGGAACTAAATTACAAATTAAATGGTTATTTTTTTCCTCATGAATTGAGTGACTAAACTGCCCCTATATACTAAGCCCACACAAAGATTCCAACAAACTCAATGACACTTCCCCTTTATGAATCTATCTTCATCTTTCTCCTTCTTCCTGCACTAACATAACCATATTGCACCATAACCTAATTTCGTCGCTCGAGAGAAAAGCTTATTTGTGGTCGGTGTGAAGAAAATTTATACTCCAACCTAGTACGGTGTGGATGTGATCTAAATATTTTAGTGGTTATGTTGCTAAAAATAGAGAGACCTACATATACACGAGATCAAATTGACACATATTAAATTTATGACAACAAAATTAAGAAAAGTTAAGATAATGAATACGTGTCAAACACTTATTGAAGCCACAGAGAGGCCACACCTATTTTGGGTGTAGAAGATTTGATTTCCATATATACACATAAACAACTATTATGTAAAATTATACATGTTTTTTTTATACAAATATATATTTATATTAAAGGTGAAGTAATAAATTGACATCAAACTTGTCAAAATTATAATTAAAATCTCTTACTTTACACCCACATCTAACGCTGTTAAGTTTTAATAAAACTAATTATAAAATAAATAAAAACCAAAAGTTAAACCAAATGGGTTAATCTGGAGCATCTATTCTCATCGAACAATGGCAAATCCAGCTGCTCGTCCAGCTTGCAATTGCAAACCCATCAAGGAGCAAACTGAACTCATCGCAGAAAAACTAGAAAATCAAGCTAAAGAAGAAGAAGAAGATGACGACGATGGGTTGCCAAATAAAGAGACCAGCGAGATCGGTTGGCCAAGAGGGCAGAAGCCCACACGCTATGATTGGGAGCAAAACGGTCGGAGCTCTGATCTGATCAATCACAATAATAATGGTATGCAGTTGTTTGATTTTTTATTTTTGATTTTTTGAAGAATTTGTGCTTGACAGCACCCCTCATCGGAACCATCGTTTGAATTCTGTACACCTGACTTCTAAATCACAGTCCTGTTAAGGGTAGTAATCCAATGGTAGTAAAAGATGACACTTGTCAAAAGATAAAGAAGGTAGAGAAGGTAGTTAAAGTTGGTTATGTTGTGACTTAGGCAGTAAGATTTGTAAAAGGTAGTATATAAACTTGAGGCTGTAAGATTGTAAGGGAGAAAATATAAAAACATCAGTTGAAGAATACTTTCTCTCTCTTTCTTTCTTTCTCTTTCTCTCTCTCTCTCTCTCTCTCTCTCTTTTCATATTCTTAGAACAATACTGTGAACTTCTTCTTATAATCACAGCTTGGTTAACATGGTATTGTCGCTGGTATAGCTAATCGTGCGATTTTCCGATCTTGGTTTGCTTCCGCTCTCTATTTCTGATCTCCTTGCTGCCTTTTGCTTCCTCTGTTTTCTGTGGAGATTATTCTAGATCTCATAGCTCATAGTTCTTGGCGTCTGTTTTCGTGTATGCCAACTGTTCGACAAAAGTCCGCAATTACCATTCTGCTACAAGTTTTTGGTTTTCTTGCAGCAATGGTTTCTGCCTCTCAACTGTAAATTGTTCAATCCCCCCATTACCTCTCTCATTTCTACTGTGTCAACATCTGTCACGGTCAAGCTTGATGAGACAAACTACTTGGTTTGGCATTTTCAGATGGAGCTTTTGCTCGAGGGGTATGGAATCATGGGATTTGTGGATGGTTCCACACATTGTCCTGCTCGATTCACACATTGTCCTGATGAAATTGGTTCTTCCCAAGAATCTGATGACTACAAGATTTGGAAGATGCACGATCGAGCCTTGATGCAGCTCATTACTACAACTCTTTCATCACTTGCGATTTCTTGTGCCATCGGGAGTACCAGCTGTAGACATCGAAATTTCAGTAAAACAAATGTTCACCAATGCATTAAAGTTTTGACGTGTCAAGGCATACATGGCATACGCCACGTGTTGTACAAATTGTACACATGGTGTGTGACTCAACAAAATAGGAAGAAATACCCTTGATGGATTAAACAAGTTTTTCTTCTCATTTTGGGCAATGACAAAGCATACACATTTCAAGTTTAAAATGGTGTTAAGTGGGAAATTAGACCATAAGTTACACTACTTCAAGTTTAAAATGGTATTAAGTGGGAAATTAGGCCATAAGTTACACCACTTCAAGTTTGAAATGGTGTTAAGTGGGAAATTAGACCATAAGTTACACCACTTCAAGTTTAAAATGGTATTAAGTGGGAAATTAGGCCATAAGTTACACCACTTCAAGTTTAAAATGGTGTTAAGTGGGAAATTAGGCCATAAGTTACACCACTTCAAGTTTAAAATGGTATTAAGTGGGAAATTAGGCCATAAGTTACACCACTTCAATTTCAATATTGCATTAAGTGGGAAAATTAGGCAATGGTGCTTGGAAAGGAAAAAAAATATTTTGTGGTGGTGATTCATTCTCAAAGCCTATAAATAGGCTTCTCCATCAAGGTATCAGGCATCAACCAATTCACAAATACATTTCTCTACTCCCAAAATTAGAAGAGAATACTCCCCACACATCCAAAATCCTTGAAGCTTTGAAACTCTAAAGCTCTCAAGCATCCAACCCCCAAATTCCCAAGAAAATCCCGAAGGATCAAGAAAACACTCTTCGTTCTTCGTCAAATCCTCCTTCAAGATCAAGCCCCAACGGCCCTTGAAGAACTCCCATCAACCTTCAAGATCAAGCCCTGATGGCCCCTTGAAGAAAGTGTTCATCATTCATCATCCGTTCATCCTAAGATCAAGCCCCAACGGCCCTTTGGATCAACGACCTCAACAAACCTATACACCCATTCTTCAAGAACAAGCCCAACCCCCCTTGAAGATCCGTTCATCCAAGATCAAGCCCCAACGGCCCTTGGATCAACAAACAAATCCACACATCTATTCTTCAAGATCAAGCCCAAAAGCCCTTGAAGAAAACCAACTGTTCATTCAAGATCAAGCCTCGACGGCCCTTGAAGAAAACCAACCGTTCTTCAAAGATCAAGCCCAAAAGCCCTTGAAGATCCGCTCATCCATCAACCTTCAAGATCAAGCCCAAAAGCCCTTGAAGAAATCCACACAACCATTATTCAAGATCAAGCCCCGACGGCCCTTGAAGAAAGTGTTCATCCGTTCATCCTAAGCTCAAGCCCCAACGGCCCTTTGGATCAACAACATCAACAAATCCACACATCCAACCGTTCTTTAAGATCAAGCTCAAAAGCCCTTGAAGAACACACAACTATTCTTCAAGATCAAGCCCAAAAGCCCTTGAAGAAATCCACACAACCATTATTCAAGATCAAGCCCCAACGGCCCTTGAAGAAAGCGTTCATCATTCATCATCCGTTCATCCTAAGATTAAGCCCCAACGGCCCTTTGGATCAACGACCTTAACAAACTCATACACCCATTCTTCAAGATCAAGCCCAACGCCCCTTGAAGATCCATTCATCAACTGTTCATCCTTAGATCAAGCCCCGACGGCCCTTTGGATCAATAAACAAATCCACACATCTATTCTTCAAGATCAAGCCTAAAAGCCCTTGAAGAAAACCAACTGTTCATTCAAGATCAAGCCTCGACGGCCCTTGAAGAAAACCAACTGTTCTTCAAGATCAAGCCCAAAAGCCCTTGAAGATCCGCACATCCATCAACATTCAAGATCAAGCCCCGAAGGCCCTTGAAGAAACTTCCATCAACCTTCAAGATCAAAGCCACAAAGGCCCTTGAAGAAACTTACAACTGTTCATCCAAGATCAAGCCTCGACGGCCCTTGGATCAACAAATCTACATCTTACGAAGATAGAATCAGAGGACCAAATTCGAGAGAGATCGTAACCCCAAAATCATCAAACCAAAAAATATTATTTTGTACACGTTATTCTTGTTTCTTGTATCAAGGAACTTTCGTGTTCACAAATTTGGCACGCCCAGTGGGACATCTCTACCTCTCATCTCTATCCTCAAATCATCGAAAAACGCAAATGGCATCAAGAAAGGATCAAGCTGTTCCTGCAATCAAAGCAAAGAACAAGAACATCATCGCCGCAAGTGGTGATATTTCGGGCACCATAACCCGAAGTAAGGCAAGAGCTCTTTTTGCCGCGGCTTCCGCCCCTGCATTAACTCTGTCAAAGGAACAAGAGCACCTGAGGCACGAGCCTGTGATCACCCTAGCCTCGCTAAGGGCATCAAGAGGGGAAAGCTTGAGGAAATACTCAGAGTCCCTACTCTCCGACGCTGATTCGAGCGGCAATACAACCATGCAAGTCATGACCACTGGAGTAACTTCAATTGAGGAGCAGCTGGCTCAGATGAATGAAGCAATCGCAAAGCTCACACGGACTGCAGAGGAGAAAAACTTGCAAACCGCCGGACTCATCAACCGTCTGGAGGCACATCATGGCGTCAAAATGAAACCAAGCTCTCTTCCAACTAAGAAGACTGAAGAAGGCTTTAACCCAAATGCCTACGAACTCATGTCAAAGGCTAGGCATGACTTTGCTTCCTCTTCAAATCTTGGAAAGAAGGTTTCAAACACCGTCAATGACAAAGAACGTAACCTCACCAAAACTCAAAAGAAGTTGAAGGAGCATGGTTACGGAGTTGACAACAACAAAGCCGGACTTGGCTTCACACCAAATGCACCTGTGAAGATTTCAAGCAAAGTGAAGAAAGCTAGCGCTCAACACATCAGCGTGAGCATTGAACAAGACCAAAAAGAGCCTAAACCCGCCCCTCGGACGTCGGTCTTCGATAGGATGAGCCATTCAAGCTCCAGAATTTCAGTGCTTAATCGCATTGGTAGTCAAGGCCGAACCTCTGTCTTCAAAAGGCTTAGCACGCCAACATCCCAAAGCTCTGTTTTTGAAAGGTTGTTAAAGCCTAAGAAACAAAGCAACACAGCTATCTCTCCTCTGCGACGATCAACTTCGGAAAGATTTGAAGATAATGAGAAGCCTTTTGGAAAGAGGAAGACAACACCAAAGGAAGAAAAGTTCGATGGGCTAGCAGAAAAAGGTGACGTTCGAAGCTTGATTCCTTCAAGGATGAAGCGCCAAGCAATCCTAGAGGTCGATACAAAAGGACCACTGAAGGTAAGGAGGCGCATCATCGTCCACACTGGCAAATCTTCATGCCAACAAACCCAAGAGGACGGCACTGAAGATGAAATCCCTAAGAAATATGTCACTTCTGGCTCTTTCGACTCAAAGTCTTCACCTCGACTGTTGGGGGCATGCTCCAAGTCAAGTGAAATTGAAGGATGGACTCATGTCGCTTCGAAGAAACTGCACGAGAAACATATGTCTTCTCCACAAGTGCACCAATCAGAAAGGGGGGAAAGCAGCTTTCGCCAACCTCCAAAGCAATGTGAAAATGTTGAAGATAAGAAAATTTCAACACAAAGATCGTTCATGCGGGATCTTTTCTTCCTCGAAGACTTATTCAATATCTCGACCAAGGCTCATTGCTATGAAGATTGTGAGGAATGCCTTTCGAATATCACTTCGAAGAAATTGGACAAGCAGCAACCATCTTGTCCACAAGTTTATCAGTCGAAAAGGGGGCAAAACAGCTCTTGTCAACCTCCAGAACAATGTGAAAGTGTTGGAGATAATGAAATTTCGACACAAAGATCGTCCATCCCCATCACAATGTGCGACCTCTTCCCAGAAGACTTCTTTAATTACTCGGTCAAGGCTCCTTCCTATGAAGATTGCGAGGAACGCCTCTCCCAGACCGCTTGACAAATCCACAACAACCAAACACTCCTGGTCCGCATGAGCATAAAAGGCGACAACCAAAGCTCCTCGTTCGCACGAGCCTAAAAGGCGACAACCAAAGCTCCTCGTTCGCACGAGCCTAAAAGGTGACAACCAAACGCTCCTTGCCTGCACGAGCTGAAACTGCAAACGGCACCAAACGCTCCTTGCATGCACGAGCTGAAACTGCAAACGGCACTAAACGCTCATTGCCTGCACGAACTGAAACTGCAAACAGCACCAAACGCTCCTTGCCGATCATCCAATCCCAGCTGATTGGAAAATCTTAAACGACTTGCCTGACGAGGAGGTGTTCTACATCGACATCTTCCCAACATGGACGATGTTCTTCGACGGATCCGCACGAGCAGACGAAGCGGGGGCATGAGTAGTATTCATGTCGCCACAAAGGCAAATACTACCTTACTCATTCCAACTGAATGAGCTATGCTCCAACAATGTTGCTGAGTACCAAGCATTGATCATCGGGCTCCAAATGGCGATCAACATGGAAATCACAGCTCTTGAGGTATATGGCGATTCCAAGCTCATAATCAATCAACTCTGAACTGAATATGAGGTGAGGAAAGATGATCTCGTCCCATACTTCCGGCTAGCGACCCAACTGCTACAAAAGTTCGAAGCTGTGACACTGGAACATGTGCCAAGAAAGGAAAATCAAATGGCAGACGCTTGATAGGAGCATATTCATGCGACTTAAATGGCTTGTTCTCGTGCATTTACGTTATGTTTCTCTAGTTATTTTAGTCCCTTATGCTTCTTTTGTGTGTTTTCAGGTTCTAAGGGCTTAAGGAAGAAAAAAAGATGCATTTTGGAGCATTTTGGAGCAAAATTAGGCTTGGAATGGATGGCATATGATTGGAGCCAAAATGTTGGACGAATTTGAAGGCCTTGTATTCACTTTGGACATAAAACAAAGGGCCTAGCCCATTCTCTCTTAAACCAAGCCCTTTGCCATGCATTTCCTTCCAATTCCAAAGCCCACAATCAATTCAAATGCCATGCAAATCCATATTCAACACCCTAAACTACAAGCATGCATCATCTCACCAAGCAATCAAACAAGCCACATGCATGTCCCTTTAATCATTCAACCACATTCCCACTTTCCTAGCTAACCCTACATGCATTCTTTATTCACTCTTCATCATTGCACCACAAATCATTCAACCACATTCCCACTTTCCTAGCTAACCCTACATGCATTCTTTATTCACTCTTCATCATTGCACCACAAATCATTCACCCACATGCACTCATATTCCCATTTCCTTTCCAACATCTCACATGCATTTCCACCTTCCTACTTCATCATTTCACCACATTCTCCCTCTTTAATTCCACATGCATTCACTTCATCATTACACCACCACTCATTCTTTAATTCCACATGCAATTCTTCATCATTCCTTCACACAAATGCTTAAACAAACATCCATATGTTCCCTCCACTCCTCCTATAAATACCCTTGCATTCCCATTCATTCAAATCATCTCATTCCCAATCCATTCAACACACCAACAACATCCCTTAGTCCTTGTGCCACAATAAAGAGGAAGATAAGAGGGCCTAAACGTTCATACAATTCACGTTTGAGTTGTTGGAATGTTTACGCGTTTCTTTGATTTCAATGGTTAAATTCAATTCTCTTTGTTTTGTAATATGAGTAATGGAAGAGAAGAGTGCCTAAACGTTCATACAATTCAAGTTTGAGTTGTTGGAATGTTTAGGTGTTTCTTTGATTTCAAAGTTATGAGGAACTAAACCCCCTTTAGCTAGGGGTGATTCGAAACTATGTTTATGTTTGCAATATGAATTGTACGCACACAAATTAAACCCTCTTTTTGTCAATTGTAGTATAAGTATAAGTAGGGATCGTTCTGGACCGGGGATTAGGAGGGATTGTTAATCTCTTGGAAACTGACTCAAAAACGTAAAAACAAGATAAAACACTAAACTAGACTCAAAGAATGTGAAACTAAACGTTAAAACACTAAGACAAACCAAAAGACTCAAAATGCTTTAAAAACACAAACTAAATTGATTTCTAACTAAATTGAACAATAAAGTAAAGGGGGATTGGATTTGGATGACTTTAAACTAAAAATGGAAACTTGGAAACAAAACAAATTGTAAATATGGATTTGACGGAAATGAATGGATGAGAAGCTAGCTAAGGGGTTCATCTCCACATATGTTATACTTGCATACAAAACGATGTCTAATTGCTTTTCAATAAACCATGAATTCTCAACGCTCCGGGTTAATTAGGTCCGCTTAAATTAACCGTCAAGTTTTCCTTAAGTTAATGAATTGGATGATTGCATACGACAATCCAAAGCATTCCTTACAAGTTCCCTACATGAATTGCATAATAGAGATACAAGCAAGAATCATTAAGCATCATGAAAACTATAAGTGTTGACGAGGCATTCGTTACTATGATTGCATGAAACTTATGCCAAGAATATGTTTAACACGATTGTTTATAAGCAACCTCCACTACTTGTGAATATAAGTTCATAACTATTACGTGAAACTCACTTATATTCTAGCGTCAAATTCATGCATGAAAATTAAGCGTTCATTCTTAATAAACATACATAAATAGGTTATCAATCAAACAGTTAAACAAATTGAATTCACAACTTATGAAACGTAATTAAAAGTAATCAAATCATATTACAAACATAAACATAGTTTCGAATTACCCCCTAGCTAAAGGGGGTTTAGTTCCTCATAACTTTGAAATCAAAGAAACACCTAAACATTCCAACAACTCAAAACTTTGAATTGTATGAACGTTTAAGCACTCTTTTCTTCCATTTCTCATACGTACAAAACAAAGAGAATTAAAATGAAACTTTGAAATCAAAGAAACACCTAAACATTCCAACAACTCAAAACTTGAATTGTATGAACGTTTAGGCACTCTTCTCTTCCTCGTTGTTGTAGCACAAGGTTTAAGGATAGGTTGGTTGGGGGGATGGAAGTGTTGGGGAATTATGGAAATGGATGAGGATTGGTGGAAATGGAAGATGGTTTTTGGATTCTAAGGGAGAAAGGAATGTGTTTGTGGTGTGTTGTTGTGTTGTGAATGAGATGATTTGAATGAATGGGAATGCAAGGGTATTTATAGGAGGAGTGGAGGGAACATATGGATGTTTGTTTAAGCATTTGTGTGAAGGAATGATGAAGAATTGCATGTGGAATTAAAGAATGAGTGGTGGTGTAATGATGAAGTGAATGCATGTGGAATTAAAGAGGGAGAATGTGGTGAAATGATGAAGTAGGAAGGTGGAAATGCATGTGAGATGTTGGAAAGGAAATGGGAATATGAGTGCATGTGGGTGAATGATTTGTGGTGCAATGATGAAGAGTGAATAAAGAATGCATGTAGGGTTAGCTAGGAAAGTGGGAATGTGGTTGAATGATTTGTGGTGCAATGATGAAGAGTGAATAAAGAATGCATGTAGGGTTAGCTAGGAAAGTGGGAATGTGGTTGAATGATTAAAGGGACATGCATGTGGCTTGTTTGATTGCTTGGTGAGATGATGCATGCTTGTAGTTTAGGGTGTTGAATATGGATTTGCATGGCATTTGAATTGATTGTGGGCTTTGGAATTGGAAGGAAATGCATGGCAAAGGGCTTGGTTTAAGAGAGAATGGGCTAGGCCCTTTGTTTTATGTCCAAAGTGAATACAAGGCCTTCAAATTCGTCCAACATTTTGGCTCCAATCATATGCCATCCATTCCAAGCCCAATTTTGCTCCAAAATGCTCCAAAATGCATCTTTTTTTCTTCCTTAAGCCCTTAGAACCTGAAAACACACAAAAGAAGCATAAGGGACTAAAATAACTAGAGAAACATAACGTAAATGCACGAGAACAAGCCATTTAAGTCGCATGAATATGCTCCTATCAACGCTCTCGCCAATCTAGCCTCGAGTATGACACTAGGAAAAGATGAAGTTGCAGACGTGCCAGTTTTCCAAAGATGGGTGATTCCGCTCGTTAATGAAATGTCACTAGATGATACAAATGTCATCTCAGTACTTCCAGTCGATGCTGAAGAGTGGAGACAGCTGCTGATCGACTACTTAGAGCACAGAAAGCTTCCAGATGATCTCAGACACCGTTTCGAAATACGTCGACGAGCACCTCGCTTCCTTTACTACAAAGGAACACTCTATCGACGCTCTTTTGAAGGAGTGTTCCTGAGATGCCTAGGTGAGGAAGAAGTTAATCTAGCCATGGAAGAAACACATTCAGGTGTGTGTGGGGCACATCAGTCTGGACCAAAGCTACATTTCCGGCTTAAAAGAATGGGTTACTACTGGCCGAGCATGGTGAAGGACTGCCTGGAACACGCCAAAAGGTGCCAAGCCTGCCAATTCCACGCCAACTTCATACATCAACCGCCTGAACCATTACACCCTACAGTTGCTTCATGGCCGTTCGACGCATGGGGATTGGACGTTGTAGGACCAATTACGCCAAAGTCATCTGCAGGGGAAGCTTACATCCTAGCTGCAACAGATTACTTCTCCAAGTGGGCTGAAGCCATCCCTTTAAGGGAAGTAAAAAAGGAAACTGTTGTTCGTTTCATCAAGGAGCATATCATCCACCGATATGGGGTGCCTCGCTACATTATCACTGACAACGGAAAGCAGTTCTCCAACCGACTCGTGGACAAGCTTTGCGACAAATACAAGTTCAAGCAGCACAAGTCTTCCATGTATCACGCTCCTGGCCCGCAAGAGCATAAACTGTGTACGGCAAAATCATCAAAAAAAAAAAAAAAAACCATCACTCATTTGAACTACGTCATGACTTGATCCCTCCTCAACCAAGGGTACGTAGGCAACTTGAAACTTCAAAACTTCAAGTACAGTCACATCATCAAAATAAAAAAAAAAAGGGAAAAAACACATCTTGGTGATGTATATGTTTTATCTGTATTTAGCACAATACACTGAATAAAATAAACCATGTACATTGATCTCCGAAAAATTACAAGTGTGTACAAAAAAAAAAAAAAAAAAAGATGAAGCTTTCACAAAGGATGTGTACGTGAAGCCCCACTACATGGCAACACTCTCGGAGCAGGAGGCATCGGAGCAGAAGGCATCGGAGCAAGAGGCATCGGAGATAGAGCATTCGAGGCCTCAATACTTGGCGGAACGCTGGATGACCCAGGAAAAAGGTGCCTCTGGAAGAAAGACGCAAGCCTTTGACGGTCACTTTGCATTCGACCTTGAGATTCTTGCATCTCATCAAGCTTCCTCTTCATGCCCGACGAATAGTTATTTGCAAGCACATGCAAACTTCTATTCTCGTACTTAAGCTGTTTAATCTCCTACTTAAGATCTTCCACCTCTGCCATCAATGATTCCACTTGACGAGACCGAGCAAGCAGACGTTGGCCCATGTTGGACACAGAGCTCGCACACTGAACACTGAGAGCGAGGGACTCTTGAACGGCCAACTCATCGGACCGTCCTGAAAGCAGCCTACTATCTGTTGGTGTGAGGAGGTTCCTAGCAACTATTGTAGCTGTTGTTGCATTCTGCATCACTGAGTCTTCACCTGTAAGAGGACCGTTAGAAGATAAGAAAGACGGGCACCATACATTACCTTGACGCGGCACAACCGGATCACTGCTGAGACTCAATTCTAAGCTAAGGTTCGATGGGTTAGCCATTTTTCAAAAGGTGTTAAAAGAGATGGGTGGATGGAGTTAAAACTCAAAAGGCCGGAGATGATTTTCAGGAATGAGCAACCTTCAAAGTGTGCATGATAGAGGTGATCAATACCTCTATAAAAAGGAAGAGGTGTTGGTTCAGAAATCGAAGGGCCGCTTATTCAAAAGTGAAGAGACATCGCTCTGCAAATCTCAAAAGCTGGATTTTCCGGCATAAGTTGGCGACGCTTTCTCTGCTTTTCAGAAAATGCGTGCAGCTTTGTCAAAAGAGGCGCTCATTCAGAAATCGAAGAGGCGTCGTTTAGAAATCAAAGAGGCGTATTCAAAGATCGAAGAGTCGTCACTATTTCAAAAAGCCGGATTTGCGGGATCAAAACGTTTGTCGACAAGGGTAAAAGAACAGTACCACCACTTGCTATTGGGAAATCCCTATATATGTCGACCTTCATCTTTTATGGCAAGGCAGACCTGCAAACAAAAAAAAAAAAAAAAAATGCCCAACTCTTCCTCACCTCCGAGAGTGCACTCCCAGCCCTGCTCTCAAGTACTCATCTTCAACTATTGATGTACCCCCAAAGAAGATACCAGATGCCTGGAATACAGATGAGGCAGGAGGAAACGGTAAATCGAAGCATGTGGAGACAAGCACAACAAATATATGTGTTGATTCATTCGCTGCTTCTTCAAAAGCAAAAGTATCTCATATCATCAAGGGCGAAAGCAAAGGTATCTCATATCATGCTTTTTCCCTGTCTTTTCCTTTGCCCTTGTTCTCACCTGCCAAGACAAGGACAGAGAGAGCAATATGTCGGAACCTCCACTCAAACTTGCGCTGCCACCAAGAAGTGATGGTCCATTCAAATGCAAGGTTTGCATTCTACTCCTGTATCAGAAGACAAATACTACAAGAGAAGATGCCAAACCTGCATAAGGAAATACCACTTCTGCAAAGGGGAGCAAGTAAGGCAAGTGAAAATGATACATTGAAGCATGTGGAGACAAGCTACAACTGCATATGCTGAGCTATCCTCTAACCCTCTTCAATACGAATTGGAGAGATTGAACAAAGAAACAGAAAAAAGGAGTAAGCTCAGACCTTCGGGGGAGACCAAAAGAATCCTGCTACCCAGTTCAAGAGTAGCACAAAGGAAAATCAACGAGTGGAGGAGACCAAAAGAATCCTACACCCAATTCAAGATCAAGCCTCGATGGCCCTTGAAGAAATCACAAGCCCGATTCGAAATCAAGTGTTCTCCACCCTTGAATCAAAATCAACTCCAGATAAAAGGAATAAGTTCAGGCCTTCGGGGGAGACCAAAAGAATCCTCCAACCCAATTCAAGATCAAGCCTCGATGGCCCTTGAAGAAATCACAAGTCCGATTCAAAATCAAGTGTTCACCACCCTTGAATCAAATTCAACTCCAGATAAAAGGAGTAAGTTCAGGCCTTCGGGGGAGACCAAAAGAATCCTCCAGCCCAATTCAAGACTAAGCCTGTGGAAAATCAACGATTGGAGGAAACCAGAAAATCTTCCAGTCGAACTCAAGATCAAGCCTCAATGGCCCTTGAAGAAATTTCCAGCCCAATTCAAGATCAAGCCTCGACGGCCCTTGGGTTGACATCTACATTAAGGGACTTCAAAACGCATCTTCTACACGTGTCAAGCACATGTCTATGACGCGCCTTGAAGTGGGGGCATTTGTAGACATCGAAATTTCAGTAAAACAAATGTTCACCAATGCATTAAAGTTTTGACGTGTCAAGGCATACATGGCATACGCCACGTGTTGTACAAATTGTACACATGGTGTGTGACTCAACAAAATAGGAAGAAATACCCTTGAAGGATTAAACAAGTTTTTCTTCTCATTTTGGGCAATGACAAAGCATACACATTTCAAGTTTAAAATGGTGTTAAGTGGGAAATTAGACCATAAGTTACACTACTTCAAGTTTAAAATGGTATTAAGTGGGAAATTAGGCCATAAGTTACACCACTTCAAGTTTGAAATGGTGTTAAGTGGGAAATTAGACCATAAGTTACACCACTTCAAGTTTAAAATGGTATTAAGTGGGAAATTAGGCCATAAGTTACACCACTTCAAGTTTAAAATGGTGTTAAGTGGGAAATTAGGCCATAAGTTACACCACTTCAAGTTTAAAATGGTATTAAGTGGGAAATTAGGCCATAAGTTACACCACTTCAATTTCAATATTGCATTAAGTGGGAAAATTAGGCAATGGTGCTTGGAAAGGAAAAAAAATATTTTGTGGTGGTGATTCATTCTCAAAGCCTATAAATAGGCTTCTCCATCAAGGTATCAGGCATCAACCAATTCACAAATACATTTCTCTACTCCCAAAATTAGAAGAGAATACTCCCCACACATCCAAAATCCTTGAAGCTTTGAAACTCTAAAGCTCTCAAGCATCCAACCCCCAAATTCCCAAGAAAATCCCGAAGGATCAAGAAAACACTCTTCGTTCTTCGTCAAATCCTCCTTCAAGATCAAGCCCCAACGGCCCTTGAAGAACTCCCATCAACCTTCAAGATCAAGCCCTGATGGCCCCTTGAAGAAAGTGTTCATCATTCATCATCCGTTCATCCTAAGATCAAGCCCCAACGGCCCTTTGGATCAACGACCTCAACAAACCTATACACCCATTCTTCAAGAACAAGCCCAACCCCCCTTGAAGATCCGTTCATCCAAGATCAAGCCCCAACGGCCCTTGGATCAACAAACAAATCCACACATCTATTCTTCAAGATCAAGCCCAAAAGCCCTTGAAGAAAACCAACTGTTCATTCAAGATCAAGCCTCGACGGCCCTTGAAGAAAACCAACCGTTCTTCAAAGATCAAGCCCAAAAGCCCTTGAAGATCCGCTCATCCATCAACCTTCAAGATCAAGCCCAAAAGCCCTTGAAGAAATCCACACAACCATTATTCAAGATCAAGCCCCGACGGCCCTTGAAGAAAGTGTTCATCCGTTCATCCTAAGCTCAAGCCCCAACGGCCCTTTGGATCAACAACATCAACAAATCCACACATCCAACCGTTCTTTAAGATCAAGCTCAAAAGCCCTTGAAGAACACACAACTATTCTTCAAGATCAAGCCCAAAAACCCTTGAAGAAATCCACACAACCATTATTCAAGATCAAGCCCCAACGGCCCTTGAAGAAAGCGTTCATCATTCATCATCCGTTCATCCTAAGATTAAGCCCCAACGGCCCTTTGGATCAACGACCTTAACAAACTCATACACCCATTCTTCAAGATCAAGCCCAACGCCCCTTGAAGATCCATTCATCAACTGTTCATCCTTAGATCAAGCCCCGACGGCCCTTTGGATCAATAAACAAATCCACACATCTATTCTTCAAGATCAAGCCTAAAAGCCCTTGAAGAAAACCAACTGTTCATTCAAGATCAAGCCTCGACGGCCATTGAAGAAAACCAACTGTTCTTCAAGATCAAGCCCAAAAGCCCTTGAAGATCCGCACATCCATCAACATTCAAGATCAAGCCCCGAAGGCCCTTGAAGAAACTTCCATCAACCTTCAAGATCAAAGCCACAAAGGCCCTTGAAGAAACTTACAACTGTTCATCCAAGATCAAGCCTCGACGGCCCTTGGATCAACAAATCTACATCTTACGAAGATAGAATCAGAGGACCAAATTCGAGAGAGATCGTAACCCCAAAATCATCAAACCAAAAAATATTATTTTGTACACGTTATTCTTGTTTCTTGTATCAAGGAACTTTCGTGTTCACACCAGCGCACAAGATCTTTGGACACGGCTCAAGGAGCAATTTTCGACTGTTACAAGAATAAGTATCTTCCAAATGAAATCAGAATTGTAGAATATCAAAAAGGGTAATGATTCCATTTCTCTCTACTTGCAAAGAATCAAAGAGGGTAGAGATTATCTTTCTACGGCTGGGGTTAAATTTGATGATGATGATATTGTAATTCTTACTCTTACTGGTTGACCATCTGAGTATAATAAGGTTCGATCAATCATCAGAGGCAGAGAACATGTTATATCTTTGAAAGATTTGAGAGCTCAATTACTTGCTGAAGAAGCAATGATTGAAAGTACTTCTGCCTCTTCATTTCTTACTGCAATGGCTGCTGATACCAATGGTTCTCAGACATGTTTCAAGGGCAACTTTGGTCATCAATCTCCTTCTTATACTCATACTGGTGCATCTTCTTCTTATAGCAATAACTATGGTGGTTCTCAATATAAACCATTTTATAACAAAAACAAGAACAAAGGGAAGTTTCAGTATGGCCAAGGTGGACCTAAATTTGGAAACAACAGGTCTTTTTACCCAAATCATGTGCATGGGATTCTTGGTAATTCACCTACTCAGCAGTTGCCTAATATTGGCAATCCATGTCAAATTTGTGGCAAGTATGGGCATCTTGCAGATACATGTCGGTTTCAAAATATTGATTATGCATTTACTGAAGGGTGTCAAATCTGTGGAAAAAGGAATCACAATGCACAATTTTGCCATTTTTGAAATGCAAACATCACTTACAACTCAGGAGGCATGAATGTTATGCATGTCAATGCTTTTGTTTCACCAGTGGAATCCAATCTAGCATGTCAATGCTTTTGTTTCACCAGTGGAATCCAATCTATCTCAGCAAGTATGGCTCACAGACTCAGGTGCAACAAATCACATGACTTCAAACTTGAATAATCTATCATTAGCAACTCATTTTCCATCATCCGAGATGATTCAAACTGCAAGTGGTGACGGTCTGCTTGTGTCTCATAGAGGATTTTCCATATTGCAGACTCCATTCCATACTCTAAAATTGAATTCAGTTCTTTATGTACCTAAGATATCTTAGAATTTACTCTCTATGCATAAAATCTGCCTTGACAATAATGGTTGGCTGATTTTTTATGCTTGGTGTTTTTGGATTCAGGACAAAGCCACAGGGAGAATATTATTCAAGGGCCTCTACAATAATGGATTGTATCCCATTCCCATCAAACCATCCTCTCATCCCACAAAGGTTTTCTCAGCTGCTGCATATCTTGGAAAACAAGTAATTTCTAGTCTATGGCACCATAGATTAGGTCATCCTTCAAATAATGTTGTTTCCCTTATGCTTAAGAAGTCCAACATCACTAGTGTTGCTGATTCCACACCTACATTGTGTTCCAATTGTCTTGAGGGAAAAATTAGCAAGTTACCCTTTACCTCAGCCACATGTAAACCTGTTCACCCTTTTGATATTGTTCATAGTGATGTATGGGGTCCAGCTCCATGTCTCTCTATAGATGGCTTTAAGTACTATGTTACCTTCATAGATCAATGTACTCGATTTTGTTGGATTTTCCCACTTGTTAATAAAGCTGATGTTTATTCTACATTTGCTACATTCTATCTATTTATTCTTAATCATTCCTCAGTTTCCATAAAGACACTTCAAAGTGATGGAGGGGGAGAATTTGTCGGGAACCAATTACAAACATTCCTTGCTACTAAGGGTATTAGCCACCAATTGTCTTGTCCATATACCCCAGAGCAAAATGGGTTGGCTGAACGGAAACATCGCCATATTATTGAAACCACAATCACTCTCCTCCAAACATCCCATTTACCTACCCTTTTCTGGTCATCTGCTTGTCAAACATCAGTGTGCCTTATTAACATTGAACCAAAAGTCACCATTTGAGATGCTTTATAATTCTCTCCCTGACATTAGCCATCTAAAAGTCTTTGGCTATTCTTGTTACCCACTGTTAAGACCTATTAATACCACTAAGTTGCAACCTCAAACAACAAAATGTCTTTTTCTAGGGTATGCATCAAAGTACAAAGGGTACTTATGTTATGATGCCACTAAGCAGAAAGTCTATATTTCTCGACATGTTTTGTTTGATGAATCTGAATTTCCCTATTCAATTCTAGTCTCAAACCGGCCATCTGACCCTCCTACATCCCATGTGCCACAACCAGTCTTTCAAACACCAGTCACTACCCTTGATAATGTGTTAGTCTTCCCCAGATCTCCAGCTTTACAGCATGTTCCTTCTTCTAACATTGACTCTTCCCCATTATCCATAAACACTACTCCATCACCTTCGATACAATCCATTAATGCAAGAGAACAGGTTTCAACTCCTCAACTCCCTGTGGTTCCTGAGGTCCAATCTGAGAATCTCCAAGTAGTGCTCTCAATTCCTCCATTAAATTTGCATCCGATGCAAACTAGATCAAAGAATGGCATTTAAAAAAAAAAAAAAGGCATTACTGACTATAATTCATAAACATGGAGGAGTGGATTTAGCTACTGTTGAACCTGCAACATACAAATCTGCATTAAAGTGTAAAGTATGGGTTGATGCCATGCAAGAAGAATTAGATGCACTCAATACTCAGTCTACATGGAGTTTAGTTCCACTTCCAGTACAGAAAAACCTTGTTGGTTGCAAATGGGTTTTCAAAATTAAGAAGAATGCTGATGGTTCGATAGGGAGGTATAGGGCTCACTTGGTAGCCCAAGGGTTTAACTAAGAGGAAGGAATAGACTATGGAGAGACTTTTAGTCCAGTTGTTAAACCAACAACTATGAGACTTGTGCTAGCAATAGCAGCTCATTTCGGTTGGAATTTGAGACAACTTGATGTAAAGAATGCTTTTTTACATTGTATATTACAGGAAGAGGTGTATATGGCTCAACCTCCGAGTTTCATTGATTCTCTACACCCTGAGGATGTCTGCAAGCTTCATAAGTCTTTATATGGCTTAAAATAGGTTCCTAGAGCCTAGAATGATAAGTTCACGAGCTTTCTGCCTTCACTTGGATTTAATACAACTTATGCCGATTCCTTTTTATTTGTGAAGACGAATGGTTCCTCTGTTGTGATATTGCTTCTTTATGTAGATGACATCATTGTCACTGGTAATGCTTCAACTATGATTGATGATGTGATATCTGCCTTGACAAGAGAGTTTGATATCAAAGATTTGGGCCCTCTTCACTTTTTTTTGGGAATTCAGGTCATTTCTCAGACTGATGGGCTATTCCTTTCTCAGGCAAAGTATGTTAAGGACCTACTTACTAAGATTGAAATGCTAGATTCCAAGGCTAGTGCCACACCCTGTTTGCCTTATAATCGGTTAGTTCTTGATGATGGAAAGCCGTATAACAATCCAGCTCTTTACAGAAGTGTGGTTGGTGCTTTACAGTATCTGACATTCACTAGGCCCGATATAGCATTTGCAGTGCACCAAGTGCGTCAATTCATGCAGAATCCCATGGAGTCTCACTTCAGTGCAGTCAAGAGGATACTCAGATACCTTAAAGGAACTATGAACTTGGGGATTAGCTATATTCGAGGCAGTTTGGCAGTTTATTCTGATACTGTAAAGGCATTTTCTGATGCAGATTGGGCTGGAGACCCTAATGACAGACGCTCTACTACTGGATTTGTTGTGTTCTTGGGTTCCAACCTTATTTCCTGGTCATCTAAGAAGCAACAAACAGTGTCACGATCATCCACCGAGGCAGAATATCGAGCTCTTGCTGCAACTACTACTGAATTGGATTGGATCAAACAACTATTGACTTTCTTGCATATTGATATTCCTACTGCCCCAGTGCTGTTTTGTGATAACATGTCCGCCATTTCTCTAACTCTTAATCTAGTTCTACATCAACGAACAAAACACATTGAAGTTGATATTCACTTTGTTCTCGAAAGAGTTGTCAAGAAGCAGTTGCAAGTTCAATTTGTATCATCCGCTGAGCAGTATGCAGATATCTTCACCAAGGGTTTATCTGCTCCGCTTTTTCAAACTCACTATCACAATCGCAGTCTTGGTTTCACTACTCCTGAGCTTGGATGGATGTTAAGGGTAGTAATCCAATGGTAGTAAAAGATGACACTTGTCAAAAGATAAAGAAGGTAGAGAAGGTAGTTAGAGTTGGTTATGTTGTGACTTAGGCAGTAAGATTTGTAAAATGTAGTATATAAACTTGAGGCTGTAAGATTGTAAGGCAGAAAATATAAAAACATCAATTGAAGAATACTCTCTCTCTTTCTCTCTCTCTGTCTCTCTCTCTCTCTCTCTTCATATTCTTAGAACAATACTGTGAACTTTTTCTTATAATCACAGCTTGGTTAACAACACAAAGAATTCCCAGGTGAGAGAGAAATAGAAAGAGATGAAAAGTCTTGGGGTGGGTCGAGAGTTGCTTTCTTTAATTTTTTAAAGAATTTTATAAAAAGTTAACTGTGTTTTTGTTAAGTTAACTTAACAGTGTTAGATGTAGGTGTACAGTAGGAGACACTTGTGAAGGGAAAATATGAGATTTATGTGGGATTTCTAGTGACTAGCATGCATATACAATTCAAAATTTATATACGAAAGCAACGGAAGCATGTCATACATTTTATCAAAGCTATAGTCATGCAAATCCCCTTCAAGATGCATAGGTTTATATATGATGCATCAAAAACAATTTATTGAAGAACAAAGTTTAGGAGTAGTTTTATACCTCTTGATCTAGATCTAAGACCAAGGATTGACCACCTCCAAGCTCTTTGCTCCTTGAACTCCTTGAGCCTAGCCTCCCTCCTTGCCTCCTCCACTTTGTTGAGAATGAGTGCTCCTAGGTCCTCTTCAAGTTTCCAAAGATATGAAAACCTCTAAAGATCCTCACCCACTTTGTAATGAGAAAGATGAAGGAATAACCAAAAGGGTGATAAGATGATTAGCTAATTCATCCCTATGGTGGCCGGCCTTTGAAGTTAGAGAGAGATTGATTTTCTTTTCTTTTGTGTTTTATGAACTACCTAACACACTCACACACACTTTCATTATTATGTTCCTTTTATTACATAAAGAAACAAGTCAACAATTGACCCACTCTCTCCCTTCTCTTTGGCCGGCCCTTTGTGTTTAGTTTGGGCTTTGGGCTTTTAATTATTTCAAGTCATCCAATGCTTGAATAAAAGCCCAATGGGTTTTGGCCCAATGGGCCCAATTAAACCCGAACGTTTCTTTAAGCCCAAAACGATCTTTATCGCTTTTATGATTTCTTTAGACTTTCTAAATTAATCAAAACACTTAATTAATCCAATTAATTATTTCCTTCATCCATTAGTTACTCACTACAAGAGTGTATTGGTGAACAATCTTTTAGGTTCTAATTAGCAAGGCAGTGAGGTGATTGGCACCAATCCAATTGATTATCCAATCACTTAGTGAATTAAAACTTACTTTTAATTCACCTTCCTTTTAATGACTACATTTAATCATCTAGAAGAACTCACAAGCCATGAGTGACATCTAACCATATATCATGGCTACCCAAGCTAATGTAGAAGTTATTCGGAGAACCTATTCAGTTGGAATTACAATGTAATTCGATCCTTCTCTAAAAACAATACTCTCAATCACATTACTAGGGTATGGATTTATAATGTCAAACCCCTAATGTGATTATTCCTTCTTATATGATTCATTTGAGACGTATAGGAACGCTTTCCTTTATTACGCTCGATACTTCGGCCGAAGATTCCCGAATCATATCTTAGAGTATTCATCCTCTCTTATCGAGGATTAGAGATTCCTTGTTGCGCATTCACTTGCCTTCATGGCTAAGTGGCTTAACCCCAACGATGCCTTGGACACTCGCGAATGGAATGACTTTAACATAATGAAAGATTAAGTACTTAACCACAAGACAACGACGATGCCTCAGGTCAAAGGATTACTTACATTATTCCAACCATTAGAGTTACTTGCTTGACATGTGAGTAGACCTCCATGCAAGTACTCTCGTTCGATTGTGTTCAGTGAACTCATTCCTTTAATGAGCACCTACATGCTTGTCTTAGTGTCGCTACACAAATGGGATGAGACTTTCCATCCTTCCAATTGAAGCAGACATAGTATGTACCAGTCTATGGATTGTCAGTATCCCTCCGACAATCCTTATGACCAGGAACCTTTTTGGACATGATGGTTATGAGAAGAAGGTCTCTGTAATCTAACATCATTAGGTTACTTCTTCCATCGATCCATTGTCCATGGATTCACTATTTAGGACATATTTCGTTCATTGAGATAGTCCTAATTAGTATCTTTGCCTTCCGATGTATAAGAGTCATATATACATCAATTCATTGTCCTGAAAGGTTTCTTCCAAAGATTGACTTTCAGGGCATATTTCCAACAACTTGTCATAAAATTAAGCAAGAGAAACAAATGAGACATGAAATACAAGTGTATTTTTGCTTACTATAATTTAGTATGGTGTATGTTCATCATCCTATTTATCACCATTAGATAAGTTTGAATTTTAAGATTTGTAGTTATCCACTATATGAATCTCAAAATTGAAGCTCATCTAACGGTGATAAATAGGATGGTGAGAAAAAATGCTCTCGGGACAGCAGACTTGGAACCGGTAAGTGCGTTCTCTCAAACAGAAGACATAAACCTGGAGCCGGTAAATGCACTCTCTCAAACAGAAGACACCTGAATTATATTTGTAGGTGATATCTGAGGCTGGCTTGTACAGTACATATGTGTCCATTATTCTTTTACACTTTCATGTTTTTTTAAGAAAAACCCCATTTCCCTCTCTGCTTTAAGTGGAAAAATTGAACAAATTATCTTTGCTTTAAACAATTTATCTAGGGTTTTTATGGGAAAAGTATTCTCACCGGATTTTTTTCTTGAGGATCTTAGAAATTTCGTGATCGTGACCGTTCATCGTACATTGTGCGATTAGTTTTCGCTAAGTACTATTTATAGTTAATTTTAAATTTTAAATTTTGAAATGATTTCTAATTGCACGATGTACGATGAACGGTCACAATCACGAGATCCCCTGAAAAAAAATTCGGCGATGATCCTTTTCTGTTTTTATGTGTGTTCCCATTAAATAATTGAGTCAGTGGCTGCTGCCTTGAAAGTGTGTATCCTAAAGAGAGTGCACTTTACTTTTACTTCTCCACATTTACCAAGAATCTGCTCATAGATTAGTAAAACTAGTGCTCTTCTTAACATGCATACATGTTACAGTATCTGAATTATAAACTCGTAATTGAAATCGTTCATTATGTAAATAACATAATGTTTAGTACAAAGACATTTAATTATGCAAATAACAAGAATTCTTACGCGGGGGACAAATCTTGTGTGGTGTGCAAGATAAATCTTGCGTGATTTGAGTGTGATGTGAGTGGATGGTCGATCAATTGTATTGTGTTAGCCACCCAATGTATAGTGCATGTTCTAGTTTATTCATGTTTAAAAGATTAGTTATCTTGGAATTTATTTTTCTGTGTAATTGGGGGAATGATTAGTTAAATGGTGTTTTAACTAGGAGGTGATTAAGTGAAAGGCAATTTACATGGAACCAGTATAATGACAAATGATGTTCGAGTCTAATAATACAATGTTATATGATAATTTCTCCTCACATGACATTATATGGTTGATTAAAACATTATATAAAGGTATTGGGTGACAAATGATGTTCGAGTCTAATAATACAATGTTATATGATAATTTCTCCTCACATGACATTATATGGTTGATTGAAACATTATATAAAGGTATTGGGTTTGATGTACAAAGTTGGTAAAAATACGGGTGTTTCCTCAATTAAAAACTTCTGAAAGACGTGTGCCATTGAACTATGGCTAGGGGTAGGCTAAAATATTTTTAGCCTTTTTGGGCCCCACTAAGGATTACTTTCAAAGTGTGGGATACCTCAGACTTTAGAGAACACACACATCCCCACAACAAAAACAACACCACCACATATGTAATGGGTTACTTGTACTTAGGGTTGGGTTGGATTCTGTAACCGAACCAAAATTCTTATTCTAAAAAACGAATCGAAATTTTCAATTCAATCAAATTGTATACTGATACCAAACCAAAATTTTTAGGATTATGAAATTTGGTAATACCAAAAAAAAAAAATTCGGTTTTGAGGAAATTCTGACCCCGATTCGACCATCAAAAACTTAATTTCAACTTTTACAATTTCTAAGACATTGAATTGAAAGTGGAAAATGGAGTTGAGGTGAGGTTCCTCCCAAATTTGTTTCGTTAGGAAGGTGGAGGAAGAGGTTGGAGATTGAGAGAGAAATAGAAGTGTGCCAGTGGGGCACCGGTGGTGTTATCTAACAATGTAGTAGACGAATGGTGATGGTTGGCTGTTGTTTAGAACGAGAGGAGAAAGGTGACGAAGTAGTGGTGGTGGTTAGTAAGGTATTGTCTAAGTCTGATTCGATTTCACATCGAAAAGATGAGAGACTCGAGAGAGAAGACTCATCTTCAGACTGATAGTTGAGATTTAATCTTAACCAATCCGACAAATATTATTATTTAGAATAATCTATATTGTATAACAAAAATTTAAATAAATATATTTAATTTTTGGTTCGGTTCAAGATAACTGCAAATATAGCCAGAAGGTCCTGATCTCCGTACCGAATTTTCGAAAAATTTTCGGTATCAATTCCCGAACAGTTCAACTGGTTTAGATATTCAATTTGGGATTTTACAGGTCGGATTCGTATTCCGGTACAACAATCCGGGCCCTACTTGTACAAGTTGTAGTACGTAAATCCTTCTCTGACCACGTGGGATGTAATTATTATAAGCTGTACATTATTGCACTTGCACAACTGATGTATTGGCTTGCGTCTTTGATTTTGACTCCAAAAGAGAAGCTGAGAAAAAGAAAAGGAAAAAAAAGAAAGAAGAAAAGAGTGCAGATGAGCTGTACGATAATTCGACGCGAGTATCAAAATTTTAGACCCTAAAGAAATGAAAATGTAGAGGACTATCCTGTTTTAATACTATATACTATATAAAATATATAGTTTATGTGGTGAGCATATGAGGAAACTGTGTTTGCTTGTCACCATTAGCTTTTTACACTTGGGACTTAATGGACCAAGTCATTATTGCTCATGTGGGACAAATGCAATTGTCGAATATTTGTTTTATCAAATGTGATCCCATCAGTAAGATCGACTTACATGACTGTATACATAATTATTATAACGTTTTACTTTTATATCATTGATACGACATTAACAAATAATAATATTTACACTAAGATGGTAGGGAGTGTGCTAAGTTTTACAATATGGGCTGTCATAATAATGTGGTTCAACTCTGCTTTTGGCACAAATCAAACCTAAGATTTCTCACTTATAAATCATTTGACATTATGCAAAGAGAAATTTACATATGTCGTTTTATTATTGAGATGTCACAATAACAACGTAACACGTGTTGTGTCAGTTGTGCTGCACACTAAAACGATTTATACAAAAGACATTGAATTGCTTCACATAACGAATCACATAATGAACATTTTAAAATGCTAATAACAGTCCATTTTAAATGTATAAACTGCAATAGAGATATTAGAGGGAGAAGCTATATCTTTTGTTCTATTAAGCACAACAAAAGCTGAAAATTATTGAATGTGTGCACAAACCACAACATTGAACATTAAATAAAGAAGCAATACCGCTTTGTTGATTTTTTTTTGTTGGGGGGGGGGGGGGGGGGGGGGGGCGGTGGAAGCAATACCACTTTGTTGATTTTTTTTTTTTTTTGGGGGGTGGGGGGGCGCGGAGAAGGAGTGGGGAGGGATGATAGATTTTTGGGCGTTTAGGGAGTGCGGGGAGGTCCCTCAAAGACTAAATGAGTCAAGAGCTTTAATAATATAACAACGAGTGCATTTTTGCTCCATCATTTTGTGTGGGATATGCTAATGAGAGTGAACTTTATTTCTCCACATTTACTAGGAATCTGCTCATAGATTAGTAAAACTAGTGCTCTTCTTAACATACATACATGTTACGGTATTTGAATTCTAAACTCGCAATTGAAATCGTTCATTACGTAAATAACATAATATTTAGTACAAAGACATTTAATTATGCAAATAATAGGAATTCTTATGCGGGGGACAAATCTTGTGTGGTGTGCGAGATAAATCTTGTGTGATTTGAGTGTGATGTTAGTGGATGGTCGATCAATTGTATTGTGTTAGCCACCCAATGTATAGTGCACGTTCTAGTTTATTCATGTTTAAAAGATTAGTTATCTTGGAATTTATTTTTCTATGTAATTGGGGGAATGATTAGTTAAATGTTGTTTTAACTAGGAGGTGATTAAGTGAAAGGCAATTTACATGGAACGAGTATAATGACAAATGATGTTCGAGTCTAATAATACAATGTTATATGAATATTTCTCCTCACATGATGTTATATTGTTGATTAAAACATTATATAATGCTATTGGGTTTGATGTACAAAGTTGGCAAAAATACGGGTGATTTCCTGGTTAAAAACTTCTGAAAGACGTGTGCCATATGACTATGGCTAAGGGGTAGGCTAAAATATTTTTAGCATTTTCGGGCCCCACTAAAGATTACTTTTCAAAGTGTGGAATACCTCAAACTTCGGAGAACACACACACCCCACAACAACAATAACAACAAAAACAACAACACCACATATGTAATGGGGAGCTTGTACTTAGGGTTGGGTTGGATTCTGTAACCAAACCAAAATTCTTATTCTAATAACCGAATCAAAATTTTAAATTCAATCAAATTGTATACCGATACCAAACCAAAATTTTTAGGATTCTGAAATTTGGTAATACCAAAAAAATTAATTTGGTTTTGAGGAAATTCTAACCCCGATTCGACCATCAAAAACCTAATTTCAAATTTTACAATTTCTAATACATATTGAATTGAAAGTGGAAAATGGAGTTGAGGTGAGGTTCCTCCCAAACCCAAATTTGTTTCGTTAGGAAGGTGGAGGAAGAGGTTGGAGATTGAGAGAGAAACAGAGGTGTGCCAGTGGTGCACCGGTGGTGTTCTATCTAACAATGGAGTAGATGAGTGGTGATGGTTGGCCGTTGTTTAGAACGAGAGGAGAAATGCGATCCAATAGTGGTGGTGGCTAATAAGGTATCGTTTCAGTCTGGTTCGATTCCACATTGAAAAGATGAGATACTCGAGAGAGAAAACTCATCTTCAAACTTTAAGATAAGACTTCAAAGTAATAGTTGAGATTTAATCCCAATCAATCCAATGACTATTATTATTTAAAATTATCTATATTGTTTAACAAAAATTTTTATATATATATATATATATTAATTTTCGGCTCGGTTCAGGATAATTGCAAATATGGCGAGGAGGTCGTCATCTCCGGACCGAAACAGTTCAATTGGCTTAGATATTCAATTTGGGATTTTACAAGTCGGATTCGTATTCCGGTACAAAAATCCGGGCCCTACTTGTACAAATTGTAGTACGTAAATCCTTCTCTGACAAAGTGGGATGTAATTATTAATTTATTATGAGCTTTACATTATTGCACTTGCTCAACCAATGTATTGGCTTGCGTCTTTGATTTTGACTCCAAAAGAGAAGCTGAGAAAAAGAAAAAGAAAAATATATATAAAAAAAAAAAAAAAGAAGAAAAGGTGCAGATGAGGTGTATGATAACTGGACGCGAGTAAATAAATAAAAATGTAGAGGACTATCCTGTACTAATACTATATACGATGAAAATATATAGTTTATGTGGTAAGCATATGAGGAAACCGTGTTTGCTTGTCGCCATTAGCTTTTTACACTTTGGACTTAATGGACCAAAGTCATTATTGTTCATGTGGGACAATGCAATTGTCGAATATTTGTTTTATCAAATGTGATTCTATCAGTAAAATCGACTTACATGACATGTATATATAATTATTATAACGTTTTACTTTTATATCACTGATACGACATTAACAAGTAATAATATTTACATTAAGGCTTTAGGGAGTGTGCTAAGTTTTACAATAGGGGTGGTCATAATAATATGGTTCAACTCTGCCTTTGGCACAAATCGAATCTAAAACTTCTCACTTACAAGTCATTCGACATTATGCAAAGGGAAATTTACATATGTCGTTTTATTATTGAGATGTCACAACGATAATGTAACACGTGTTGTGTCAGTTGTGCTGCCTACTAAAACGATTTATACAAGAGACATTGAATTGCTTCACATAATGAACATTTTAAAATGTTAATAACTGTCCATTTTTTTTAAATGTGAATAATTGAAGAAACCTTATCCATTTTAAACTGCACTAGAGATATTAGAGAGAGAAGCTATATCTTTTGTTCCATTAAGATCATCTCCAATGGTTGACCTAAAAGCCAAATTTTTTGGTCCGAAAAATTTAGCTTTTAGCCCAGAAACAACTTTTTTGCTCCAACCGTTCTAGCCTAAAATTTTAGCCCGGGATTATTAAATAATGAACTTATGCTATTTTTTTTGTTAAATTAATTCTTAAAAAAAAAAAATGTAGACTATCGTAAATTAATTTTATGAACATTTTAATCTAAAAAAAATTAAATTCCGATAAATATTGGATGGAGTCCACTCCAATTTCTGGGCTAAATTTTGGGGGGAATTTGGCATTGGTTTAGCATTTAGCATTTAGCTCAAAATTTCCCCTTGGATTGGAGTGGGTTTGGGGGGAAATTTTGGGAGGTAACTTGACTTTTAGCCTACCATTAGAGTTGGTTTAAGCACAACAAAAGCTGAAAATTATTGAATGTGCGCACAAACCACAACATTGAACATTATATAAAGAAGCAATACCACTTTATTGATTGGGTGGGAATGGGATGATGGATTTTTGGGCGTTTAGGGAGTGCGGGGAGGTCCCTCAAAGACTAAATGAGTCGAGAGCTTTAATAATATAACAAGGAGTACATTTTTGCTCATTACCATTTAGTGTGGTGTATGCTCACTATTCTATTTATCACCGTTAGATGAGTTTGAATTTTGAGATTTGTACTTATCCACTACACGAATCTCGAAATTCAAACTTATCTAACGGTGATAAATAGAATAGTGAGCATACATTATACTAAATAGTGGTGAGCAAAAATGCTCTCATATAACAAGAGAGAGCAGCCATAGCCACAGTTTACTCAGCTACCCAGTAAATTAATTACTCATCATTTCCATCTCTTGACAAACGTACAGAGTGTTTGGTACAACTACAACATCATCAACAAATTTTAATTTATTTTGAATAAAGAGCATTATAATATATATATATATATATATATATATATATATATATATTAAAATTAAGAGAGTTCTTTCAAACTAGCTTTAAATAAGAAAATGTCCTTTTACTACAATGGTGGGAAGGGGTTGGGCCTTTACATGATGGTGTAAGTTTGAATTCCTTCGGTGACTAATCTAATATCTAATCTAACAAAATCTATCATTTGACCACAAAAAAAAAAAAACCTAGATTTAAAGAAAAAATAGAATAAAGCATGACTGATTGCAAAACAATGAGCATATATACCACAAGCAATTCGTTGAAAGTCGAGTTTAATGGGAATTACAAGATTAAAGGGATCAATAGAGTTGTTAAATTTCGTGTGACACAAAGATCATTTAAAAAAAAAACTAATAAAAAGGACTTAAAAACTTTGAGTTTTAACGATAAGGACAAAATGGGGGTGTGATATCCAGACACCCCATTTTACTTTTCACACACATTTTTAAGTTTCGACCGTCGGATCGGATGAATTGAAAAAGATAAGCGGACAAAAATTATCAAGGGGTGTGTGAATAGCACACCCCGACAAAATAAAAAGTAAAGTGAATAGTATTATGATTGACTTTTTAGTGTAAAAATATGTTTTTTCGTTAAAATAAACAGTACCGGAAGTTTTTCGTTAAAATTTCCTTTAAAAAATTATTAAACAAAGTCAAGCTAATAGAACATGACAGTGTTGCCCTTATGCATTCCAAAGAGAACCATATCATCATACCAACTAAACTCATAGTCCCTTACTGACTAAACCAGAAACTGGCACAATCCTAGAGCTTTCTTGCCTTGCAGCTTAAAACTCATATCAAAGGTGACAATTGGAGCCAAAACCTTTGGCTACTTTCATGACGACAATTATGAACCAAAATAAATTAAGATGAAGGGTAGAGATTTAATCATAAAACGTCAACAACCAAGTATTGTATGGTTATACACTTTTTATTTTCTCCAATCATAATTTTTGGTTTTGGATGTGGATGTTTTAAGGTTAGGTTCTCCATTCATAATTTTTTTAATTCATGAATTCTTTTTAATGTTGCTTGACATCATCTAATCAAAGATTTGTTTAATTAATTATAAGAAAATAAAAAAGTATTTATTGATGAAATGGATAAATCTTCAATTAATGGGACTTCGTTACTTAATGGTTTGGTTATGGGAATACCCAATGGTAAATTGGAGATTATAAATAGATATGTATTATTTTTCATGGTTGTGGCTTTATGGGAATGTATATGACATGTTCCTATCCGATATGAACAGTTGGCTAGTCAGGAGGTACTATGTTTTTCTTTTTCAAAACTGCATTTGCTGTCATGTAATAATAAATATTTGTGAACAAAAAAAAAATAGTAAATGTTTGATAAATTATAGTGCTAAAAGTATTTTTAGTAAAAAAAAAAAAAAAGGGGGTAAGATTGGCAGCATGAAAGTTTCATTAATTGATACTGTTTACCTGCCTCTAAAGAAAAAAGCGTTTTTTTGAGAAGCATGTGTTGAGCTGTATCTTATTTTTGCTGTTTTGGACCCATAATTTTGGGAAAGAAATTTTTTTTTTTTTTTTTCATTTACTTAACACAATTAGAACCTCAACTTTTTAAAAAGCTGCTTTTAAAAAAAAATTTAATTAATCCCAAACAGGCTGTTTTCATTTGCTAACAATTGTAATCCTTAATTTAAATGAAAATAACTTTCAAAATAAAATGGGTAGTATTGTAAATTAGTTAAAAGCAAGTGTCAAAAGAGAAAGATAGAGATAAGAATTGAATGATGAGAAGGGGGAATAATACAAGTCAAGTCAACACTTGCTTTTGTGAAATTTAGTGTTTCTTATTATGACAGCATGCTTAATTTATTTTTTTATTTGGTAAAAGTTATCTTACTAAACTGGTGCAATTATACAAGCATATGAAATTGGTCTATTCCATCAAGTTGTTTGGATTGACCAATAAACATGGATGTTGCCAAAATTTGTTAGACCAATGTGCTCGTTTTCTGCACCTAAATGTAGATTCTTCTTTTTGCGGTTTAACTTGTAAATTAAATACAAACCTTTTATAAGCAATAGGATAATTTAACCCACAAAGGAAGATTCAAACACCGGTGCAAAAATACGCTACTGTAACTAACTTTACTAAATGTAAGTAGCTTGTAACTTAGTTGGGTAATAGCATTCATTCATACACCCGAGGTTCATTTTGTCAAAAAAAAAAAAAAAAAAAACTTAACTTGACTAAACTCAAAATACTGAATAAATAATAATAAAAGAATAATACTGGGTCAGCTAAATTTGTACTCTAATGAATGTGTCACCACTCAATTTTACACTAAATCAAGTGGCTTTTTACCACAATAAAAAAAGTGTTGAGTTATTACATGACGACCTAGATTTAAACTTCGTCGAAAACTAATCTAATATCTAATTTAACAAAATTTATCGTTTAATAAAAAATTAATTATAATAAAAATTTATATAATGTACATAGCACCACCCCAAAATATTTGAGTTAACTAACAAAAAATAGAACATAATAAAATTAGGTCAATAGTTGGATTCTTTGGTAGATAATAACAAAAATTATAAATTCTGATTTAATTCGGTGAATTCACAGTCCAAACCAAAGGTACAAAATTCGGACCCCAAAAAAAAAAAAAAGAAAAAAAAATCCCGGAGGGTACAAACAAACACCTTCACGGCGGTAACGGCAGCCCAAACGGGTGACAGCTAGTGGGGGCGTTAACCCACCACCTCGTATAAGTAGACGCTCCGGCACGTTTCTGATTTCGCTTTCTAACTCTCAAATCCCATTTCCCACCCCCAAACCCTAAATCCCAAATCCAATTTTAGCCCTCTTTCTTTCACCCTCCACGCATGTCTCTGTATTTTCGGACGCCAAATTAACCCAAAATTTTAATTAAATTTTCAATTAAAAATTAGAGAGAAATTAAAGATAATTAAAACTGGAATAAGGAAAGAGCAAACATGGTAGTTGATGATATGCTGGAGATGAGCATCATGGTCGCCTCTGGAGGTTCCACTTGCTTCCGCTTCCCCGATGCTTATCCCAAAAGGTAATCTCTTTCAAGATCCCTCCTTCGATTTTCTGCTTCTGGGTTTTCTGGATTTGTAGCTTTTTGGGGATACAATTTGTGCTTTTTAGGTGGGTTTTTGCTTTTTTAGATTTTTTTTTATTTTAAAAATTCATGGATTTGATGGTTATGATTCAGTGTCTCCCACCTGGGTCTGGTGGAATTCAGGAGATTCTTGGGCTAGAGTTGGGTACAGTTTTTCTATAGCGTTTTTAGAAATATCTCTCCCTCCATAGTTAGTGATTGAAATAAATTATCTACTGTAATTTCTTCTGATTGATTTTTTCTTCAGAAATTTTATTTATTTTTATAAATGATTTATTGGGGGATATTGAATCTTGTTTTATATTGTTGAACATTTGATGTGGGTGTGTGAGGAATTTCTTATCTGGTTTGATAAATCTAGGGTTTTGATGGAGGGGAGATATAGTGGGGATTGATTGATGTGATGAAGTTCTTTCTTTGAATTGTTTTTGGAAAAATGGAAATATTCAATCCACCAGCAACAATCCCCACCCAGGAGTTGTTCAGCTGAAATGGGAGATTCTCTGCTCACGGCCCTGTCAATGGAGAATCACCACCCGTCCACGTTATTGTCCATGGATTCCAGCGCTTCCTCTCACGACGAATTGGATTTGGAGATGAATCGACAGATCATACTTTCCCGCCCCCCTGATATCAACTTGCCCCTGTCAGCCGAGCGCAGCCCACCTCCGCCTTCGTGGAATTCAGACGCTTGTGATATTCTAGATGTTGGGCTTGGTCCCCAGGTGTATGAGACCGAGACTTTGCTGACGATCCCCAAGGCTGGACGGAAATGCGCCAAGCGAGTAGACAGCATATGGGGCGCTTGGTTCTTCTTCAGTTTTTACTTCAAGCCCGCATTGAATGAGAAGTCAAAGGCCAAAATTGTCCGGGACAGCAACGGGGTTTCTGGGTTTGATAAATCTGATCTCAAGCTCGATGTTTTCATGGTGCAGCATGACATGGAGAACATGTACATGTGGGTTTTCAAGGAGAGGCCTGAGAATGCGTTGGGGAAGATGCAGCTAAGGAGCTACATGAATGGGCATTCCCGCCAAGGGGAGCGTCCATTTCCATTTAGTGTCGACAAGGGTTTTGTTCGATCTCACAGGATGCAGCGGAAGCATTATCGGGGTCTTTCAAACCCCCAGTGTGTGCATGGGATTGAGCTTGTTCGGACACCTAATTTGATTGCTCTTGATGAAGAAGACCGTAAAAGGTGGATGGAGCTGACTGGGAGGGATGTGAACTTCACAATTCCTACAGAAGCGGGCGATTTTAGTTCGTGGAGAAACCTTCCGAATACAGATTTTGAGCTTGAGAGGCCACCAGCTCCAATAAAGAGCGCGCCCAATTCCCACTCAAAGAAACTTCTGAATGGATCTGGGCTCAATTTGTCTACCCAGTCATCTAACAGCAACAATTCTGATGGAATGGACCTATCTCCTGTCAGCAAGAGGAGGAAGGAGTTATTCCCCCACGGGAATGATGATGATTGCTACCTGGCTGTTAATCCTCTGTCTGATCGAATCCCGGATACGGAAACCCACCCAAATGAGGTGCAATGGCCAAATCAATTTAGTGGCGTAATGAAGAATGTCTACGGGCCTGTTACAGCTTCCAAAACAATCTACGAGGATGATGCAGGTTATTTAATCATCATCAGCTTACCCTTTGTGGATCTTCAGAGGGTGAAAGTTTCTTGGAGGAATACTCTTACTCAAGGCATCATTAAGGTATCTTGTATAAGCACGTCCCGCTTGCCGTACATCAAGAGACATGATCGGACTTTCATGCTTACGGATCCAGCCTCTGAGCATTGTCCCCCAGGAGAGTTTGTCAGAGAGATCCCGCTTGCCACCCGCATTCCTGAAGACGCTAACATAGAAGCTTACTACGACGGGCCAGGTTCTGTGCTTGAGATTATGGTTCCAAAACTCCGCGCCGGGCCAGAAGAACACGAGGTTCGTGTTTGCCTCCGCCCTCACCTCGGGGGCAACGATCTTATGTTGACTTGAGATTAGGCATTCATAGAGATCTGTAAGGGTTTATTGTCATGGTTGGTGCATTGTTCTACTAACTTTTGTACCGTAAAGTGTATTGCATGAAGGAAAACAAAAATGTGCTTCTCACATTTGTCTTTTCAGTTTTTGCTACTAATCTATGCATCTGGTTATGGATTGACTCTCATTATTTTCTTAATTTGTATACATGTGTCACAAAATTCTTGATTTTGATTTAAACTGTAGATAAATTTGCCTTGTGGATACATTAAATATGATTTGTTTTCTTCCTTCTCACCTTCGTAGCTTGTGGCAGCGGCTTGTAACACTCAGTGTGGTTGTATGAGCTGGTTCTTTATTGAAAGGGCATGATGCCAGTGATTAGATCACATAATTCAATTTATATCGAGAAATTGGATGAAACGATCATTTTTTTTTTTTTTTAATTCTAGTTGTCTAAATATTCAATTATTAGGACGATGTTGATATTATATATGATTAGTTCAATAATTGAAATTTAATTTATGATTATTTTTTCAGATATTTCATTTATTTTTATGAACCGAAGCGGGGCAGGGTTGAATCTCAAAAAATAGAGATCAATTCGTTCATACTGCCGTGGTTGGATCTTAGAGTAATGTTATGCCAAGAGTGGTTTGAACAGTCATACTTGGGAGAATAGATTATGCAATTTTGTCATATTTAATTGATAAAAATCCACTAGCTGAGTAGCAGTTGGCAACAACTACACAAGGGATTCTTACGTCTTTGGCCCTTAACTTTTTCCTCGTTTGTTTAATCAACACTTGCATAAAAACAAAAAACAAAAAAAAAAACTTTGAAGCAGGACATGTGTCATGGTTACAAGAGTCGGACTTATTGTTAGAGGGAAAGAATGAAATACTCGATATACACTCTTAATAACTTAAGTTACAAATTATTTTTTGTAAAATTTAACGACCTGAATTACAAACCGTTCTTAACAAAGTCGAAACTCGAAACGGAAGGACGTATTAAGGTTTTAACTCCTTCACGCCAGTGGGACTGTAGTGGAATTTGGAAAGACTAAAAGCTACTCCATCTCTAGTGTCTTTGCGAGTGTGTGGCAATGGCTTTTGCTTTATGATTAGAATAAAAATTGTGGAAGTCGTAATCTGGTTGGGACAAAATATCTAAGAAGCTGGTAATTGAGCATGTCATAAGAGAGGAGATATTTTGAGGAAGGCGACGTGGCATTAGGGTTTATGATTCATTGGATATTTCCAAAAAGATGTCGGTTGTGGGAATATTCCACTTTATTCGCCAAAAGCACAAGGGATTTGTGTTCTTTTCGGTTCACGGTGGTGGTGTTGTTAGAGAAATTGGGTCAAAGGTGATTAACCAGGAACAAAATAGTTACTGTCAAATAAGTAGGCATCGAATCTTGCAATTCGATGATAGTATTAAGTAACCAAACTCGTCAATTAGCTCACAATTTAGTACTACGTTTTTTTCAATATTAGAAGAGATTTTAAGTTTGAATTTCAATCCTATGACTTTATTCGGACCCTTATCTTTTTTATTCTAGTACAATGAAAGAAAAAATAAAATCAAGCACACCATTTTTAAGAGTTTATTGGATCGTATAAGATGCAAATCGTATTAATAATCATGCGTACTTTAATAAACTGTCTATCAACCTCAAAGTGTTACATTACATTACGTGCAATATCGTCATGTCACTTGTATTTTCACCATAAATTCGTAACCTTTTTTTTTCCGTTATTGAGTTCCAAATTAAGCAGTAAATTCATATTGTTTGAGAGGGTTGCATTTGATTATTACAAAAATTGCTGAAGGGCCAGTCAGTCAAAGGGGAGTCGGCGCCTCGGCGGAGGGAAGGAATAGGAAAGGGTGGAGGCAGAGAAGGAGAAGAGGTCAATGTTGGCGTCTGGCCTTTTTGAAGCGCCACCTTGGCGGTTGTTGCTTGTTGCTTCAAATGTCGTTCATGCCAATTTTGATGAGCTGATATTTATATGAATAATGTTAGATAAATTAAATTTGTAGATAAAAATTTATAAATTAAATGACTTAGAAGTTGATGATTAGATTATTATTTAAACGTTGATAAATATACTCATTTTTTATTGATGATATGTCATTTAGAGCATCTGTAAATAAGGTGTCAAAAGATAAATGACAAATGTAAATTTGATGGCTGACATGATAATGTCAAATTTTCTATTTTTCCAACCAATATATTTTTTTTGTTATAAATGATATTTCATTTGCTCTAAAAAAAATGATATTTCTAGAACCCATTTTAAAAAGAAATCAATTAAAATAAGTTTTCAAGATCTATAATTAGTGCATTATTGAGATCCACACAATAAAATAATTAAATTATTTGACATTACATTTTCTCATATATCAAATTTGACATATGAAAATTAATATCTCAATCCTATATGGATTGACATATCAGTTAGAGCTTACATCTACCTTCAAATTTGATTACATAGCATTCCACTTATGATTTGACATTTCCTTTGAAGATTGTCTTAGTTTGCAAAGTTTGTCTACAAATTTAGTCTCTTTGACGTTACTCAATTTATATTTCCACTTTTCCAAGTTCAGACAGAGTATCCTCACTTTGCTTAACACGTAAATATTCCATGTCATCTGGTTCAGTAAGGAATAATCACCTACTTTATCCTTGCAAAGGGATGGAGAAAGTCTCTCTCCATCTTCATGTGGGAAGATTGATTATTTGAGGCCATAGTAAGGACATCTTCGGCGGCGAAGGCTAAAGAGCGCGGAAGGCCATGTTGTGGTTTACCAATATATCATTCACAACGTATAATCTCGGCTATAGTTTTTCTAATCTCTAGCAGTGCAAAATTATGCACCAAATTTTTTTTTTTTTTTTGTCAAACAAGATTACTTTCGTTAAAAACTAGCATACGGCTCAAAAAGAGCTAGCTAAACAACAACAGATAAAGTAAAAAGCCCAAGCAAAAGAAGAGCAGCAACCCAAGATACATCATGAAGCACACACAAACATAGGCACCGAAGGCAGAAAAAACAAACAATAGAGAAACCCTAATCTGAAACCAAGCCTCGGAGAAAGTTAAACTCCAAACTGAGAAAGTAGACACCAGATTTAAGTCCCCTTCACGAGCTCCTGCAAATATATATATATATATAAACAAAGTACCTTATGGTTAGAAAGTGAAGCTAAGGGCTATGTAAAATACCTTTACTGTGGCGGAGGCTGCAAAACGCTTTGGTCTCGATGAGGATCCGGCATGCCGGTTGGGGGAGGAAGTATGGAAGAGAAATGGATCTGATGTCCAATTTCTGTTTGAAGTTGCAGATCTGAGCGCAGGATCGGGTGGGGATGGAATTACTAATGGGGAAGAAGGAAGAAAAAGTAAATAACATAAAGCAATAAAAGGAGGTGAAAAACGCTGGATAAGTGACATTAAGCCAAAATATGAGACAAGATTAGGGGTAATTGAGACCAAACACAAAGAAAATTGAGATAAAACTTAGAGGAGAATCGAAATAAAAGAAAAAGGAAGAAAATTGCAAAGGGGGAAGGAAGAGAGGGTGGGATGTTGTGAAGGGGAAGGGAAAAAGGAGATGAGAGGGGGAGGAAAATAGGGTAAGGGCAGAGGAGAAGGGTGGGAAAGGTGGGAAGGAAGAGGAAAAGAGCGAGGGAGTAGCGGGTTGCCGACTACCCTGAGCAAGAGTAAAGGGCGGTGATTGAAATTTTAATCTAGGTTGGGTTTTTGCAGTAGCACAGAAAGGGTTTAGGTTCTTGTTATTTGTTCAATGTAGCATTCTAGTTATATATTAATAATTGTTGTATTTAGAGAGAGAGATGGAAGAAAGAGATAGGAAGTTCGTGTAGGATCCACAAAATACTTTTGTTCGAGGTTAAATGTAGCCCACTGAGTGGTACAAGTAATAAGTCTTGTATGCTGATTAGGATAAGGAGTTTACCTGAAACAAAGGAGTCACGAATTTAAACAATTTGAAGAAAGCTAAGGTTTCACTTTAAAATTAATTGATACTCAATTCTCAGATGTAGGGTTCTCCACACGTCGACGTAGTTATTTAATCCCAATGCGTGAGGCATATTAAGTTATGTGGGAGGACGTTACTTGGTTGGGCTCAACATAAGGACAATATGCACACACAAAAATAGGCTTCACCTTGAAACTAATCAATAATAACATCTTCAACAATATTAGTTAGTTTTTTTGTTATTGTAACTAGCTAAATGACCAAAATGTTAATTTGGCTAGCCATCATTCCCAAAAATACTCGTTATTTTAGGTTAAGTTGAAACATTTTAATATTATTTTTTCTAAACTTACCAACCCAAGCCCTTTTTTCTCTTGAAGCCACAAACAGTGCATTTTTATACCATTTTTTTTATGTTTAGCAAAAAATAACTTTCTCCATCTTCCTAGCCAAATCTAACCGGTTGTTGTTTACAAAGTTAAAATAACCAATCATTTAGCTAGCTTGCTAGAGCTTGATTTTCTAAATTTTTCGATCAAATAACCAAAATATCTCATTTAATTAAGTGACTCGACTCTTTAATCTTTAAAGTCAATCAAAAGTTTGTGTCTATATAAAATTCAAACTCTTAACAAAATTATGAAGAAGCAATACAACTAACTAATGGGGCCGGAAATCATTTTGCTACGTGAAATAAGAAATCGAAGTGCTGGCAAAGGGCCCCACTCCAGGCACGACACACTTACACACCCCAACCCCACGTGGATTGCTGTCCTTAACATGCTGCCGTTGACTCACCTCTCCTAGTCTATTTCCATATCTTGTTCCTAACTTTCTAGATAACACTCTCACGCCGTGACAGACGGTTTAGAAAACTTTCTGGATTCGAGGATCCAAAAACCGTTTTCCGTTTTCAAAAACAGCAATCTTGTTACTAGAAAATACCTCAAAGATTAGGAAAACAAAGAGCGTGTTAGGCAAATGAAAACTTCTTTAAAACTGGCTAAAAAATATAGTTTAGGCCCGGGTGCCTATATAAATTGAAATTTGAAAAAGGGCTTGATCTATAATTTCAAGGCCCAAATAAAAACATTAATAAAAAAAAAGTGTCCAAAACACCTAAATAATCCCAATAAACGACATGAGAACCCTTGCAGCAGAAACTTAGTCGACCTCCTCGATCTTGGGGCCTGGGCCGCTGGCACTGGGAGGAGCATCATCGTCAACTGGACCGGCACCGTCGCCTCCAGCTCCCTGGTACATCTTCGCAATGATTGGGTTGCAGATGCTCTCCAACTCCTTCATCTTGTCTTCGAACTCATCCGCTTCCGCCAGCTGGTTGCTGTCCAACCACTGGATGGCAGTCTCGATCGAGTCCTCTATCTTCTTCTTGTCGGCCGGCGGCAGCTTGGCGCCAATCTTCTCGTCCTTGATGGTGTTCCTCATGTTGTAGGCGTAATTCTCCAAGGCATTCTTGGCCTCCACCTTCTTCTTGTGCTCTTCGTCCTCCGACTTGTACTTCTCCGCCTCCTGAACCATCTTCTCAATCTCCTCCTTGGACAGCCTGCCCTTGTCGTTTGTGATTGTGATCTTGTTCTTCTGTCCGGTGGTCTTGTCCTCCGCAGAGACATTCAAGATACCGTTAGCGTCAATGTCGAAGCAGACGGTGATCTGGGGTACTCCTCTGGGTGCAGGTGGGATTCCGGAGAGCTCGAATTTTCCGAGCAAGTTGTTGTCCCTGGTTCTGGTTCTCTCTCCTTCGTACACCTGGATCAAGACTCCGGGCTGGTTGTCGGAGTAGGTTGAGAAGACCTGTTCCTTCTTGGTGGGGATGGTGGTGTTTCTCGGGATCAAAACAGTCATGACACCTCCGGCGGTTTCCAATCCTTGGGAAAGAGGGGTGACATCCAACAGAAGAAGGTCCTGAACCTTCTCGTTGCCCTCTCCGCTGAGAATGGCAGCCTGGACGGCAGCACCATAGGCGACGGCCTCATCAGGGTTGATGCTCTTGCAGAGCTCCTTGCCGTTGAAGAAGTCCTGGAGAAGCTGCTGCACCTTGGGAATACGGGTGGATCCTCCGACAAGCACAACATCATGGACGCTGCTCTTATCCATCTTGGCATCTCTCAAACACTTCTCGACTGGCTCCATACACTTCCTGAAGAGATCCATGTTCAACTCCTCGAATCTGGCACGGGTGATGGTGGAGTAGAAATCAATACCCTCATAAAGGGAGTCGATTTCGATGGTGGTCTGCGCGGTGGAAGAAAGGGTTCTCTTCGCCCTTTCACAGGATGTCCTCAACCTCCTGAGTGCTCTGGGGTTGCCACTGATATCCTTCTTGTTCTTCCTCTTGAACTCCTGAACGAAGTGGTTCACCATTCTGTTGTCAAAATCTTCACCTCCCAAATGGGTGTCACCGGCTGTGGCCTTGACCTCGAAGATACCCTCCTCAATGGTGAGAAGAGACACATCGAAGGTACCACCTCCAAGATCGAAGATCAAGACATTCTTCTCACCAACGCTGGTGGCCTTCTTGTCAAGACCATAAGCAATGGCGGCAGCGGTGGGCTCATTGATGATACGAAGGACATTGATTCCGGCAATAACTCCGGCATCCTTGGTGGCCTGACGCTGGGAGTCGTTAAAGTAGGCAGGGACTGTGACAACGGCGTTCTTGATGGTGCTGCCAAGGTAGGCCTCGGCGATCTCACGCATCTTGATGAGGACCATGGAGGAGATTTCCTCAGCGGCGAAGAGCTTGTCTTCTCCCTTGTAGGAGACTCCAATCATGGGCTTCTCACCGGGGCCAGAGGTAACCTTGAATGGCCACAACTTCATGTCGCTCTGGACAGAGGCATCGGTAACTCTACGACCAATCAACCGCTTAGCATCTGCAATTTTAACAAATCAAAGATTAGCAAATCATATCAGCCACAAAATACTTATTTCACAATCAACATACACATGTTATTTAAAAACAAATCACTGTAATCATACAATTAAAACAATTATTCAAAAAGTTAATCCATACAATACTAATCCATGTTTTAACAGATCAATCATATTACAATGAAAATATTTGCACATAAACCCAATTTACATTAATCAAAACTTGCTTGAGCATCACAAAGAACTACAATTTTCAAATAAAATTCAAATTTTCGAGAAAATAATCATTGTAATCATACTTATACAGAACTAAGATGCTGTTTCATAAGATCTAACATGCAAATTACAAAATTTCCAATTCGCAGATCCAAATCGTTAGCTACAGATCCAATCTAAATCAGCAACCATAAACCTCTACCACAAATCAAATCTATGCATTTTACAAAGCCAATGAACGAAAAGGAATCCAATGACATCCACAGATCTAAATACTGGAAAAAAATACAGATCTATATGCTAATATATAAAATACAGATCCAGGAACTAGCCAACAAAACAATACAGATCTATAATCTACTGAAAGAGACACAACAAGGAGCTCAGATCTTACCGAAGACGGTGTTAATGGGGTTCATGGCGACTTGATTCTTGGCGGCATCTCCGATCAACCGCTCGGTATCAGTGAAAGCGACGTACGACGGGGTGGTTCTGTTACCCTGGTCGTTGGCAATGATCTCAACACGGTCGTGTTGCCAGACACCGACGCATGAGTAAGTGGTACCAAGATCGATTCCGATGGCCGGACCTTCTCCTTTGCCGGCCATTGTAGCTATCTAGGGTTTGTTTGGATCGAAAAAATGAAGAGAGCTAGAATAATGCGGCCCTTACGGTTCTGCAGTGTGAATGAGAGGAAGTGGAGCATCCACAAGGTTTATATAGAGTTGTGGGGTTCGAATTCCAGAATGTTCTATAACCCTACAGTTTTGGAGCCGTGGGATGTGAGGACGATGGACGGCTGGGATTGTTTTCCCGTTGAGATTGAAGACTCGTGGTCAACTTTGATTGAGCTTGCGCTCCCCAAATACGCGTGGCTGCGGTGGGTTAATCGGCTGCCTCTTATTGGGCTCTTTGTGTTCCCACACTGCTCCAAGCCTCCAACCTTCGCCTTCACGTTTACGCTTAGGAGGTTCCCACTCTGATTTTTCTTAGTCTAGAAACAAAGAATCTCAATGAATGAAAAAGACCCAATACAATAACATCAAACTAGCCCAATAGTGTGGAATAGACAAAGTTCATCCAATAAAAAGGTGGAAAATAAAAAAGAAACCCTAATCCTCAACCCGAAAAGACCAACTATTCAACAAGCAACAAGAAAAAAGCCGCAATCAAATTTTACCACCAAAACTACCACACCAAAGAAAAAGCCAAAAGATCTAAAGCACCAAGCAGAACCAAACACGAAGGCAAACGAGAAGGGGATGTACTAATGGGGCATCTAAAACTCCATCGCTTTGGACAAGCCACAACACGCTTGGCCCTACTCCACATTTGAACCTGATTAGCGGTGGTGATTAATTGCATCGGCACCAAAAAAATCTTTTAACCCCTGAATTATCGATTCTCCAATCACTTTTCTTAATTAAATGACGTTTCCTTCTTTTAAGTCTCCCGCATCTAAAATAACATCAAATTCGCCCTTCCGTTATTCACCTCTTGTTGGAAAGAACTCAACCTCGAGTTCTTTTCAAATAGAAGTTCATCTTAAACAAACATTTTATCTTGTGTGCTATGGGCATAAACGTCACCATGGATGGACAAAAAATAACTTGGACTTGAATTCTCTATGAATAAAAATTGATCACCCATGAAAACCAAATCGTATACCTTTGTGCTATGGAACCAAGAATCCTTGTATTTTGGTGGTATAATCAAGAATATAACTCCATAAATAAGTTTGGCATGAGCATCCTGGTACCTGTTTTCTAACTTGGTTGAACCTTCATGGCTTTGGAACTCGCTTTCTTTAGTTACTATAGGATGTTGGTCCGTTTGATCTGACGCAGGCTACACTACCCTTCAATTTCCAAGCCACTACCTTCACTTGACGGGCTTTAGCGATCTCTGCATTGGCAAAGAACTTTTCACACTCAGCAAACCAATCCAAGAAATCTTGAATGGACAAATTCTCATTGAAGTTGGAAATTTCAATTTTCTTGATCTCGTCTCATTCGTTTACGGGTGGATGGGGAACTTCTTCATTTTTGAAATCTGAATCTCGCCCATTAGGATTAAGAGGATCTTCAGAGGCTACACACTCTTATCTTCGAACCAGCCTACATACACCAAGTTGAATAACTCGTCGCTCGCCTTGTACAACAGGCCAACGATCATCTACTTGATTTCATCAACGGAAATCCTCAACTTATAATGTGCTGCTCCAGTGGGTTATAATGTACTGCAATCCTCAGCTTATGTGATAATTATGTTTTACATTACATGTTATGCCTTTTGCATGCAAAAAGCCATTCTGTTAATTGAGTTCACGTCCCAACATCATGACGACTAGGCACTCAGAGCGAGAAACTCACATAGGGTTTTTTGTAGAGGGGTTAAAAGGTAACCAACCCTTCTCACTATTTCATATTTTTGATGAATCAGGCTTCTTGTTGCAATATCTCGTCCTGGATATCTTTTTTAAATTGTTTAAAGAAAATTATCTCCATAAGTGATCTCTATCAACTGTTTACAATAACATATCTCTTGCATTTGCACAACCTGGAATGCCCTTCTTAAGTTGAATTAGCCGAAAATGGCGGTTGCAAATTGATGAGCAGTAGATGGACTTCACCTAGTGTATGATCCATGCCGTATGTATAGTTGGGTAAACGTACTCCCTCCTTTTCCTCACCCCCTCCAGCTCTCATCATGAAAATGAGATTGACATCAATGTTAAGGCTGAAGGCTGATACAGAGGAGTTATTCTTGCAAGATTTAACTGCTTGATACCTGAGTATACTGGAGGTGACTCTATTTAAACTAAAAACTTTTCTTACTTAGTTCCCTACTCTATTTCTTTCCTACAAGTTTTTAACTTCCATTTACTCTTAAAAGGCCGATACACAAAAATGAGGGGAAAATTCTCTCTGCAACGTCTCTTCCACCCTAGCCTACGCCGGTGTGTTGGCCATGGTGGTCATTTTGAATGTTTAGCCTGTTGAAGTTTCAAAAGAAATTATGAAAACAAGAAAAGAAAGAGAGAATGAGGAGATAGATAAGTGGTTTCAAACAAAGAACTTAGGGGGTGCAAGCTCAACAGTTTTCTTTTGGTTTTACATTCAAATCTCCCTTCAAAATTAAATACATAGTTACATATGCATTGCTACAAACATTTAGATTATTCCTGGCCCTACATGTAGCTGATAACAAGGGACATTTTTTACTTAACACTGTTGCTGCATCCGAAAAATGCAGTTTCTCATGAGCAAGATCAATCAAAAGTACTGCTCAGAGTTTTATTGAATATACGAAGTAAATATAGAAGATGAGGGTCCACAAGCCCCTCACTCATCCATACAAGAAGAGCATTCAGAATACAAGTCCCGCCATAGTCCTCTTGGCGCTCGGGCAACTCTGGCTTTATTAGTATCAAGTAGTCACAAGCATATTGATATAGGTGGGACTGAACTTTTCAAATCTTGTGATAGTGACAATATGTCTATTAAAGATACTAATGCTCATATGAATGAAACAAGACTTCAGATGCTAGAAAAACTAGTTCAGCGGTTCTGAGAGGTTTTGAAATTCGAAATAGTGATACTTAAAAGATGATATCTTCATAATCTCTCATGATTGTTTCCTGTTTCATCATGATTTCCAGATTTCCCTGTATTATTAAAACATTCCCTTTATGTATTACTTGTATATTAATTATATTTGTAAATCAAGTCATTGTACACTATTTAAATCAATGATAATGCACCCTCCAGATTATCGAGGGATTGAGCCAAATTACCTTCTCTTACTTTTGCTGCATTATCTGCAATTCTTACTTTGGATTATCTTCTATGGTATCTCAGAGCCAGTGACTAACGTTTTTTTTTTTTTTTTTTCAAATCCTCCCTACCCTTCTCCATGGATGCCTCATCCAATTTGACCATTTCTTCTTCTGATGTATTCCCCTCTGTTTCTCATGCGATCTCCATCAAGCTTGACTCTTCAAATTATTCTCTTTGGTTGGCTCAGTTGCTTCCTGTTCTTCATAGTCGCCAATTGCTGGCTTTTGTTGATGGTACTTTCATCTGCCCTTTGCAGTTCTTGTCCAACAATACCAGCAAAGCTTCTACCAAACCCAACCCTGCGTATGCAGAATGGGTTCAAAAAGACCATCTTGTTCTTTCCTAGATCAATGGCTCTCTTGGTCACCAGGCCCTCACCACCACTGCTTGTCATTCCACTGCCTGTGCCGTTTGGGTTGCTCTTTAGTAGTTTTTTGCTTCTACGAACCAAAGTTGCATTCTTCAGCTTCATACTGTTTTTTTCAGACCAAACGAGGTGATTCTTCAATATCTGATTTTCTTGATAAGATCAATTGGCCCTTGCTGACACACCTGTTTCTGTCGATGACATGGTGCCGGTTGTCATGTCTAATGTCGGCCCCAAATTTGAAAACACTGTTGCCGCTGCTCAGGCCCATGACAAACCCATCTCCCTTCCTGATCTTAAGGCTCTTTTTCTCGCTGCTGAACGCCACCTGATCCTCATGTTTCGCTCGACTCCAGTGTTTCAGTCCTTGTCGCCTCCCGCGACTCCTCTGCCTCTCGTGGCCGCTCATTTTCTTATTGTGGCAGTGATCGCGGCTCTGGCCGTTTCTCCCATGGGCGTGGTCATCACCCGCATGATGGGCCTCGCAACAATGGTAGTGATGACTATCGTGGTTATCGTGGTGTTGGTGGTTTCCGCGATCGTGGTGGTGGTTGTCCTCAGCAAGATGGCTCTTGATTCCGTGGATCCAACAATGCTTCTGGGTTTCTTGGCTCAGCCCCATCTCATGGTTCCTCCCAACCTCGCTGCCAGATTTACAATACTTTTGGCCATGGTGCTCCTGACTGTGCTCAACACCTCAATTTGGCTTATGAAGGTCGTCCTCCTTCTTCCCGTCTTACTACCTTGACGACTCAACACTCCCAGCCTTGGCTCCTTGATTACCAACAACCTTAATAATTTATCTTAGTCCTGTGACTATCGTCGTGCTGATTCCGTCGGTGGTGTCGTTGGAGCTTCACAATGTTCTTCATAGTCTGGATAATAGTTCTTCCATTCTCTCCCATGATAATATTTCTTTTGAGCTTCACAATGTTCTTCATAGTCCGGATGCTTCTACTTTTGTGTTGTCTGCTAATCGATTTATGTTGGATAACAATTGTTATATTACATTGTTTCCTACTTGTTTCTATATTCAGGATATGGAGACGGGGACGATCCTTTTTTCGGCAAGAGTAGCAATGGCTTTTATCCCTTTTCCTCTTCATCACCGTCTGCTCATGGTCGTGCTGCTTTCCTTGGTGTTTGTGTTGGTAGTGATGTTTGGCCCTCTTATTTAGGCCATCCATCTTATTTCATTTTGAAGTTGCTTTTCTCTAGGCATTCCAATAAGTTGCCTATCTTTGGCAACCACAATCTAAATACTTTTATGTGTCATTCTTGTCCATTAGGCAAAAGTGTTAAGTTACCTTTTTCTGCATCTTTGTCTGTTACTCATGCTCCTCTTGACCTTATTCACTTAGATGTTTGGAGTGCCTTTAATAAATCAGTTAGTGGTTTTCAATATTATGTTCTCTTTGTTGATAATTTTTCTCGTTATTTTTGGATTTATCCCATGAAATTAAAATCTGAAGTCTTTCGTATTTTTACTCACTTTAAGGCCTTGGTTGAAAATCAATTCTCCACTAAAATTAAGATGTTTCAGTCTAATGGTGGCGGCAAATACACTAGTCAACAATTCGAGAATTTTTTCCTTCACAATGGTATTCATCATCGTCTCTCTTGCCCTCACCATCCCGAGCAAAATGGTTTGGCGGAACGCAAACACCGTCACATTGTTGACACTAGGCTTACTTTAATGGCTCATGCGTTGATGCCTCCTACCTATTGGGTTGAGGCCATGCACACCGCGATTTATCTTATTAATCGGCTTCCCTTTAAAGTCCTTGGTTTTACGTCTCCTTATCAAAAGTTGTTTCATAAAGAACCTGATTATAGTTTTTTAAAGACCTTTGGGTGTGCATGTTTTCCCTACCTTAGGCCCTATCATAATAATAAACTGCAATTTCGTTCTACTAAATGTATTTTTCTTGGTTACTCTCTCAATCATCAAGGTTATCGGTGCTTAGACATCTTTACCAATCGCATCTTTTTATCACCCCATGTTGTGTTTGATGAAGTTAATTTTCCTTTCAAGGATATCTCTAGCTCTCTTGTCCCATCCCCCCGGCCTCGTTTCCTCCTCCTGTTTTAGAGATCACTGGGCCTCTCCTAAGTGCCCCCCGACCGTCTAACAGCCAACCGGTGGTTGTGTCCCCCTCTTTGGAGACTCCTTAATCCGGCCCATCATCAAGCCCACTACAACCGGCCCTCCAGGTCTACTCATGTGACCCTCATAGGCGGGTTCTTTCTTTTGCACAGGCAGCGGCCCAATTTGCCACTCCCAGTCCCATGTATGCCGCTGCCTCTACAGCCCAATCTGATGCGCCTCCCGGGGCCCCTTCTAATGCTGCCATACTTGCCGTGCCTTCTAATTCCCATGGTATGCTCACCAGGTCCAAAACGGCTTCTCTTAAGCCTCCTATATATGCTTTTTTCTGCTATTTTTCCCTTTTCTAACGGCCCTGTTGAGCTTACATGTTTTAGCCAAGCAAATAAATTCCCTTAATGGCGTACTGCGATGGCCGATGAATTTAATGCACTTCAACGTGTTGGTACTTGGACTCTTGTTCCTCGTACTGCTTCGATGAATATTTTGCCAAACAAATGGGTGTTTCGTATTAAACAACATTATGATGGGTCTATTCAATGGTATAAGGCTCATTTGGTAGCCAATGGCTTTCATCAGCAACCCGACCTTGATTATGGTGAAACTTTTAGCCCTATTGTCAATCACTCTACTATTCAGTTAATTTTGGCTCTTTCAATTCAGTTTAAATGGCATGTTCGTCAGTTGGATGTTCAGAATGCTTTCCTCCGTGTTTCTTTGTCTGAGGAGGTCTATATGCACCAACCTCGTGGCTTTGTTGATCCACAATTTCCTCATCATGTGTGCCACCTCCGTCGTTCTTTATATGGGCTCAAGTAGGCGCCCCGTGTATAGTTCCAGTGCTTTTCCACTCATTTGGAAAATTTGGGTTTTACTCCATCTACAGCAGATCACTCGCTTTTTACCTATATTCATGGCCTTACTCGTATTTATCTCTTAATTTATGTTGATGATATTTTGGTCACCGGGAATAATCCCTCTTATATTGATACACACATTAAGAATTTGGTTTTACGCTTTTCTATGAAGAACCTTGGGCCGGTTCATTATTTTTTAGGCATGGAGGTGGTTCGCACTTCATCCGGTCTCTTTCTTTCCTAACATAAGTATACTACTGACCTTCTTCACCGCACCAAGATGCATGGTGCCAAGCCAGTTCCTACTCCTGCCGTCAGTGGGCGACGGCTTAGCCTTCAAGATGGTGACCCTCTGCCGGATTCTACTGAATACCGTAGTGTTGTTGGCGCTCTTCAATACTTGACTCTCACTCGTCCCGACATCAACTTCGCCGTCAATCAAGTCTGCCAGTTTCTTCACTAGCCGACTTCTACTCATTGGGCCACCGTCAAATGCATTCTTCATTACCTTGTTGGCATTCCTACTCACGGTCTTACCTACAAGCCTGGTTCCTTTCGCCTTACGACCTTTTCCGATGCCGATTGTGCCGGAGATCCGGATGATGGGCGTTCAACCGGGGGCTATTGTTTGTATCTGGGGTCCAATCTTGTCTCCTGGAGTGCCAAGAAACAAACTGGGGTCTCTCGGTCAAGAACTGAAGTCGAGTATCATCAACTTGCAATTACTGCTGCCACCATTTCCTGGTTTCGTATGTTGTTCCGTGATCTCCAGTTTCCTCTGCATTGTCCTACTTTATTTTGTGACTATCAGTGCTATCTCCCTTGCTTCCAACCCGATGTTTCATGCTCGCACTCAGCACGTTGAGGTGGATTACCATTATGTTCGTGAGAAGGTTGTTCGCAAGGAGATTGATGTGCGCTATCTTTCTATTCATGAACAGATTGTTGACATCTTCACCAAGGGTCTTTCTCGTCCTCATTTTCGACTTCTGGTTTCCAAGCTTCCTGTACTCGATTGTACAGTCAGCTTGCAGGGGCGTAAAGGATGATATCTTCATAATCTCTCAGGATTGTTTCCTGTTTCATCATGATTTCCAGATTTCCCTGTATTATTAAAACATTCCCTTTATGTATCATTTGTATATTAATTATACTTGTAAATCAAGTCATTGTACACTATTTTAATCAATGATAAAGCACCCTCCAGATTATCGAGGGATTGAGCCAAATTACCTTCTCTTACTTTTGCTGCCTTATCTGCAATTCCTGCTTTGGATTATCTTTTAATACTGTTGTGCTAGGATAGCACCAAACCACGCGGAACCAAATCAAGCTAACCCACAGAAATTTATCAAATGAAATGCAAGAACAATATAGAAAATAACACCAAGATTTTAACGAGGTTCCTCCACAGTCAGTGTAACTGGAGTACGTCCTCGGAGCAGTAGGAGCTCACCCAATAATCCACTATCAACCAAATGGGAGTTTACAAAGTGTTGGCAATCTCACAACCCAAAAGCCCAATACACCCAATAGCTCTCACACACCAAAGAAACAAATAGAGAAAGAAATATAATGAATAATTTCTTCTCTATACATATAGCTCAAAGCTATTACAACAACAACTACTTTGGTGGATGATTACTAACCAATTAAAGCAACAACTTGTTCTTCTTTTTGAACTCTCTGCAAGACTGCAACTCTCTGATTTTTCTTCTCTATTTTACTGCAAAGGCAAATGAGCTCACTGCTCTCTTGTTTTCTCCCTTGCTCTATCTAACTCTCCCTACAAACCGAAATGAGCTCTCACGGGTGTTAAAGACAACCAAAACTTTTTCCTTTTTCTTTTCCCTTTTTTTTTCTCCCCAAAACAAGGAATGTGTTGTCCACTTTTTTTCTTTTGTTTTGTTTAATCACCTAAAGTTTTCTTGGACATTTGTCCACTTGGCCACATAATCCAACAATCTCCACCTTGGCCAAGTTCCGAAAATGCCATGATAAGCCAACCAACACGATCAACACAAAAAACACTCCCAATCACTAGCAAGAGAACAACTAATGCCGAGCCAAATGCTCCAAAACTCCTACTGCTCAACGCCTTCTTTATATAGGCAAAATGTGAGCCAAGTTCAAACAATGAACACACTTGGCTACACCAACAACCTTAGTCAACATATCAGCGGGGTTGTCTTTAGTTGGAATCTTCTGGAGAATGATTTCTCCTTCACCAACAACTTCACGAACAAAGTGATAACGCACATCTATGTGCTTGGTCCTCGCATGATGAACCTGATACTTAGCCAAATAAATGGCACTCTAACTATCACAATGCACCTCCACCTGCTTCTGATCAACCCCTAAATCTCTAATCAGTCCATGTATCCAAATGGCCTCCTTTATAGCTTCAGCAACTGCCATATATTCAGCCTCTGTAGTAGACAAGGCAACAGACGACTGCAAAATGGACCTCCAACAAACTGGCCCTTTAGCCATAGTAAATACATAGCCTGTAGTAGACTTCCTTCCATCCAGATCACCTGCATAATCTGAATCAACATAACCAACAGCAAAATGACCAATACCAGAGTCATCCCTCTCAAAGCATAAACCAACATCTCGAGTACCATGGAGATACCTCAATATCCACTTAGCTGCATTCCAATGCTCTTTACCAGGATTATGCATATATCGACTCACCATGCCAACTGCATGAGCAATATCCGGTCTAGAGCATACCATTGCATACATCAAACTACCAACCAAATTTGCATATGGTATATTTTTCATTTGTAGCTTCTCTTGATCAGTTTTAGGACATTGTAGAGAACTCAATTTAAAATGAGGAGCCAAAGGGGTACTAACCGGTTTGGTTGAGTCATGAACTCCAAACTTCTGAATCAACTTCTCAAGGTAGTGACTTTGATTCAAGCATACCAAACCTTTCTCTCTGTCTCTAGTGATCTCCATGCCAAGGATCTTCTTTGCTTCACCAAGATCCTTCATCTCGAACTCATTTTTCATTTGCTTCTTCAATTTCTCAATCTCTTCAACATTCTTTGAGGCAATCAACATATCATCAACATATATCAACAAATAAATGAAAGACTCATCTTGCAACTTCTTGAAGTACACACAATGATCATATTGACTTCTAGAATAATTTTGGCCTCTCATAAATTTATCAAACCTCAAATACCATTGTCTTGGAGATTGCTTCAAGCCATAAAGTGATTTTTTCAACTTGCAAAACAAATTTTCTTTCCCTTTCACCATATACCCATCCGGTTGACACATATAAATCTCTTCATTCAAATCACCATGCAGGAAAGCTGTCTTCACATCAAGTTGCACAAGTTCAAGATCATATTGTGCAACAAGAGCTAACATAATGCGAATTGAGGAGTGCTTCACAACTGGAGAAAAGATTTCATTGTAGTCAATGCCCTCCTTTTGTGCATACCCTTTTGCAACTAATCTTGCTTTGAATCTGACATTGCTTTTCTCATCAACATCTTCCTTCTTGGCATACACCCATTTGCAACCAATAGCTTTCTTACCCTTAGGCAATTTAGCTAACTCCCAAGTCTTGTTCTTCAAGAGAGAATTCATCTCATCACCCATGGCATTGTACCACTTCTCCTTCTCCTCACTCTCAATGGCTTCCTCAAAATTGGATGGAATCTCATCAGTGATAATAGGAAGAGCAAAAGCAACATAGTCACTATACCGAGCTGGCTTGGTAATATTTCTCTTTCCTCTGTTCTTGGCAATAGACTCTTGAGGTGAAACTTGCTCTTCAACTTGAATAGAATCTTCAAGTTCAACTTCTTCAACATCCTCATGGTCTCCCACTTCTTCACTTGTAGTGGCTTCGACCTCAGCGGAAATAGGACTTGAAGTACCAGAGGCAACTTTCTTAAGCTCCACCTGTTGGACATCTTTCACATTCTTTTTAGAGTCTCTGAACATATTTTCTTCATCAAATGTCACATCTCTGCTGATTACAAGTTTTTTCATCTCCGGGCACCATAACCTGTAACCTTTGACACCACTACTAAAACCAAGAAAGATAGCCTTTTTGGCTCTAGGATCAAGTTTATTTTCAGTTACATGAAAATAAGCAGGTGAACCAAAAATACGAATATAATCATAATCAGTAGAAGGTTTTCCAGTCCATACCTCCATTGGCGTCTTACCCTGAACAGCAGCTGAGGGTAATCGGTTGATGATGTGACATGCATAAGTAACTGCCTCTCCCCAAAACGACTTGCTCAAACCCGACTGAGACAACATGCATCTAACCTTCTCAAGCAAGGTTCGATTCAATCTTTCTGCAACTCCATTTTGTTGTGGAGTTCCCCGGACACTAAAATGTCTCACAATCCCTTCCTCTTTGCAAACTTTAAAGAAAGGGTCGGATGTGTATTCACCACCATTATCCGATCTCAAAATCTTAATCTTTCTCCCAGTCTGGTTCTCAACCATTTTCTTCCAACCCAAGAAAATGCTCAACACCTCACTCTTGTGCTTCATAGTGTAGACCCAAGACCTTCTTGAATAATCATCAACAAAGGTCACGAACCAATGTCTACCACTCAAAGAGGGAGTCTTTGTAGGACCCCAAACATCCGAATGCACATAATCAAGAATGCCCTTCGTCTGATGTACAGCAGTACCAAACTTCACTCTAGTTTGCTTCCCCAAGACACAATGCTCACAGAAATCAAGCTTACAAGTCGTGGCACCTTTTAGAAGACCTTGTTTCACAAGCCCTTGTAAAGCTTTCTCACCGGCATGGCCTAATCTCATATGCCACAATCTAGTAGTATCAGAATCGGATGTGCCCATATTTTCTGAGACTACAGATGCTTCACCTGTCACAGTGCTTCCTTGCAATAAATACAAATGGCCACATCGAGGAGCTTTCATCACAACAAGTGCACCATAAGTCACCTTCAATGTATGCCCATCTGAATGAAACCTGAAGCCCTTGGCTTCCAAAGTTCCCAAAGAAATAAGATTTTTCTTCAAATTCGGTACATACCGAACACCTGTCAACTCTTTAACCATGCCATCATGCAACTTCAAACGAACTGTACCAATCCCTTTTGTTGTGCAAGGATTGTCATCTCCCATGAACACAACACCGCCATCAAACTCTTTCAAGCTTGAAAACCAATCCTTGTGAGGAGTCATATGATGAGTACAACCCGTATCCAACACCCACTTAGTAGCACAATCAAATGATGAGGTAGTGGTTAAAGCAAAATCAGAAAAATCTGTTTCAACTTCAGCAACATTAGCTTCATAACTTTCTTTACCTTTGGCCTTCAACTTAGGACAATCTTTCTTCCAATGGCCCTTATTACGACAAAAGGCACATTCATCCCTTTCCAAAGGTTTTCTACCTTTAGAGTTTCCTCTAGGTCGAGACTGTGATTTTCTTCTACTAGAAGATGATCTTCTCTCCGATGATCTACCTCTAACAAATAAAGCTTCAGAGGTACTATCATGATTTTTATCTTTATGCCTCATTTCATAATTCATCAAGGCATTTGACACATCTTCAAATTTCACAGTTTCTTTACCATGCATAATAGTGGTAACAAAATGCTCATAAGAGTCCGGCAAAGAATTCAACAATATTAAGGCCTTATCTTCATCCTTAATATCCTCATCTAAATTTAACAAGTCGGCAATCAACTTATTAAAAGCATCAAGGTATCTAATCATTTTTGTACCTTCTTTGTATTGGAAGCGGTAGAGCTTTTTCTTCAAGTGTAGCCGGTTCTCTGCACTCTTCGTCATATACTTGTCTTCTAATTTTTGCCACAACACACTTGCTAATGTCTCGCGCATCACAAAATACTTCTGAGTTTTTGCAAGGCACAACCGAATTGAAGAGCAAGCACACAAATTTAATTTCTCCCATTCCGACTTCGACATAGTTTCCGGCTTCTCTCCCAAAGCGGCAAGTAGATCTTGTTGAGCCAACACATCTTTGACCTCACATTGCCACATCCCAAAGTTGTTTGTGCCATCAAACTTTTCAACTTCAAACTTTGCATTTTGCACCGTAGTTCTTGCAAATCCGGAGCTGCTTCCAAAAGGATTCTCATCTTGCCTGTCTGACATTTTTGGCAATTAGACAGTACCCAAGAGCAACCAGTGCTCTGATACCAATTGTTGTGCTAGGATAGCACCAAACCACGCGGAACCAAATCAAGCTAACCCACAGAAATTTATCAAATGAAATGCAAGAACAATATAGAAAATAACACCAAGATTTTAACGAGGTTCCTCCACAGTCAGTGTAACTGGAGTACGTCCTCGGAGCAGTAGGAGCTCACCCAATAATCCACTATCAACCAAATGGGAGTTTACAAAGTGTTGGCAATCTCACAACCCAAAAGCCCAATACACCCAATAGCTCTCACACACCAAAGAAACAAATAGAGAAAGAAATATAATGAATAATTTCTTCTCTATACATATAGCTCAAAGCTATTACAACAACAACTACTTTGGTGGATGATTACTAACCAATTAAAGCAACAACTTGTTCTTCTTTTTGGACTCTCTGCAAGACTGCAACTCTCTGATTTTTCTTCTCTATTTTTCTGCAAAGGCAAATGAGCTCACTGCTCTCTTGTTTTCTCCCTTGCTCTATCTAACTCTCCCTACAAACCGAAATGAGCTCTCACGGGTGTTAAAGACAACCAAAACTTTTTCCTTTTTCTTTTCCCTTTTTTTTCTCCCCAAAACAAGGAATGTGTTGTCCACTTTTTTTCTTTTGTTTTGTTTAATCACCTAAAGTTTTCTTGGACATTTGTCCACTTGGCCACATAATCCAACAAATACTCACGTAGGAAATTCTGCCGAAGAGATTAAGCCAAGGGCCTCAAGCAGTGTAAGAAGGTTGACACGCTCTGGAATCCAACAAGGAAAAGACAAATTAACTGTGACAGTTGAACAAGGGTTGGAAGAGAGCAAATCAGCTCATGCTGCAGTATCATTTTCTTCGGTAGGAAATGTCACCGTTCAGGAAAGCAATGTATTGAAAGAGAAGCATGATGCATAAAAAATAGAAGAAAGTAGTATTTTCGCCACTTCATGCCAAGGGTAAGATCCTTATCGAAGAAATTGATAAATAGCTGATGTCTGGTGATGCTGGAGCCATTCAAGATACATGTGTTCCAGTGAAGACTTATGGTAAAGAGTCTAAACTCTAAAGGCACTAAGTCAGCGGTTACAACCAACACGAGCAGGTCAACTCGTTCCACACATTCTTCTGAAGAGAATGTAACGGTTCCTGAAAACAATGGAAAGGAAGAGAAAAGTGGTGGATCAATGAAGAAAATAGCCGTCTCTCCTTCAGCTGACAAGGACAATAATGTGCCTGGTGAAGAAAGCAATAAAAAGCACATGTCTGGTGCTGTCACAAGATCTGGAAACCCTTGAAAAATTGAAGGTTATATATGTTTATATTCACATGTGCATGTATATATTTTCTGTCTGGTTATAATCATGTGTTATGTTACTCCGGTAGACCGTATAAAACATATCTGGTTTGCAGAACTCAAACATTTAACTCAGTTTTGTATTCTGGTTTTCGGCATTGGACAGTGTGTTAGAACTGACTTAAAAGTGTGTATTTGTCGTCCCTGATTGAATTTCCATTTATTTAAACTTAGGTCAAATCTATTTGATCACCTTGATTTAAGCAAATCATGTCTACTCTACGGTTTTCCTTTTTCTTTCTTGTTGCACGCCACAGTTACTGTCAAATCCCCTTTTAATTTCAGCATTCTAAGCTTAGAAGTATTTATTGTGCAGGAAATGTTTCAGGAAGTGATGGGAAAAGCCAAGGCCAGAAGAGGAAGTCTACTTCCTACTGCAAGCAAGAGCTGCGATTTTCTCCACCATTGAAGTTTCTCTCTCGGATTCGCTCAAGAAGTCTTCAACTATCTTTCTTCATCGGAATTACACAATCAAGTGACGCAGCCCTTGGGGACTGGAAGAAGGTAAAACTGTTCTGCCACTCTTCTGCCTTCTTTGCACAAGTTTAAAAGAGAGAATTCCCAACCCCCGGCGGGCGCAAAGCGGGGAACCTTGTTAGTTGGGGTCGTTCTTTTAATTCCATTTGAGCCCAACGAACCATGCTACGCTACAGTTGGGCAGTGTGAATGGTAACAAAATAAGAATAAGTTCAAGATAATACGACAAAGTGTATGGTGGATCCACAGACCGTCCAATAAACTTAGGAATAGGTTATGACTAAGATTGTAGGTTCTTTTGTGTTTAACTGACATTATGCGCAGCGTGGAACAGCTCGTATTAGCCAGTTACGGAGGTTTTGATTTGATCTGGCTTAGGAGCTAATTCGTTTAATTTTTGGGTATATTGGTAATATATTGGTCTATATTTCGAGGGCAATTAGGCATTTTACTTGTTATAAGTTTGTTTTCTTCTTAATCGTATGAAGTCACACGAAAGGGGACGAGTCACATCGAGTCGAATTTACACCAAATTTGACTCAGGCCCTATTGCCTCGGACTACTACCCATCTCTGATATTAACCCCATTGGGAATTCCAAGTTAGGAAGGTAACTAGGCATGTTTGCATGCATTGCTGAAACATGAATTTGTTTTATTAGACAAGATAAATGGAGTTCATGCATGCTTGCAGTTTGTACACTTTGTGAAAACTAGTCAATGGCTGTTGATTAAGTGAAATTTTATTTGAATGCCGGATTATGATTCACAACCTAACAACATACTAGGAGCTCTCACACTAGAAAAAGATGTCTTCATGTTAGGCATTCGTGTTGTAAAGTTGTCAATTACTAGAATTATGCCCAACTGCATGGTGATAGTAACATAATATGCTAGACTGTCTAGTAAAAAAATACACAAATGTATAAATAGACAGCTGTCGTTTCTTAGTAATCGTTGTAGTTGTTAGCTCATGAGTTGAATTTCCCTCTCAAATATTTACTTATTTATTTTCTTTTCCCAGCTCTTTGTTTTTTTATATTTTGTTGTCAAGGTCTCTTTCTTTTTCTTAATACCACAAAAGAAAAGGGATGATGCGATTGAAATGAAGATTTTAGTAAATGCTTCGAATATTTCGACCATATAAATCCAAGCAGTCATTATTTTCATTGGTTATAAATGAGAGCCAAACATAAAACCCACCCTTCTGGTATAAGGTGATTGTTTGCTATGGATGGACGGTTTGCTTTGTTATTTTTGTAAATGTAGTTGTGTAACCTAATTCTTTTGAGTCTAAACAAGGAGAAAATTTGTCTTGTAATCGGTACACATGATGAGACAGATAGATACAAGAAGATATATAGTCAGGGATAACTAAGAACGCTTCCTTGACAAGACATGTTAGCTTAGATATTGCCATATTGATATGGACTATATGGTAGGGAAAATACTAGTCAGTCATTCACAAGCGTCTCGGTGTTTATTAGCCGTTAATGCTTCTAGATTGTTTGTTTAGCTATTCATATTTCAGAATTTATGCTTTCACATACATCAACAATTGGCCACCGTCAAACGTGATAATATATTTATTGGGAAGTAATTTTTGCACATTTGGTGTTTATTTCTGACCTTTAGATTGAAGAAATTAAAGAAGAACTAAGAGACAAAAATAAACAAGGAAAGGAGAAAACGAGGTGCAGAAAATCATTTCCCTATCTATTTTGTCCCAATAATGGATTCTAAGAATCAACAAAAACCCAATTAAGATATGATCACAAACCTCCAAACAGTTACTTGGGAATGAAGCAGAACATGATACACATGCCCAAAATTGCAAGTTTGGTTATGACCCTAATCAACTAACCATTTTCTGTTAATAGACCTGTCATTAATGACTATGATCAGTCACTTAGGCCCGGCCTAATACGGTGATTAGTCACTTAATGACTATGGTTAACTTATCATAATCTACTTGCTGGTTCGTGGTTCACCCATTCCTTTCCTTTTTTACACAAAGCAGCTTCAACAGTACTCAAATATTTAACTTGTCCAGAAATGGTACACAAGAACTGATTCCAAAGGCATAAAATCTGGTATTCTGGAGCCGACCGGCACAATAATTAATGGGTTTGGTAACAGATTTACGGTTGTGATGAAAAGTATTCTCATTCCTGGTAAAATTACTTTACTGGTATCAAATGTTCAAGTCACTTGTACTTAGTCGATTACCTGGTAACAGATTTAGTGATTTCTTCATCAACTTTCTGTGTCTCAGGTTTAAATCTCTTCTAATGTAAATTAAAGTAGTAATAGTTTTTTGTATTAAAAAAATAAAAAATTTCAAAGTCACTTTCTTGGGATACAATTTAGGGTTATGTGCAGATAACTACGAAACTTTTAGTGGTAATTTCAAATTGGTCCTAACCTTTAAAATGTTCCAAATAACTATCTAAAGTTTTGAAAATTGACATCTATTAAGGGGATTAGAGAGGATCCTTGCCAAATCCTCTTTGTGAGGATCCCGGGGATCCTCCAATCACATCTGTTCATTGTGCATCGTGCGGCCAGTTTTCGTCAAGTACTATTTATATTCAATTTTAAATAAAAAAATTACAATGATTTTTTACCGTACGATATACGATGAACGGATGTGATTTGAGGATCCGGCGAGGATCCTCACTCTCAAGGGATGACATGAATGGATATTAAGCGTGGTTTGACTCTCAAGTCACCTATAGAGATTTGTATCTCCACACAATATACGATGAACGGATGTGATTTGAGGATCCGGCGAGGATCCTCACTCTTAAGGGATGACATGAACGGATATTAAGTGTGGTTTGACTCTCAAGTCACCTATAGAGATTTGTATCTCCAAATTGACGCCATGTAGCTAAGCAAATTTATGGTTTAACTTGGATAAAATGGGTCAATTTGGAGGATTAGAACTCCAAAGATGTCAATTAGTGAAAGCCAACTTTAGTATTTGTCCACCTCATCACTTAATGTTATTGATGTCAACACTTAATGTTGATAAAGTTCCTAGTAACTTATTAGTTGTCTAATTTTCAAAACGTTAGGTAGTTAATGTTTTGAAAGGTTGAGATTACTTTGGGATCACCCCAAAATGTTGAGTAGTTTTTGTACCTAACCCTATAATTTATAAACATATATTCATAAATTATTCATAACAAAAAAAAAAAGGAGTAAATCAAATTATTAAATAAGTAGTTCCTCAAATGTTGAGTTGTAGGAAAGGAACGATCACAAAGTCTCCATGGTCGATGCTTACGAAAACTGTAGGACAAATGGGCAGGAAAAAAAAAAATCCGAATTGACATATAAGATTCTAGTAGCTTAAATATAGATGGCAGATCCATGCTGCAATTAACCAAATATAAGCTTTAAAATGACAAACAAACTACACAAAGATACCACAAACTTCAATTTTGATTAGGAGATTTTAGTAGCTAATGATCTAGATTAAGCAAAATTTTAATATTTCTCACATGAAGGTAGGTATGTAAAACTTTATCTTTCTAATAAAAACTAAAATCTGTTTTCTCACTTTTCTGTCTTTAGTCTTTCTCCATTTTTTTATGCAACATATATTTACACTAAAGGAATGAGGATTATTTTTATTATAAACGATATTCTACACTTATTTATCCTAATTTTTTTTTAGGGTGGGAAGGAGGGGAGGATGGTTTCAACCCGTGACATAATAGGTTGAATAGAAAGAGCCTAACCACCAAAGCAATATTTTATTTTAAACTAATCTAAATTGAAGGGAGGGGGATTCAAACTCAGTACACATGGAAGGAACACATTCGGTCTAGCGAATGTGGCTACTCCCTCAGTACACATGGAAGAAACACATTCAATCTAGCGAATGTAGCTACTCCCACATATGCTTCCCCATAGTTCTTTTGGTAATTTTAAGTCGAAAAGAAGAAAACACAAATTTATAAAAAGAGCCTTAAGTTTTAAATTACTTTTCCAAGATTTTAAGGGCCAAATAGTGTGTGTTTTACTCACTTGGTCCTTTTGCCAACCCATCAATTGAAACATGATGTCACTCTAATGGCCTATTTCCTTTCTTTTAATTTATTTCAAAACTCTTATTTTCTCCAGTAGCAAAAAGATAAAATAAAAAAATAATATATATATATATGCCTGTGATTAAATGTTGAGTTAGGTCAAGCTTCTAGTATAAATATAATATACAAGTTGCTCCATGAGAACATCTATAATGTATGTATTCCTTCTCCTCCAAACCAGCCTTTCCTCTCGACCCTTCATGCATGCTCATCAGTCATCAGGTTGTAAGCAAAACCAACAAGCTTCCCAACACTTAGGGTAAAAACCCTTCCATCCGAATTCACACCATTAATTCCTTGTTTCACCAAGTGTCCGTGAGCATAAATTGTCTGTCTCCACGACAATGGGGGATTACCAAACCCAATCGCTGTGGCGGATGCGCCTAGGCTCCGCCCTTCGCACGGCTTTGGCATGCACCATTGTCGACTGCACCGTCCTCTATGGACCTCCACAACTTAAAAAGTACATAACCTACCCGTCCTTTTCGTACATGACCACAATCCTAATAGCCCCGGACGCAACGCTTGGGGACGTCATGAGAAGCTGTTGGCATGTGATCTTTGCCACGGCACAGGTACTTTTGTCTTCTGTGCTGACCCTTTGGCTGGTGGAGCCTAAAAACTTCACGGTGGAGATAGCGGTGGTGGCAGTTGCTCTGAGTGCTTTTGTGGTGGCATTGCCGGAGTCCACGCACTTGATGTCGAAGAGAATTGCGTTTGGGCAGTTTGTGAGTGTTTATGTTGGCACTGTGATTCATGGGGCACAAACTGGAGTTGTCATGCATCCACTTGGCGTTGCATCAAGCACTGTCCTTGGAGCTTTCGCTTCTGTTGTTGCTATGTTGTTTCCTTATCCTCGGCTATCTTACTATGAGGTAACTATCCTTTTTTTTTTTTTTTGGAACTCTTTACAAGTGTATTTTACTAAGTAATATTTTCTTGTCAAACTTACGTTGCTAGCTAAATAGAGAGGGTGGAGGTTGGGCGCCTAATCAATCTACTATACAGCCATCATTGTCTAACAGCTTCTATATATACTTATCAGTTAAAAACTACTAATTATTTGCATTTTATATGTCTAAACTGTAATAGTTTAGAGCTTTGACAACTGAACCAATCAGAATGAAGGAAATTATAATACATGCATCCCGCTAATTTTGGAAACACAAAGTTTACTACAAAACAGCGTCGTACGGCAGATGGCAGGTTGTTATATGTCGAGACTGCCGGAATGGAAACAACAATAAAAGCCCTTTGGTCTTGTCTAATTGTCTCTTAAACCCTAAAGAACAAGAAAACGATCCATGTAAGCCATTCGGGTTAGTTCAAGTGGTGAGAACGTGTAAGAAAACATATTAAAATTAGGTTACGTCAAAACTTTATTTTCCTTCCTTATTGATAAAGAAAAAGCAAATCTATGTAGTATCTAGCATTTGCATGCATGCAACGGATGATTAAAATAGTGTGTATGCTATCTCTTCTATAAGTTATAGTAATTTAGAATATCGTACTGTTAACATTTTTGTGGTAATTGATCATATCTCCCGCTTGATATGCTAAAAGATCTGTTTGGCTAACGATGTACAAATCGAATAAAACACCACACTGAAACAACAAGAACTACTTCTTCTAGCTAGATCACATTCCAGCCATACTGCAAATAGTAGGATTGTGCCTGCAAGGGAATAAGCACATTGTGCAAATTATGTAAACTGAAACGGAAATAATGCATTCACAGGTCAGTAAATCGTGGCGCATGTATGCCGGAAATGCTTCTCAGAGGTTAGCTCGCTTCGTTGAGGCCATCTCTTCCCGGGACAAGAGCGGAGCACTCGAACTCCTCTCTCAAGGACAATCTCTCTCTAAAGAAGCAGCTAAGCTTCTTCAAAGCATCAGTAATAATCTGGTAAGCTACTAATAACTCATAAAAGGACATTACTTTGCTTCTTCCTGTAAATTACAGTTTGACATAAATACAAAAATAGCTCATAAAAAGCACGAAACAAAAAAAATTTCTGCACTTTTCAAACTGTGATAGGCAATTAAGTTTGAGATTTGTGAATTAGCCCCGTAAGCAAATTAAAGGTTTTCGTTTCTTTGTAAGCAGGAAACGATGGTGTGGGAGAGACCACATATCAAATTTCTGAAACCAAATTATCTGGACTCAGGTGAAAGGTTGCAAGAAATTGAGGTTCCACTGAGGGGAATGGAAATAGCCTTATCTAGTTGCTCTTCACATCCTGTAAACCTAATTGATGAAGAGCTAAGACGCAATTTACAAAGTTCAGAAGTACAGGTTAGGCTAAGGCTTCTGCAAGCTAAGTACTCTTTGCCTTCCGATGCAACATTGGCTCCGGAGCCATACAGAGAAATCTTCGACAAGCCACTTTGGGCCGGAAAACCCACCACCAATAACCGTGAGAATCTTCCGGCTTTCTTCTTCTTGTACTGCATGGAACTCCTCCTAGAAAACCAACCCATTGCCCGGAATCCTGGAAACACTAGGAAACCTAACCAAGAACCGAGTGATTCGCAAAATCAACAGTGGTGGAACTTCAAAAGTGTTTGGAGAAACATAATCCCAAGTACCAGGAGTATAATTTTTGCTCTCAAGTGCTCACTTGCATTAGGCCTTGCTGTGTTATTCGGCCTGTTGTATAACAAGGAAAACGGGTACTGGTCAGGCCTCACCATTGCCATCAGCTTTGTAACAGGACGGCAAGCAACATTCACAGTTACAAATGCTCGAGTTCAAGGAACGGCACTGGGATCGATCTACGGAATCATATGGTTATTTATTTTCCAAAGACTTGAGAAATTCAAGCTCGTACCACTCATACCTTGGATCTTTTTTTGCCATTTTCTTAGGCATAGCAGGATGTATGGCCAAGCTGGTGGGATCTCGGCAGCCATTGGAGCATTACTTATCTTGGGTAGGGAAAACTATGGTCCTCCAAGTGAATTTGCATTTACAAGAATGATAGAGGCATCCATTGGACTGCTTTGTTTCCTTTTTGTAGAGATTGTCTTTTATCCGATGAGAGCAGCGACCCTAGCAAAAAATAAGCTCTCACAAAGCATGGAGGCGCTTCGAGATTGTATCGGAGTAAATCTTTGTGTACCAGCTTCCACAGGATTGAGGGAAAAGCGGAGGAAGCTCAAGTCCCATATGAAAGAACTAGAAACATTCATCCAAGAAGCTGAAACAGAGCCTAATTGCTGGTTCTTGCCCTTCCAGCGTGCCGGTTACAATCGGGTGCTAGGATCTTTATCAAAAATCGCTGATCTTTTACTATTTGTGGCCTATAAGACGGAGTTTCTCGCACAAGTAGAGCAGAACTTTGGAGGTGTTTGGGAGGAACTAAGGCAACAAATGAATGCTGATCTAGAGCTGCTAAAGGTTTGCCTTGAGGAGGCGTCTTCGATCAAGCCCATGCCGGTATCCGAGACAATGTCGGAAAGTGATTACCACGACAGTGAATTGGGCAAACCACCAAGGGGATTTGCGACTTTGGGTTGTGCTGATGATAAAGAGGTTGAGACTATTGTGAGTAGTTTTCTTCAACATTTGCAGGAAGTGGCTGACAAGGTACATACTAGTGACATTGAAGAGAAACAGAAGAGCCAAATGATTCTTTGTTTGACTAGCCTGGGATTCTGCATTTCAAGCGTGATGAGAGAAGCAATGGAGATGAAGAAAGAATTGAAAAAACTAGTCAAATTGAATGCGCCTACATAGTGTTTAAGATTTTGGCTCGTCAGAGACTCACAATTAGTGTCCTATTTTGTTTATGTTATAGTAAGAAAATTAAAGGTGTACCGATTATTTTAATAAAAGGACTAGGAAAGAATCAAAGTTTTCTTGTACAATTAGATTGGGAATCCTATACGATAATTTGGAAAAGGAAAGAAAGTGTTCTTTAGAGTAAGAAACTAATCATAAAATAGCCACCCTATACTTAAAAATAGGGTGTGGCAAGGCTATGGAAAGTGTGTGAAGCTAGAGACAACCGCTGGAAAGAGAAAGACAGCGCGTGAAAGAGAGGGATTAGTTCTAGGGTTTGCAAAAATACTGTAACTCTATTGTTAATCAAAGAAACCGTGGTTTCTCTACTCAAGAAAATCACAACTGGATATAGGCAAAAGTTCCGCCAAACCAATATAATTCTTGTGTATTTCTAGTTATTCTCCAATTTGCTAAGTTTAGTCTCTTGCGGGATACGTCAAAGAGCAACATCAAGAGGAGAGTCAGAATTATAACACATAGCTCCTATGAGAGATGGTTAACTTTAATAATACATCTAACTAATTGGCAAATGCTATTAGATTTGTCAATCTTCAATTGACCTCAGTACACATTGTAATTTGGCTAGATCATATCCATAACCATGAATCCTAATCCTCCTGAACAATGCACCAAAAAGAATTTTCTTTTCGGTGAACCCTAAAAATATGCTTTTCGCACTTTCTACGAACAATAGATCACTTGATTCATTACCACAGCCGATGGGAACTTTCAAAACACAATCCGAACACAGACAACACCCTTCATAATGCAAAGGTGTGGAAAATTAAATATGAAGCACAGATAAAACAGAGAAGAAAGTAATGTGTATAACAGAACATAGTCATATTGTATAACGTAAATCAAGCTGCATCCGGTCTGAAATAGTTCACGCTACAAATTAATAGGATATCTCCATTAGTCGCAAGAAAATTGCATCTCTATTGCAAATACATAAAAAAGAAACAGATCATTAGTTGCCTTCATATTTTGGGTCGGCCATCACATAATGATACGCTATTACCAGTACAAATATGAAGATGCCGAGAAAATTGGCAAAGAAGCCCAGGTCCTGATCATCCATCATCTGTAACATCAAAACGAAAAAAACTAGAAAGTTTAGCAGAACAATTCAGTGTTCCTCAATATCATGTGAAATACTTGTTAAAATAGGTTTCCTACACACACTTGTCAGATGACGGAATAGGGGTGAAGGAAGGATGACGGAATAAATGTGAAAGGAATGTGTAGGGAATGACACAACAAATGAAAACTAAAACCCAAAAACTGTAAAAAAAATTTAAGTTGTTTTCACTTTCAAGTTTTCGTTTTCAGATAATCTCCTTTATTTCTCCATCATCGCTCCCATCACCTCCCTTCATCCTTCTCGCGCCTCATTTCTCCCACATACTTTTCCTCTATCTAAAGCACAAAAAATGAAAACTAGAAGACCAAAAATGAAATGGTTATCAAAACGTGCCCTAGTTGACCCTACAAAAAGATCACATCTAAATGAAGTTCAAACTCAAAAACTATCAACCAGAAAACAAGCAACATCGCAGAAACGATTGAAATCAACAAATAAAGCATATAGAGGAAATCGGGTTGTGTTTATAACTTGTATATTAATCGGAAACGTTAAGTGTTCCAAGAAAACAGAAAATCATACCCAACTAAACCTTTCATGCATCCAACTCATATTACTACATCTATTCGTCCCCAATTGTTTTCCTTTGGCAACATTTCGTAGATCATAAAACACCCATTACACTTAAATTCTCGACGCAAATGTATACGTAGCGATTAAAAATTCTTATGCTTCCTTTGAGTTACCCTTCATTCCTCACAATTACACTAGCAAAACAATGCTTGAATTTCGTATCCGTATTCAGCTAAGCATCCAATTTCAAAACCCAAATACATCAAAACTTGATTCTTTCAAAGAATTCAAATTTTCGACTTAAAATACAAAACCCATAACCAAATTAATAATTAAAAAAATTCCAAATGACTCGGTCCAGAATATAGATCTACAAAATGGATAAGCAAAGAATTTGGAACTGGAATCATGAATTTCGAGATCTTACGGATCGAAGTGATCATAATCCGAAGAATTGAGAAACAGGACGAGAATCTTACAGTTTTTGGAGTCGATTACTCAGTCAATGACGAAGCTTGAGCCTTCTGAAACTAGCGAAAACTGTTTGTGCTGTGCGTCGAGGAGAGACACAAACTGATATATCACAGTGATGAAACGGCGTCGTATTGCGTGTCGGTATTGAAAAATAAAAGAGGGAAAATAAAAAGAAAGCAAGTGTGGCTGCTGGGATTCGAGCCCAGGTCTCCACGGCCACAACGTGGAATTCTTACCACTAAACTACAGCCACAAGTTGATAAGTTGTTTACAGATATTAATTTGTAGGTATACCAAAGGGGCTAATTTTTTCCAATTTCTTTTGGTCTAGAGCGTCAACACGCGTAGTTTTGTTTTGTAATTTTCTTTCGTTAGCACTACAAGACCACCTCGTCGAATCAGGTAATTTGGGTTTGTCATGTCAATCCTAGACCTGGCATTTTTCATCCGACTCGATCCTACCCGTTAAAATTAATATTCAGATTGGTGATAAACGGGTCGAGTGGTTAATGGGTTAACGGGTTAACTCGTTAATCACCCGTTAAATAACAGGTCATTTTGGATGAACCCGTGAAACCCGTTAAGGTCCGTTATTGAGGACTTTTGTGTAATTTCAACAGTCCTAATAGAAAACCCTCAGGGCTCAGGTTCCTCACGTCTCTCTCTCGCACTGTCGCACGGCTTTGCTCTTTGAGACTGAGAGATCACTCATCGGCCATCGTTGTGCTCCTTCCCTTCCGGCTCCACCACTCTGGTAAGCTCCGATTCCCTTCCACAATTCCACCTCTTCTTTCATGCGTAAGAATATACATACTGAAATTTGTTCATGGGTTGTGCTCCTTCCCTTCCACCTTTGGTTTTCTTTCTTTTTTTTTTTTTTGGTTGTGTTTTGGATATGGGTTTTGTGTAAAATTTGTTCATAAGTATATTCTCCAATTAAAATTTTCATTTTTGGGTAATTTTGGAGCTGTTAATTTACCTATTTCTTCACATCGATTAAAAGTAATGGATGACGAAAGAAGAAATGTTTTGCGATTCGTTAAGGCTCATGAAGTTAAAAGTATTGATTGCAATTCGTTAATGCCGAGGTGTGTAATTCGTTAAGGCTCATGTTTTGCAGATCCGAGGCTCATGAAGTTAAAAGTATTGAGTTTGCTTTGTTTTGGTTGGTTTTTGGATTGGAATTGGGTTGTTGTTGTTGTTTGGTTTTACTGAAATTGATACGAACAACATAAGTTACTACTCAATGCTCAGTAAGTTTCTATATCTGCGCTGTGTAGGCATCTTGCTCTGCTGCTCATACTTATATATTTCCTTCTATTTTTCTCCTGGCCTTCGAAATGTTTCCCTTTTAGGCGCTTCTTATATTCATAGGTGCTTACTGCTTAGTAATTAATTTGATTGAGACTTGAGACTTTGGTGTGAATTACCCAGACTTGAGACTCTGGATGTTTATTACATAGAACTTTAGTAATTAATTTGAAGTCATGCTTTATATTTGCACTGTCTCGTGATTGTGGATCGAGAACTGGCAATGGCACTTATCAACACAGAGTACACACACTTACCTACACTTACACACATTTTATACACATACACAGTACACGCACATGCAATGTCACACGAACACTGTCATGTACACAACACATACAATATATACTCACACGCTTACGCCTTTTTTTATCACTTGGAAGATTTTGTTGTTTTTCCTCAGCAATACAATAAACGCTTACGCACTTATGCAGCACATGCACTCACACACACAGTACACACATTGTTGTTTTTCCTTATTTGATTATTGGGATGCCAAACTTTAAGAATTTGTGTTTAATTTGATTCTTTGGTATACTCAGTTAATTAAGGCTGTTCTTAACTTTTTGTTTCCTGATTGAATTTGTTTTGATTCAATTGGGTTTGTGAGCTAAATTGCAAAGAGAGGGGGGGTTTGGTTTCTAAATGGCTTTTATGGGTTGTGTATGAGGCTAGAGGATTTGAACTAAACCACGCAATGGACATTCATAATAATGTGCAAGTAGGTATTGCATATACACTTAATGGTTTGCATTGCTTGCTGTTTTTGCATAATGGTTTCATTATGTGCTTAGGTTGGTTTAAAACCCAGGTTCTGTGAGTTTAGCGGTTTAATTGGGGGAATGAAAAATTAAAGTTGGCCTTTCATTGAAGATGGTTAAACAATTGGAGTTTGTTTAGCTTTAGAGAAAAAGGGTGCTGACTTGGAAGAACTCACCAAAGAAATTTTTGACATGAGCCTTAACGAAAACTCGGGACAATGCTCCAATACTATTAGTCTTGATTAAGCATGGTATGTATTTAACTTGTTCTTTTAAAGATATTTTTCTGTGATGTTTAATGATTAGGATGGATTGTGCAAGATTAATGCTTACTTTTATTGTGACAAGCTTCTTACTAATGGAAATTTCACTTGTCAAGGAAATTTTCACTTAAGGTGAATGTTGAAGGCAAAAAAGAAGCAGAGGATGCAATGCAAGAAGAAGGTTGGCAAAAAAGCAGCAGAGAATGCAATCATGCAATGCAAGAAGAAATAGAGCCACTGTAGACTCTGCAGTGAGACATTGATTGAGACTCGAGAAAGAGAATTACTATGTTTTATTTAAACAATTTCCTGATCTATGTTAAGATTTGGAGACGCATGTAATGGATCTGTGTTTTAATTTAATCAGTTGTTATCCATTTTAATTGGCCTATTAATCAACTTGATGTTCAAAATGTGTTTCTACATGGTTCTTTGAGTGAGGAAGTTTATATGCGGCAACCCCTTGGTTTGTTGATCAGCAATGCTCGTTGCAACCATGGGTCGTGGTTGTAGTTGTTTCATTAGTTCTTGAGGCAAAGTAAACATGACAGACATAAACATGTTTTGTGACATTCCCAATCTTGTATTCTTGTGCATCGTGATAAAGCTCCAGGTGTTCATCAAATCACTCCATGACTTGCATATGCACACAAACCAAATGAAGGAAGGAGGTGGCTAGCACAAGCACTAGGATGCTAAGAATAGATCTAATTGATTTGGATGAAATTTGTGTAAAAAAAAAAAAAGAAAAAAAGAAAAAAAAAAAAGGTTAACGGGTGAAATAGGTTGAAATGGGTGATCCGTTAGCTTAACGGATTAGGTTCAGGTGACCCATTAGCTTAAAGGGTCGGGTTCAACCCGAAACCCAATAAACCCGACCACTTTACAGGTCTAGTCAATCCCATGATCGTCACACTAAACTTTGACTTGTTAAAGTTATAATCACTTTTGAGATTTGAGTTTCGACTTTTCTCTATTTATTCACGAGATTTTTCGACTATATGGGAGAAGAAGAGAGAAACACCAAAAAATAACTAATTTAGCTCTAGCAATACCAAAACAATCATTCACCAAAGAAGAATCCACCTCCACAATCAGATGAGAAAAGTTTCTTGTTTTAGCCATCTTCAAACCATAGTGCAAAGCAGAGAAATTCCCGAACCACTTTCATAAAACCAATAATCTAATTATCATGCCAATCCCTAATTAACCCTTTACTTTCAATTAGCCCATTGGAATTAGATCTGACAATTTCGTGCACGGCTTATTAATTTGACACAAATGATACGAAAATAATGGGTTTTTTGTCAACACGTTAACTAGTCGGATCGTTATCAGGTCACCCATTAAGAATCGGTTAATAACGAGTTCTTAATAGGTCCACTCGCAGATAACTTGTTGAGAAAAAATGTTAGTTTCGTAAGTTTGAACCATTAAAAATACCTTCTACAGCCATCCATGTCGTTGGATTTTTTTTATACCCTCTCACTCTATAACTCTCTAGGCCAGAGTCCGGCCTCCCAATGCCAAATTTGTTTGTATTCTCTCCATCTAGACTCTCGATGCTCGCTCTCTCTCTCCGATGGCCATCTCTTTGTCTATGTTCAAGCCACTACAGCGACCACATGCGTACCTAATCTCGCAATCCAAGGCACCGCTGCACTAATGAATCATGACCACCACCACCAACTCTGAATAATTGTGTATTATTCATACATTGATCTAATATCATTCTCGTACGTGAAAATTAAGTAAATATGCCCTCACTAATTCTGCTCGACCCTTAGTTAATATCAGGTAGACTAATTGCTAGTCCTGTAGATTGACGAGAATGTACTTGAACCATGACCCTTTTATTTATTTATTAACTAGGGTTAATGATTCAAACAATGAACCTTCTTCAACATTAGAAAGAGCTACTATTAGGCTATCTCCAACTTAAGGATCTAAAATTTCAAAATTTAGCCGTGTATTTTCAGTTATTCATCTATACATATGAGGTTAATAATTTAACGGTAAGAAACCTATAATTTTCATCCTCAATTTATAATTTTTTAAACTTTTGTATTTATTGAATTTTTTTAGCTAATTTGGAATTAGTTTTTATATGATCTTTCTGGTTGATGATTGAATTATTATTTAAACATTGATTAACGTGTTTATTTTCTATTGGTGACACATCATTTAGTTTACAAATTGTTCAAGACAAATTGTCCGACCTCAATCTCGAAAATTTAATTTTTTTGTTAAACCATTTTCAAACATCAATTGGAAGGATAATTTCATGTTTGTGCTAAGTGATTAGTTAATTAGTTCATTCACGACGCAAAAAAAAAGCTCAATCCGAGTCGCCCCGATTATGTAGACGCAGTTAACGCTTAAATCCAACGGTTCACAGTCATATCTGTCGAAAAAACACAAAACTCGCCACATCATCGATCCTCGTGAACCCATAATCCGCACACCAGTCTTCTACTCCCCGCCAGTCGTCGATCCAAACACAATCCACGGTCGCCCCTCACCCAAACCCACGCACGGATCGCAACTCTCAACCGTCGATTGTGCCCAATCCGAACCCAAAATCTCACGTAAACAAACACAAAACCCACGTTTCACTCCCAAACCTCTCTCTATATAAACACCCCAGCTTCCCTCTCGTTCCCCGCAAACACCTGCACGCCGAATTTACTCGACCCCAAATCAAAACCCTAATTTCATATCGGAGCAATGACGGGACGCGGCAAGGGAGGCAAGGGGCTGGGAAAGGGAGGAGCCAAGAGGCACAGGAAGGTGCTGAGGGACAACATCCAGGGCATCACCAAGCCCGCCATCCGCCGTCTGGCTCGCCGTGGTGGCGTCAAGCGTATCAGTGGCCTCATCTACGAGGAGACCCGTGGAGTGCTCAAGATCTTCTTGGAGAATGTGATCCGTGACGCTGTGACCTACACTGAGCACGCCAGGAGGAAGACTGTGACGGCGATGGACGTCGTCTACGCGCTCAAGAGGCAGGGCAGGACTCTCTACGGGTTTGGGGGTTAGGTTATTAAGGTTTCGGATTGGGGATTTTGTAAATGGGTTGGTTGGTGTGTAGAATTAGGTATGGAAGTGCTTCAATTTTATGTTTTGAATGGAAAATCTACTTGTTTTCACTTGATTTTGCTGGTTAATTATTATTCATCTTATATTTGTGTTAATTGTGATCTATTTTGTTTTCGACGAAGAACAATTTTGTTCCAAGTTTATCAAATAATTTACGGAATTCAGATACACGAATGCCCCACTCTGTTAACAGGGTTAAGGTTATGGAATGGACTTGTCTCGGAAGTTAGTCGGGCTCCCTTTGAACCCTATTTGTCAATGCTATGTTAGAAGCATGTCTAGTGGGTTTGGTGAATTTTGGTCAAATGGGTACTATTTGTTTCTTTGTTAAATAATAGAAATGTTAAACTAGGGAGTGATGAAATTTGAATATGCGATGTTAGATTAGATATTAAATTAGGAAGTTGATAGAATTTAAATTTGCAGATTAGATTTTAATTAAAGAATCGACAGAATTCAAATATGCAAGAGTTAACACTCATCCGTTAGAGGGCTATTTGCGCAATGCATGTACAACTGAAGTCTAGTTTTCTGGAGAAACCGTTTGAGCTTGAGCAAACATCTACAATTAATGCTTTGTGAATTTCTTTTGCGGTGCGACGCATTTGTATTTTCTTATAAATGGATTGATTCATTCTAGGCCTTGTCAGAAGTGTTTCTGTTCATTTTGCGTCTACTTTGATGTTAGAGTAGTTTTAAACTGATGTAGATCAATGGCAGTCCAAGGCGCAAATCAAACTATAAGAGTGAGTTTATAAGAGTGAGTTTGTTGTGTTGGACTATTTCGGACTCGATTAATTTTAAGGATTAAATTAAATTGGTTTAGACTAGATTAAGTTAAACTAATTCAATGAAACATTTGGTGTAGTATCGGATCAAGAACTAAAAACAATAACAAATTCTAATAATATATTATTTAATTCACTATAATTATTATTTTATATTATTAATTTAGGTTTATTATTATTTTATTCACTTTTGTCTATATTTTTCTTCTCTAGAAACCTCTGTAGTGCTTTCCTATTCCTTTTCTGTTCATTTCCCTCACCCTTCATAAGTTTCTTCGTCCTAATCCCTCTTTTTCTTTGTCCCTCTCCCTTCTCATCTCCACCTTTTTATTCCTATTTTTCTTCGTTCATCTTCCTTGTTTCTTTTTCTAATTTTTCTAAGACTCAATTGGCAAATCAGAATCCATACTTCTCCGGTGTCAACGACGAAGGTCTGCTATTAGGGAGTCTGGAGTGCATGTGTAATTAGAACAACTCTTGTGCATGTGTGAATGGACGACTGCTGTGCTTTTCATACGGACATCGAATTTTTTATTTTTTTTTTGGTGTCAAATTTGGGTTTGGATTTGGTTTTGAGAATGGAAAGAGTGTATAATTTTTTTCCTTTGTTGTTTTCAAATTTTGAGGGATTTAAGTTTGAAAATGGTATATGAGAGGGGCGAAGTAGAGCAGTAGGTAAATGGGATTTGGGTTTCGAATTTTGCGAGGAACAAGTAGGAAGAGGAAGAGAGGGAGAGGGGGGGGGGGGGGGGAGGCGAAGCAAGGAGTTGGACTTAGTAATCGGGCTGATTTCAGGGGTTCTTGCTAAGACCCTTTAGCGAAGCTGTTAGTCTTGGTTAGTCGGGGCAAGTCTCATTAAAGCTTATCCCGGCATGGAACAGACACATCATTGCATTCCCACTTAATCTAATCCTGTCTAGTGAATGCTAGCGAGTGCAAACAAAAGCACCCTAAGAGAAGAACAAAGTGTTCCAAATTTGGGCTCTAATGTCTGTTTTGGGCCATGACCCAAAATTTCTACAAGAACAATGATACAATCGCTCACCCCTTTTGTGGCATACATGCATTACTTTGTTATCTTTCATTTTTTTTGGCTCCAAAAACAACCAACCACCATCTAAAGAAAAACCTCGAGTATAACTAGGCGTAAGCATAATACCAGCCAGCCCGTTTAAAACTCACTGGTACAGTTATAGGTAACGTTTAAATAAATAAACAGATATGGATATATCTGTTTAACCGTAAAACTTAAATGGATGATTGTGGATATTACCTGTGATTGCAAATGGTTACTCATTTAACCGTTTCTTTTAACATTTATAAAATAAAAAAAAAACTATCTAACTTCTCTCCCAAACTCCATATTTAACTATTTATTTTAGTATATGTTTGTAAGAAAAATTCAGACATTTGTATATATTTCAAAAGTTCAAATGAAGCGGCATGGTGCATGGCCAATTTAAGATGTTATATTCAATTAGGATTTTGTGAGAGTTCCACAAAATTTAAATCTATGGAATATGAGAGAGTTTGAGAAAGAAAAAAAAATGAATTCCCTAGAGATTTTGAGTGAATTAATTACAAATTCAAGAGAATTCACATGAATTGTGAAAGAATTCTTTACATTGGCCTAGAGAATTTCAGAGAATTTGATGAACAATTTCCTTTCCTTTACAAAGCCAAAATTAGTTTCATCCTACAGATACCAGATCGCAATACGACGTTCACATGCAATGTTTTCAACTAGCTATCAAAGTGAAATTAAATGTTTGCATCCAAAATCTTGAAAGTTAAGGCTTACAAAATAAACTAGCTATCAAGGTTTTTCAAACACAAATTGCGTACTCCAATCTGTAAAAACAATTAATTCTCTATTTCTCATCTTTGAATGCTATCACTCACAGCATATGTCCACATATTTGTAGCTATACTAGCTCTCCATGCATTAGCAATCTGTCGTTGTTGCTCTTAAGTTCGATTACCTAGTTCATCATCATTTTCTTCATCTTCATGTTTGATTGGAAATTCATCAGAACGACACTCCTTGCGAAGAAAGTTGTGCAATCCTGCATAAGCTAACGCTAACTGTGCTTGTGTTTTAATTGGAAATGGAGGTGTGGACTTAAAATCATGAATCGAGATTTAAATACACCAAATATCCTCTCCACTACGTTTCTCAAGGAAGCATGTCGAAGATTGAGCAACTCATTCACATTTACGGGGTCACAATCGTTAACAGCAAAATCTTGGAGATGATATCGAACATCTCAAAATGAAGCTAAAAATTAATGACGATTTGCAAATCCACAATCCACTAGAAAAAAAAATAACCTAAAATTAAAACACATAAAGTTATTATTTATGGTACGTCCTAATGTAAATAAATAAATGAATATGAACAATGTGGCACTGTAAGTTTGTTCCTCCTTGATACAACATCATATAACAGTTTGAAGTCATGAGCTGAACCCTCCCATCTGTTAAGAATATCTATGAATTCCAAATCAAAGTTACAAGCAGCTAATACATTTTGTGATATTTTACCATGACAATCACGATAGCTAGCTACTTCGAGTCATGATACCATTGCTGGTATATGTGTTCTATCAATAGCTCCAACACAATCATAAAATAATTATAAGAGTTGATACATAGCTAAGAATATGTTTATGAAACCAGTTTAATCAGGACATTGTTAAGATAAGTACAAATTACTAACCTTAAAATCAGGGTAAAATCTTGTACTTTCTCTTATTTTAGTTGGCATCGTGGATCCAAGTTGGATTATCAAATCTGATGCAATTATGTTCAAGGCCTTCAGAACGTTGTTGAAATTTTTGTTTGTTGTAAAATGTGACCGTCGAAATGTGTCCTGATAAGCTTATATTTATATATATTTTATATCAAATTCACTTGTCTTTTCTTAGTTAGTTCCTTATATTTTTGAGTAATTTACTTTGTTTTTGTGTTTTGTAGGATTTGTCAAGTAAAGAAAAGACAAATAACACAAGTGGAATTTTAAGTAATAAATTCGTCAAAACTGCCTATGCAGGTCACTTGACTTTGGAAGAAATTTGTGGATAGCTCAGAATGAATTAGAGAATGAGCCTTATATGCTTAGAAAGCTACGGATGTCTATTTTTTGGAGCATTTCGCGGATTGTTAATATCAATTTTCTAGAAAAAGTTATGGTCGTTCTAACACTAAAAGGTTCTCAAGAGGCTGAGCAGTTTGTAACTGAAAGCATCGAAAGCAATAAATCCCATAAAACTAGCAGCCAAAACTGATGCAACCAAGAACAAGCCAGCTAACACCTATTCAAATATCAGAGGAAATGAAAAATTAACTGAGTAATGGGCTTACAATTGTTTTAGCATTTCCTCTCACTTATTATCATCACTAAATGGCTGTTAGTGGGGTGAGTTATGGAGAAAAAACTGTGGCAGCATAAAAGAAGAAAAGGGCTACAGGTTGCAGCAGCAAAGAGGAAAAAAAAAGTGTGAAAAAAAGATAGAAAAAAAGGAAGGAAAGCAAGGAAAAAAGGCAAAGCTGCTACGTTGAGGAAGGAAGGAAAGGAAAGAGGAAATCTTGGCATTCTCCTCTCTCGGTTTTATCTTCTCAAACTCATGTCTTTCTTTTGGTTTAATTTGAGAATTATGTGTAACTAATTTTTAGTAGTTAGGGGCTGTTTTGAAGCCCCTAATATGATTGCAAGTTTGTTATGACATTTCGTTTGAATTACTTTTACGAATGGATGAAAATTGGTTCACTACTTGTCTCATTGATGAACTCTTTTCGTTCTTAATGATTTCTACTTGTTAAATCTATGAACACACCATTCGAGATTGCATGTTAGGGACTAATTTAAGTTGAAAACGTCATTCTCTTAACATACTACATAAGAAAGAGTAATAGGTTGAGTTCTAACATTGAGCCAACTTGTGCATCTTCATCCAAAAATGAAAGGAATTTGAATGAAACATAACATGTTTGCATGATTATTTGGTGGTGGATAGCAATTCCCCTAACTCGTTTTTCTTAATTTGTGAACTACTTAAAAATTTGTCTCTGTCTTGTTTTTGTTCGATTTAATTTAAATACCAAATCAACTCCAAAAATCCCAAAAATTTGGGAAGTATAGCTCTGTGTGTGTAGTATATGCATATAAAATTTCGTAGACTTTAGATAAGTGTAAGTTGGTCTAATAATTATTTTTCGGTGGCTGGTCAGTAGGGACAAGGGACAACAACCCAGTTTTTGTGACATTCTAAGTAGTTAGATAAAACAATCTTCTGCAGGAAAAACCCTTATTTTCATATGCTACAATTGATAAATCTTATTGTTATTAAGGAAAATTAATAGGATATTTGTGTGCTACTTTGTGGTGTGCTTTTAATCCTATCAAATTTTTGGCGCCGTGTCGCTGGGGATTGTTATTTCTAATTACTTATTTTTTATTGTTTTCTTTTCTTGTCTAATTAGTGTTTTTGTTTTTATTTCAGGTACTCTTCGTAGTATATGCATACTCGAAGGTCCAAGAGCATTGATCTAGCTTCCTACGATCCTGAGGTTGAACGAACATTTCGAAAGCTTCAAGGAACAATCAAGTAGAAGCGTGCATCGGTGTCTTTACCACCATCTTCTCCACCACATTTGAGTTCGGAAGAGGAGGAAGAACCACAAGAAGGCATGGCTGATAATCGTACTCTGAAGGAGTTGGCAACGCCTAATACAGATCAACAACCATTGTGCATCACATATCCAAATGCAGAAGGAGGATTTGAGCTTAAGTCCGGCATGATTCACTACTTGCCTAAGTTCCATGGCTTCTCAATAGAGGATGCCAACAAGCATCTCATGGAGTTTCATGTGGTATGCTCGGGAATGAGACCAGCCAATGTGGATGAGGAGCAAATCAAGTTGAGGGCATTCCCATTTACATTAGAAGCTAAGGCAAATGAGTGGCTTTATAATTTACCTCCAGGATCAATGAACACATGGAACCAGGTGAAGCAAGCATTCTTGGAGCAATATTTTCTGGCCACAAAAGCTGCAAGCATAAGGAAAGACATATGTGCAATCCGACAACAACATGGAGAGCCCTTTGGAGATTACTATGAGCGATTCACACATTTGGTTGCATCTTGTCCTAATCATCAAATTTCAGAGCATCTTTTAATACAATATTTTTATGAAGGATTGTGTGGTACTGATCGTGTAATGCTTGATGCAGCAAATGGATGAGCATTCATGGACAAGACACCAACAAATGCTAAGGCATTATTAAAGAACATTGCTGGCAACACACGACAATTTGGAGGGAGAGATAAGCTACCTCTTAAGAAAGTTAACGAGGTAAGTGCTAACTCTAGTATTGAATTACAATTAGCTAACTTGACTAATCTTGTGCAACAGGTTATGGTGGCTCCAAAACAGGTGTGTGGTGTATGTTCAATAATGGGACATGCCACATATATGTGCCTTTCGTTAATGGATCAAGGTGGTCTTGAGCAAGCCAATGTGTTAGGAGGGTTTCAGGGGCAATAAAGACAAAAGTATGATTCATACTCCAACAACTATAATGTAGGGTGGCGCGATCATCCACACTTAAAGTGGAACAATCAAGACAACGGACAACAATTTGTTCCTAACAACTATAACCATCCACCTGACTTCTTTCAAGCAAGACTGCATGCACCATTTCAGCCTCAATAACAACAAGCTCCAAGTAAGTCTCTTGAGGATTTAATTGCTTCTTTAGCTAACTCTACTCAATCTCATCAACAGAAAATAGACAAAGCAATTGAAAACCTTGAGCGCCAAATGAGTCAGTTAGCAAGTTTGATGGGGTAACAACACCAACCAGGAAGGTTGCCTAGCCAAACCGTGGTGAATCCAAATGCAGAGCAGATGAATGTTGTGATTTTAAGGAGTGGAAAAGAAGTTTTTGAGCAGCCAAGGATGCAAAAGAGGACTAGAAAAGATACAAATGAGCAAGGGGAGCAATAAACCAAAAATCTTGAGCAAGATGAGGCTTCAACAGAAACTGAAAAGTCTCATAAAGATACAGAATTGAACAAAAAAGATTCTGATAAGGTAAGTAAAGAAGTTCAAAATTCATTTAACTCATGTGTCCCTATTCTTTTTCCTCGTAGGTTTATGAAGTCTAACAAAGAGCAAACTGATAAGGAAATCTTGGATACTTTCTGAAAAGTCCAAGTGAACTTACCTCTTTTAGATGTCATAAAACAAGTGCCCAAGTATGCAAAGTTCCTTAAAGAGCTTTGTACGAATAAGAGAAGATTCAATGATCAAGAAACTGTGGCATTAAGCAAGGAAGTATCAGTTGTTTTGCAGAGAAAGCTACCACCAAAGTTGAAGGATGTCGGTAGCTTTACCATTCCATGTGTAATTAGAGGAAAAGAGTTTGGGAGAACATTGTGTGATCTGGGGGCATCCATCAATCTGATGCCATATTCAGTGTATGAATCACTAAACCTTGGAGACTTGAAGGAAACAAAGGTAGTAATCCAGTTGGCAGATCGTTCAAATAGATATCCCAAAGGCCTATTGGAGGATGTACTTGTGTAAGTGAATGAACTTATTTTTCCCGCTGATTTTTTTGTTCTTGAGATGGAACATGACCCTATGCCTACTGCACTTCCTCTTATATTGGGAAGACCGTTCCTTAGAACAGCGCGTACAAAGATTGATGTCTATGATGGTACTTTAACCATGGAAATTGATGGAGAAAGCGTCAAGTTCAAAATCTTCGATGCTATGAGGTACCCTAGTGATTTTGAATCTTGTTTGTCTATTAATGCGTTTGACTATTTTGTGCAGGATTGTTTTAATGAAGGTGTGGGACAAGACAATTTAGAGAAGGCGTTAGTGCATTGCATTACACATGGAAAACTTAATTATTCTGAGCACATTGAAAAAGAATTAATCCAGACAGTGGCAACCATTGAGTCTCTTTTACCAATTCGTGGTAAGTCTTCTTCCTATTTTATTTCTCTTCCTACTTCTAACGAAAACATTCTTCCTTATGTGATTCAGGCACCCAAATTGGAGCTTAAACCGATTCCTGAACATTTGAAGTATGCATTTTTGGGAGAGGATGAAACATTATCGATCATCATATCATCATAACTCACAGCAGAAGAAGGGGAGAAACTAATCCAGGTACTGAAGGATCACAAAACTGCCATAGCTTGGAGCATTGCAAATACCAAGGTATAAATCCAGCTACATGTATGCATAAGATTCTGCTGGATGAAGGTGCAAAACCTACAAGGGAAGCTCAACGTCGTTTGAACCCACTCATGATAGAGGTCGTCAAGAAAGAGGTTATTAAGCTTTTTGATGTTGGCATCATATATCCTATCTCGGACAGCAAGTGGGTGAGCCTTGTTCAAGTAGTTCCGAAGCGATCTGGAGTCACAGTTGTTAAGAATGAAGCTAGTGAGCTAGTGCCTACACGTGTGCAAAATAGTTAGAGAGTCTATACAAAGTATCAGAAGATAAACAGCACCACACGCAAGGATCACTTTCCAGTTCCATTCATTGATCAAATGTTAGAAAGGTTAGCTGGTCATTCTCATTATTGCTTTCTTGATGGCTATTCTGGATATAATCAAATTGCAGTTGCTCCAGAAGATTAAGAAAAGACGACTTTCACATGTCCATTTGGCACATTTGCATACAGGAGGATGCTGTTTGGATTTTGCAAGGCCACATTTCAAAGGTGTATGGTAAGTATCTTTTCTGATATGATTGAGAAAATAATTGAAGTGTTCATGGATGATTTTTCAGTTTATGGTGATTCTTTTGATACATGTCTACATAATCTGTCCCTAGTTTTAAAACGTTGTTAAGAAACTAATCTGGTCTTAAATTGGAAAAAATGTCATTTCATGGTTTCACATGGATTAGTTCTAGGGCATATCATATCTGAAAATGGAATTGAAGTTGATAAATCTAAAATAGAACTTGTTAGTTCTTTACCCCTCCCTACTACTGTCAGGGAGGTTCGTTCTTTTCTTGGACATACAGCTTTCTACCATAGGTTTATGAAGGACTTCTTAATGATTTCTAGACCCTTGTGCCGTTTGCTTCAAAAGAATGCAACATTTGATATGAATGAAGAGTGTGTGGTAGCATTCAACAAACTTAAGGAGTTGTTATCCATGGTTCCTGTGATCATGCCACCAGATTGGAATTTACCTTTTGAGTTAATGTGCGATGCTTCAGATTATGTTGTCGGTGCAGTTCTAGTACAGCGTGTCAACAAAGTGCCACATGTCATCTATTATGCATCACAAACACTCAATGATGCACAGTTGAATTATTCAACAACAGAGAAAAAGCTTCTAGCTGTTGTATTTGCTTTAGAAAAATTTTAGATCTTATCTGATTGGAACTAAAGTTATTGTGTTTTCTGACCATGCAGCTTTGAAGTATTTACTCACAAAAAAAGATGCAAAACCGCAACTCATTCGATGGATACTTCTGCTTCATGAGTTTGACTTGGAGATCAAGGATAAGAAAGGGAGTGAGAATGTTGTAGCAGATCATCTTAGCAGACTTGTGCACTCAAACATAGAGGAAGATTTCATCCCTTTACGTGAGAGTTTTCTGGATAAGCAATTGTTTTCATTAAAGGTTACTGACCCTTGGTATGCAGATATTATCAATTACAAGGTCACCAAAAAGATTCCGGATGATTTTATACGTGCTTAGAAAGATAAGCTTGTCAAAACTGCCAAATATTACGAGTGGGATGATCCTTATTTGTGGAAATATTGCCCTGATCAATTGATTAGAAGGTGTGTCCCTAAATCTGAGTTTAAATCTATTATAACCTTTTGTCATTCTTATGCATGTGGCGGCCATTTTGGAGCAAAGAGGACATCCCTTAAGGTGTTAGAGAGTGGTTTTTATTGGCCTAGTTTGTTTAAGGATGCTTACGAGTTTTGTGCAACATGTGATCGTTATCAACGAACATGTAACTTGGGCCCAAGAAATCAAATGCCACAAACCTCTATTTTGATTGTTGAGATCTTTGATGTGTGAGGCATTGATTTCATGTGACCTTTTCCATCTTCAAATGGTTTTCTTTACATTTTATTGGCTATGGATTATGTTTCTAAATGGGTGGAAGCGAAAGCCACCAAAACTAATGATTCAAAAATTGTTTCAAATTTTATTAAGACTAACATCTTTGCAAGATTTGGGACATCTAGAGCAATCATTAACGATGGAGGGAGTCATTTTTGCAATAGAACATTTGAAGCGTTGCTTAAGAAGTACAATATTACACATAAGGTGTCTGCACCTTATCATCCGCAAACTAGTGGTCAAGCAGAAGTATCAAACCATGAGGTGAAACAAATTTTGGAGAAAACTGTGAGTCCTAGTAGGAAGGATTGGAGCATGCGCTTGAACGATGCATTGTGGGCTTATAGGACTGCTTATAAGACTCCTATTGGAATGTCCCATTTTCGATTAGTTTATGGGAAACCATGCCGTCTTCCAGTAGAATTAGAACACAAAGCTTATTGTGCGATCAAAGCCTACAACATGGACGTGAGTGTTGCCAGACAGTAGAGGAAGCTTCAATTGAATAAGTTAGATGAAATCTGGAATGATGCATACGAGTCTAGTAGAATATACAAGGAGAAATCAAAGGCATTTCATGACAAGATGATATTAAGGAAGAGCTTTACCATTGGACAAAAAGTTCTTCTATTTAATTCTCGCCTTCGGTTATTTCCAGGTAAGCTTCGTTCTCGATGGGTTGGTCCGTTTGTTATAACTAATATTTTTCCTCATGGTGCAGTGGAAATGCAAAGTGCAAAGACCAGAAACATGTTCAAAGTAAATGGACATAGACTCAAACCATATTACGAGTCTTTTGCGGAGCATGATGTGGAGGTTGTACCTCTCCAAGAACCAGCTTCCCTTGAATGATTACTCTTGGTACCGTCCGGCTGCGAATGTAAAAGCAAGCGCTTATTGGGAGGCAGCCCAATATTTCTATTCATTCTCTTTTTATGTCATTTTCAATTTTTCGTTTATTTTTTTTTCTTCTTAGTTTTCTTGCGTGCTAAACTGAATTATTTCTTTTCTTTGTAGGAATCTTTGATTATGTCCACCCTTGGAGTTGATTGTAGAATTGAAGTTTGGGGGTCATCACTTGATTTTATTGCAAATTGGGGAATTTTTCAGTCCCAATGCTTTATTTTGTTTCTTATATTTTATTTTATTTTATTTTATTTTATGGATTATTGTGTTTTATGACATTGGGGACAATGTCCAGTTTAAGTTTGGGGGTAAGAATTGAAAAGTTGACCAAATTGAAAATTTTCGTCCCTTTGACTAAGAATTGGCTTCATTTGTTTCCTTGTTGTTGTTGTTTTTTTTTGTTTTTTTTTTGTTTTCTTAAATAGTTTTGTTGACTCTAAAAAAATAAAAAATTAAAAACAATAAAAAATAAAAAGAGAGAAAATTCTAAAAATGAAAAATTCAAAAATAGTCTTATTTTCTTTATTGTTTTGAATTAGATTTTTGTTAGTTTCCCGATGCAATGATATAACTGGATTGAATTTGAACCACGGTGATCAAGAACTTAGTAAGCATGTATTGTGTGGAAATTCCTTATTCTCTTGTTAGCTTTATACATGTTTAATCATCTTTGAAAAACCAAGAGCACATAGCCTTGTTGATGTGAAATTAAAGCATGATTTAAAGCTTCATATGTGAACATAGTGACCATATACAACCTATGTGAGTTTTTGAGCCTATTGAAAGTGTGTGCATTTTTCATACACTCCTATTCTTTCATGTGTGATGAACTTATGTGACTTACATCTTTAGAACTTGCGTAACGATCTTTCAAAATGTTTGTCATTGATTGCATGAACTTGAAAAGGATAGAGGCATTAGGTTTATCACCATGGCCCAAATAAGCATGTTCCCTAAAGAAAAATGATATCATTAGATTGCCAATTTGAGCAGTATATGTTAAGCTTTTTATTTCTTATCACCAGATATGTCTGCCCTTATGCCTTAAACATTTTTCTTTACCCTTTCCAAGCTAGCTAGTGAACAATGTGAGATTGTCTTATGAGAAATGTTTGTGAAGTACTTTGAAGGAGTTTGGCAAAAGAATAAGTGTGGGGGTATTTCATGTTTGTATTTAGTTATGTGCGAAAATTGGTTTATTAAAAAAAAAAAAAAAAGAAAAAAAAAAAAGAAGAAGAAGAATAAAAAAAAAAAAAAAAAATTGTATACAAAGCAAATAAAAAAGTTTAGGGGTGTGATTGGAGGTATTAGTAGAGTGGTTGGAGAGCTTGAGTTCTTATAAATCTCAACAAGAGAATTGCTTGCAATGTAGCTTGGAACTTGTGTTTACCTATCTTTCCATTTCTATAACCCTCTCCCTAAGCCTCATTACAACCAATAAAAGTCCTCTTGATTTTAGTTTTGCAATTATGATTGTGGAGATGAGATCTTTATGCAAGCTTGTGGTAGATCTTTCACATTGGATTCTTTGAGCGAAACACGTTAAACTAAACATATGTGTGATTGAGTGTACGTCCCGTGAGAAGGTCACTAGTTTGCATGTGGTGTTTTAAAACAAAACTTGAAATTGCATTAGCATGGCTATTACACACAATACACTTCAAGGATGATTAAAAGGTAGTTGTTAACATTTGCATAAGGAAGATGAGCTTGGATTAGCTTGTTTGATGCTAGCTAAGGTTCTTGATGATTTGTTTTCTTGAATGAAATTCTATGAGATCACATAGTGCGGAGCTAATGTTTTTCATGTTGCTACTTTTTCATGTTTTCTTTGTTTTGCTCGAGGACTAGCAAAGGCTAAGTGTGGGGGTATTTGATAAGCTTATATTTATATATATTTTATATCAAATTCACTTGTCTTTTCTTAGTTAGTTCCTTATATTTTTGAGTAATTTACTTTGTTTTTGTGTTTTGTAGGATTTGTCAAGTAAAGAAAAGAAAAATAACACAAGTGGAATTTTAAGTAATAAATTCGTCAAAACTGCCTGTGCAGGTCAGCTGACTTTGGAAGCAAGTTACGGACAGCTCAGAATGAATTAGAGAATGAGCCTTCTAGAAAAAGGTATGGTCGTTCTAACACTGAAAGGTTCCCAAGAGGCTGAGCAGTTTGTAACTGACAAGAAAGCATCGAAAACAATAAATCTCATAAAACTAACAGCCAAAACTGATGCAGCCAAGAACAAGCCAGCTAACACCTATTCAAATATCAGAGAAAATGAAAAATTAAGTGAGAGTAATGGGCTTACAATTGTTTTAGCATTTCTTTCACTTATTGTCATCACTAAATGGTTGTTAGTGGGGTGAGTTATAGAGAAAAAACTGTGGCAGCAGAGAAGAAGAAAAGGGCTACAGGTTGCAGCAACAAAGAGGAAAAAAAAAGTGTGAAAATAGATAGAAAAAAAGGAAGGAAAGCAAGGAAAAAAGGCAAGGCTGCTGCGTTGGGAAAGAAAGGAAAGGAAGGAGGAAATCTTGGCATTCTCTTCTCTCGGTTTTATCTTCTCAAACTCATGTCTTTCTTTTGGTTTAATTTGAGAATTATGTGTAACTAATTTTTAGTAGTTAGGGGCTGTTTTGAAGCCCCTAATATGATTGCAAGTTTGTTATGACATTTCGTTTGAATTACTTTTACGAATGGATGAAAATTGGTTCGCTACTTGTCTCATTGATGAATTCTTTATGTGTTTTCTATGGATGCATACTTAGTAAGCATATCTAGGATTCTAATGCTATGAATATGTGTGTGCTTGTCCTTGTCGAATGAGGACCTACATATGTTCTAAAGTAGTACTTGTTAATTGTGATTAACATGTAAACCAATTTCTAGGATTAGTAAGACAACGCTAGTACTTACGATGCCTTGTGATGACTCAAACTCTTTTCATTCTTAATGATTTCTACTTGTTAAATCTATGAATACACCATTCGAGATTGCATGTTAGGGACTAAGTTAAGTTGAAAACGTCATTCTCTTAACATACTATATAAGAAAGAGTAATAGGTTGAGTTCTAACATTGAGCCAACTTGAGCATCTTCAACCAAAAATGAAAGGAATTTGAATGAAACATAACATGTTTGCATGATTATTTGGTAGTGGATAGCAATTCCCTAACTCGTTTTTCTTAATTTGTGAACTACTTAAAAATCTGTCTCTGTCTTGTTTTTGTTTGATTTAATTTAAATCCAAATCAATTCCAAAAATCCCAAAAATTTGTGTGAGTATAGCTCTGTGTATCTAGTATATGCATATAAAATTTCGTAGACTTTAGATAAGTGTAAGTTAGTCTAATAATTATTTTTCGGTGGCTGGTCAGTAAAGACAACAGCCCAGTTTTTATGACATTCTAAGTAGTTAGATAAAACAATCTTCTGCAGGAATGACCCTTATTTTCATATGCTACAATTGATAAATCTTATTATTAATAAGGAAAATTAATAAGACATTTGTATGCTGCTTTGTGGTGTGCTTTTAATCTTATCATGTCCCGAGTTTGGCAATATCGAGAATTTTGACCAACAATGAGTGGAAATGTGGCAACCATTTCTTGAATACAAATAACTCTGGTACCCTTATTAACTATTATGAATCAGATGAAGAAAATGAAGAACTATGTATGAAGATTTGCAGAGAAAGGAGAGAGAGAAGAATGAAAGAAATGATTGAGACTTTTCAGATTGCTTTTCATGAAAATGTAAAGGTTTACAATATATGCTATATATAGCATTTTACACTTTGACCGCTCATTTCTAACCACCTAAGTAACTTTTAACAACTCAGCTAACTACCAACAATTCACACACTCTATTTGCTAATGACACATGTCTACACTTATCAAGTACATCACTTTTAGTGACCAATTTTTTAATCAGTAGATGATCGCGCACACTCAATAAGAGAAGAGTCCCCTAATTAGCCACCACTGGAAGATGCGTCACCGATGCATGTCCTCTTATTAGTTCATGTTTGATGAAAACACAATTTTGAAAAGTGAGGGTCTATTAGACTATTATTCCAACCGAAGAACACAATTCAAGCGTGAAAAAACCGGCAAAGATCCTCAATTGGTTCAGATGCATATGACACTCGGCTTTTCTTAAAGGACAATAATCGTGTGTTTGATTTGTTCATATCGATAAACCTAATCGGAATACTTTCTAGTAAATTGCTTCATTTTCCTTCAAGATTACCATTATCCATTTCATTTTCAGTGGCCCTATTTTTTTCAGAACAAAAAGTGCATCCAAGAACAGTATATAAATTATATAATTAAATATTTGGTTCAATGCGAAAGTAGAATTGATATATACATATACATATACACGGACACAAAATCTGGTGTAGAAAGGAGACGAACCAATATTTGCCAGTTGCCACGAATCTCATCAGAAATGAACCGTTGTTAGGAGAAATTTTCAATGTGTTTGAAATACGAGTGGTAGCTCACATATCATTATAAGTAGAGGAGAGTTTTATTTTTTAAGTTGTTAATTTTTAATACAAATATCTCACCACTTGTAATAACACGTGATATACCATTTCGTGTTCCGAACATCCTAAAAAATCTCTCCGTCAGTGAACCAACACTGATTAGTCATGACTCAAATCTGAAGACTATTGGACTCATTAGACTAGTTGACAATTAACATTATTTGAGTTATTTTATGTTTGAGTTTCAAAAAGGTAGTGAATTTATGTATTTAGTTTTCTTCTCCAGCGCAAAAATTCAAATCTTAAGACTCACTTTGAGTTTTAAGATTTGAATCTTTGCATTGAAGGAGAAATATTGAACTAAAAAAAATTGTATGTGAGTTTTAGCAATTTGGTTATAGCATTTGAGATGATTGAATTCAAAACTTAAATATCAATTTTTTTAATAACATTTTTTCTACTTAGGATGGAATCTCATATTAAAACTTAAATTTGGGTCTCAACTTTTCAGAAACTTATATATGAATTTTAAGCCTCCGGTGGATTTAGAACCTTACAATCATATTTAGAATCAAATATCAGATTTGAGTCCAAATTTTTCGTACATTGGATATACTCTTACATGTAAAGAGTCATTCATCTTTAGTTGTCAATTAATTACAGTTCAATAATTAAATTAAAAAAAATCTCATTAACACTAAATTTGCGATCATATTAGAATTTAACTTATCTTATAATGAGAAATGACTCTTTACATATAGAGCATGCAAATGTATTACTTTCTTTTCACAAATTTGATGTAGATTGGGGAATAATTGAGAGATGGAATCTGCAAATCAATAATTGATTTGGTTTATCCTGGGCCACAAAATGCACGGTGACGGATCCTGGTGGCCTATTTCATCTCAAAGTGAAGGACAGGATGCATGTCATGTGAAGCTAGCCACTTATTTTTATACTTGTGGACATGAATCTCTGAAATTTCACATCTGATTAACCACCCTAGGACCACTTTCAAACAAGGGAGCAAGAAAGTAACCTAACACAACACAGCTAAAACAATAAAGTGCCAAACAAAAGGGGTTCCACTCACACTTAAAAAGAGAGTTTGTACTCTTTTGTTCTATGCGGAAGCTCCATATGTTTTTGTAAACACGCAAAATAATCAGGTTGTCTTGATGATAAAATTAGGGTTACAATCTCTGAGTACAACGCCTGATCCTTTGATTCAATCTCAAAAATTCGAATTTAATTAGGATGGTGAATCCTTGATTTTGAATTGGGCTTGCGATTTCTTGAAGGGCCGTCAAAACTTGATCTTACACAAATCGCGACCACAAGTAGTGTCATGTGGTAGGTGATTTTTGGCTTTGATGGTGGATGAATCGGTGCATGCGCTTGTTGATTGTCCACGAATGGTAAAGAATGTAGAGAGCTTTATGAGTCTTTCAGGTTTGTAGGGTGTCTAAGTGTCAATTTCTTTGTCTTGGAGGCTCGTATTTACAAGACTCTCCATGATTCTTTGCATTGAGTCAATTCCTTTTCTAGGCCTTAATTTATGGAGTTTTCTCCATGAATCGTCTTGATTAAAGTTTGATTTGAACTTGATTTGATATAAATGTGAACCAAATCAAATAAGTTGGTAATTTGACGAAAAAATTTAATTGATAAAACAACCAAAGCTTGATTTGAACCGAATCAATTAATTTGAACCAAATCAGTTAATTTGGTAAACCGTCGAAGAACTTGAGTATAAGCTTGGACTTGATTGATGTCCAATTTGATATAATCAAATAATTTTGAATTAATTAAATGACTTGATTAATTCTACGGATGGAAGGATTTGATTGAAGTACAATTGTAACATCTCACATCGCCTAGGGAAGTGGATCATGTAAGCCTTATATGTATATTCCCATCTCTACCTAGCACGAGACCTTTTGAGAGCTCACTGACTTCGGATTTTGTAGGAACTTCGAAGTTAAGCGAGTTCGCGCAAGAGCAATCCCATGATGGGTGACCCACTGGGAAATTATTGCGTGAGTTCTAAGAAACAAAACCATGAAGGCGTGGTCGGGGCCCAAAACGGACAATATCGTGTTACGGTGGAGTTGAGCCCGGGATGTGGTGGGGGCCCGGGCCAGGATGTGACAACAATAACCAATTTGATTTAATCAAATCATTTAAATAAGTAATTGTTTGGTAAATTGACCAAATAATTTTTTTTTTTTGTCGAGTTTACCAAATTGACATAATTTGTATATTTGTATCAATGTCAAGTTAAAAGATAATTCCCCAATGTCACTCTTGATGACTTGTCTATCTTAGATGAGTCATGCCGTGTATGCAATTTGTGAGACCCAATGTTTGCGCCACATAAGCCTTGGCAAGTCAAAACTTAGTGTATATTTTGATGATTTCTTCTTCCAAACATAGGGTAAAAGAAATGATTAATTTCCATCACACTACTCTTTGTTAGTCTCCTCCACTCCCACTTAATTGTGTTTGTCCCTTGATTTTATCGCAATTTATTTAATTATGTGACTATAAATAAGAAAGGAAGTAAAAGAGGGTAAAAATCGATAGAGTGCAGAAAGCGTTTCTCATTTTTAATACTAGAGTCGGATGAATTTTGGACCGTCTACTACTGTGCAAGTACTAATCTTTGACATTGTGGGGTAATATTAATGGACAGGCACGCATTTGATGAGTACAAAGGATTATTATTGTTTGGTATTAGTCGCATTATGTATGGCCCAAAGTTGATTGTGATCATTATTTAAGTGTACAGTTGCCACGGGTCAGGTTCAATGTGGAGTCGTGAACAAAATTGCAATCCTTTTTTGCAACAATCTCGTGATATTCGCTTGATCAAACTTGAAAACAAAAAACATGAAGTGTTTGGAGTTTTGGGTTCACTTTGGTTGGTAACATGGAAAGAAGAATCGGCATATATGGAGACAAGTTCGTTATGATTCATTTCATCCTATTCTTTTTACAAAATCAAGTACTATATTCATTAAATGATTTTAACAGTATCGAAGATATGTATATACCAATGTTAACGTATTGCATTAACAACAAATACAAGTAATATTGAAGAATAGAGCATATAATAAAGGTCTTCGAGCATTTGAGTAAATAACTTTAATCATTTGATCTCAATTACTTGGGTTAACCAACTAGGTTTAAAATGAATGAAACTCACACGGTCCATAATACGTGAATGTCTAACTGGTTAATAAACAACTAAGTTTAAAGTACCAACTAACTATTAATTTACTGATATTAGATATATGTTTCTCTCTAATGCCGAAAGAGTCACAAGTTCAAATCATCCTCTTTATAATAAAATAAGGGTAAATATCAGTTTATTACCTTTGTGTTTCATGGTTTTCAGTATTTAGTACATCAAGTTTTTTTCGTCCCGTCATAACTAAAGTGTAAATTTTGGGACAATCTCGTACATCCGTTAATCAAACAGTTAAGCCTTCCGTTAATTGATGACATGGCGTCCACGTGGATAATGACCGGGCACCACGTGTCAATAAGGGTACCACGTGGATATTAAAAAAATTAAAATTACAAATTAAAATTTAAAAATTACAAAATTACAAAAAAATTTAAAAAGCTGTTCTTCCTCAATCCCTACCGTCCCTCCCTTCTCCCTCCCTTCTCGGCCTCCACCCATATGTGCAAATTTGGACGTAAGGGGTTAGGGCTTTTGCCGTGACAAGCTTCAGAGGGCTTAGCTTGCAACAAGGGCGGAGCCAAGTACAAGGCTCCCTTAGGCTATAGCATAGGAAGAGTTTGGTTCTTCAAGCTTAAAAATATTAATTTTTAGGTTAGTTTATGATTTTAATTGTCATATTTCGCATAAGAAATGAAATTTTTTTACTAGTATGCCTGTTTTTAAGAATAATAAGAGCTAATAAATGTTAAATAAACTCATCACTTTAACCAATATTGTATTTAATAGGAATAAATTAAAACTTCCATATCACAAATGGTTCCTTATTTTATTCACTTGAAAACTTTGAAGATTAGAAACCTAAAAAACATAGCATAAAATTTTTGTTTCAAATTACTACATTCAAGTTTTTACTATTATATAACTTTATGTAGGCAACATAGGATTAAAAACTTAATTTCGTAGTAATAATTTTAGCTTAGCTCACCCAACAAATAATTTCTGACTACGCCATTGCTTGCGATCGCCGTCGACAGCAAGGGAGGACTCTCGGGTAAGTTGATTTCGTTCTACCCATCAGCTGAATTAAATTGGGTATTTGAAGTTCATAGTCCTAGCATAATATTCAAGCATCCAAACTGTTGATTCAAATTATCAGAACCAAAAAACAGAGTCTGAATGTGGGGTTTTTTTTTTTTCAAAGAATGTTAAATTTCAAATCTTAATCTTGGATTATCTCAATTGGGATTATTATTTTCTACTTTTGTTTATGGTAAAAGTATTCATTGGACTTTAATGAAGTTCCTTGTATAATTTGATGTTATTTTTTGTGATTTGATTTGGTGTTGTATTGAATTATTTCTTAGTTTCTGCTTTGATTTTAGATGTTGGGTCAGCTGGGATTTAGTAAAGATTCAAACTTTACGATTTTTGTGATGGATGATTTTATAATTTGTCGAAGTTGATTTCAGAGTCGTTTCAATGGAGGATGCACAAGAAGTATCTGATATAAAGTCAGACAAAGTGGAGATGGTGTGCGGAGAGGGTGTGCAGAGGAGGATATAGAAGAGGGTTAGAGAGAGAAAGTGGAGAGGGTGTGCGGAGGAGGAGAGAGAGGAGGGTTATAGAAGGGATGGAGAAGAAGATGTTCGAAGGAGAAGAACATTTTTTTTTTTTTTTTTTTGTAATTTTGTAATTTGTAATTTTTTTTAATATCCATGTGGGATCCTTATTGACACGTGGCGTCCAGTCATTGTTCACGTGGACGCCATGTCATCAGTTAATGCAAGACTTAATAGTTTGACTAACAGATGTATGAGACTGTCAAAAAAATTACTTTTTAGGTATAACTTTGGAATGAAAAAAACTTGATATACTAAATGTTAAAAACCACGAAATATGAAAGTAGTAAGCTGATATTTACCCATACAATAAAACAATGGATCATCAAATGCCAAATTACGCTTTTGTTGCCCTTCACTGTGTGACCTCACTTTAATTACCCTTACTCACAACGACAAAAACCAAGACTCGCTCTCCCTCTCTATAAATTGCTTAGTTTTCCATGATATCCTATTATATACAGCTACTAGCTATTTGCATAACACACGATGGCTCTGGTGAATGTAACTTCAATCAAAACTGCATCAAGTGGATTATTGCAAGGTGACAATCCTCTAAACTTCGCCTTCCCACTCTTAATCGTCCAAACCACCTTAATCATCGTCGTCAGCCGCTTCCTCGCCTTCCTTCTCAAACCCCTCCGCCAACCCAAAGTCATCGCCGAGATTGCTGTAAGTCCTACTCTCCTAATTTATTCGAACTTGAGACATGTTCTAATTTGTATCGAGGTAATCATTTACATGTGTCTAATTCTTCATAATTAATTCTTATTTTATTTTTTCTCATTTATTTATTTGTATAGGGTGGAATATTGCTTGGGCCGTCAGCCTTTGGAAGAAACAAAGACTACCTGCACAAAATATTTCCCTCATGGAGCACTCCAATACTCGAAACCGTGGCAAGCATTGGTCTTCTCTTTTTCTTGTTCCTCGTAGGCATTGAGCTCGATTTAAGCTCAATCCGACGTCGTAGTGGCCGAAGTTCATTTGGCATAGCCCTCGCTGGCATATCGGTGCCTTTCCTATGTGGCATCGGCGTTGCTGTGATCCTCCGGAGAACGATCGACGGGGCTGACAAAGTCGGCTTCAGTGAGTTCGTTGTGTTCATGGGAGTATCGCTTTCGATCACGGCCTTCCCTGTACTCGCCCGCATTTTAGCAGAGTTCAAGCTTTTAACTACTAGGGTTGGCGAAACTGCCATGGCTGCTGCCGCGTTGAATGACGTCGCTGCATGGATCTTGCTCGCTCTTGCGGTGGCCTTCGCCGGTGACGGCGTTGGTGGCCACAAGAAAAGTCCTATGGTATCAGTCTGGGTCCTCTTATCAGGTTTGTCTGGTCCAAAAGTTTCCACAATATGCTCGATTTTTTTTTCATTTTTTTTTTCTTTTCACAAGTTTCTTTTTATTTTCCATTTTTTAAAATAAACAATTCGTGTAATTGTAGTCGTGACCTACTCCAGTAAATGAGAGATTGGGTACTACTTTACTAGTGTATTTAGGACATAGTCATGTGCTATACTATTTCACTTAAGGTGTATTTAACTTTCATAGTTTTATTAATATATTTATCTTACAAGTGAAATATATACTAATTCAATCGTACGTTTGTATTCTAATGCATGAAATAATATATGACTCGTTTAGATGTACTTTTGAAATTACTGAAAACGTTTTTACAAAAAATGTTTTTGGGTTTCAAAAGCATTTGAAGTGTTTTTTGCAAGAAGCACCAGTTATGTGTTTCTTCCAGAAAGCACTTTAAGTGCTATTCCAGAATTTACTTACATTTTTACTAAAGATAGGTTCTAGAAACATTTTCACCAAAAGCACTTTCAGTTATTTTAAAAGCACATCCAAACGAGCTCATAATGGTCCGTGACAATTGTTTATAAAACACGTATAACTTATTTCTCCACTTAAAAAGTAAATAAATTAATATGTTATCAAAACCTCCCTATGAATTGAGTTTTACATAAGTGGCTCACTGTTTTTTAGTACAACGATATATTTTACACTAAAAGAAGGGTGAGAACTAGTATACAACGTGATCGCTTATCATTTATTTAATATCTATATTTTGTTTAATATTCTGTATTTTTAGACCTTGGTAACATTGGCATTTACTGCCTTGTGAATCTCAGGTGTTGCATTTGTTGCTTTCATGATGGTGGTGATCCGACCGGCCATGAACTGGGTGGCCCGTCGGAGCTCCCCAGAACAAGATGACGTAGACGAAGCCTATATATGCCTAACCCTAGCCGGAGTCATGGTATCCGGATTCATTACTGACCTAATTGGTATCCATTCTATATTTGGAGCCTTTGTCTTTGGTCTAACAATTCCCAAAGAAGGACAGTTTGCAGACAGATTGATAGCGAAGACTGAGGACTTTGTGTCCGGTTTGTTGCTTCCACTTTACTTTGCATCAAGTGGGTTGAAGACCGATGTAGGAAAGATACACGGTGCAGAGGCTTGGGGGCTGTTGGTGCTCGTTATATCGATCGCTTGTGCCGGGAAGATTTTGGGGACGTTTGTGGTGGCAATGACGTTTATGATTCCGGCTAGAGAATCGTTGACGCTTGGTGTGCTCATGAACACCAAGGGGTTGGTGGAGCTCATTGTTCTCAACATTGGCAAGGAGAAAAAGGTCAGCTAATTATTATTGATTTAATTTTTACCACAAATTTCCATTATAAAAGCAAGTATGAAATTTACAAATTACTAGTAATGGAAAATGAAAAGAAAAAACAAAAATTTAGATTGTACTAATAGCCAGAAAGAGTAATTAAAACTGTGAATATTATCTTTGGATTCGGAAGGGATGGTAATCATGATTTGTCACTAATTATTCCACTTAAAAAAAAAATTAAAAAAAAAAAGTGTCATGAGATGTTAGGGAATCAATTGCAAAATCAAAATCATTTGAAAACAACAACTCAACTTTTCCCCTCGTCTCTTTGCTTTTTTGAAAGATTTCTTAAAAGCTTTTGCCAATCCATGAATCCCTTGGTGCGTTATGGCAATTTCTCCCCCCTGCATGATGACAGACTTCGAAAGTTTAATGTCGTTGAAAAGATTAAAAGCATGCATATCTGGCTTAGTTGTCTCGTCGGCCTTTGCTTTATTGTGAATCCATCCAAAAATAAAGTTGGGTGGTATATATATTCTATCAATTATTGCTATAAGAGCTAAACTTTTTTAGGTTAGGACTTTTGGGTTGTTCTGGTATAGGCTTTGACGAATCTCCAAATCCCTTAAAAGGATTTGGATCCTCTCCGGATCCCTTCCCTAGGGATCTCGGAGATCAAGACGTAAGGACCGTTCATCAAAGATCGTACGATCACAATTAAATATTTTTTATATTTTTAAAAGTAAAGCAATCATGTTTTGTGTAAAAAGTATTTAATTATGACCTTTCGATCTTTGATGAACGGTCCTTGCGTCTTGATCTCCGGAATCCCCGGGAAGAGGATCCGGAGAGGATCCAAATCCTACTTAAAAAATATTTGTAAGTAGTGGATTCGTCTTGTTGGACAAGATTTTCCTCTTTAATCCACCTTTTGCCTTTTTCAGTCTCTTCCGTAATTTAAATAAAGTTAGCATAAATTATCTTATCGGTTGTGTAAAAAAAAGCCAAAAACTGTCTATTTGAGGAGGCTTTTTATATATAACTTTATAGGAATTGTCTGTAGCATAGTGTTGTTCTGGTCTGTGCATTCCCAGAAGATGAATGGATCAATCTAAAAGGTTATCGTTTTTATGGGGAAGTATGATGCCAACTCCAACGCGTTCGGTTTGGTCATTATCCTTCAGTGACGACTCACGATTCGTCAAAACCATCAACTAATTAAGTAGAATTAGGAATTGTTCGTGTTCGAGGGAGACTTCAGCTTTCTACTTTATAGGAATTGTTTGTTAGCACAAACATAAAAAAAATAAACTAACTAGCGAGCTTAAGAAAATCCATGTAGTGACATGATCATATTAATCTAAAGTGTTCGTATAATTAAAACACGCTGGAGTAATAACTTGGATCGTCATGTTCCAAAGACATCTTATATAGTTATCGTTAAATCCCTCTACGTGTGCTAGCAAGAGTTCTACCATTGGTTTCTACATATTAGGTTACAATACCGAATACAAAGTATTATGTGCAACACGCGTAGCACCAAAATTGCTGACATCGTACATAACTTTTACAACTTTCTCTTTAATTAAATCTCAGGTGCTTAATGATGAGACATTTGCTATTCTGGTAATCATGGCACTCTTCACCACCTTTATCACTAGTCCATTAGTGATGGCCATTTACAAGCCCGCACGTGGCATCTCAGTTCGCGCTCACCGTAAGCTCTGTGATCTGTCAACCAGTGAATCCTTCAAGGACGAGCTTCGAGTCCTGGCGTGTGTTCATGGGCCTGCCAATGTGCCCTCACTCATTAGCCTCATTGAGTCCATCCGAAGTGACAAGAAAGCCCAACTCAAACTCTTCCTCATGCACCTTGTGGAGCTCACTGAGCGATCTTCTTCCATCATCATGGTCCAACGGGCCCGAAAGAATGGCTTTCCCTTCTTTAAACGATTGGGCCGCGGCCCATGGAGCCAGGGGGTTGTTTCAGCCTTCAAGGCCTATAGCCAATTGGGCCGAGTATCGGTCCGACCCACAACCGCAATTTCAACCCTGTCCACAATGCACGAGGATGTTTGCCATGTGGCGGACGACCGGAAGGTGACGATGATCATCTTGCCATTCCACAAACAATGGATGCGTGAGAGCGATAATCATGAAGCGACGGAGGTTGTTGGCCACGGCTGGCGAGGGGTCAACCAGAGGGTGCTTCAAACTGCGCCATGCTCCGTTGCAGTGATCGTTGATCGGGGGTTTGGTAACACCGGAGCCCAAACTCCAAGGCCTAGCACCACTGTGACCCGACGAGTTTGCGTTATGTTTTTTGGTGGGCCTGATGATCGCGAGGCCTTGGAGTTTGGTGGTAGGATGGCCGAACACCCGACAGTTAAAGTGGTGGTTGTGAAATTTGTTGAGAAAGAGGGCATGGAGAGTAATGGGATCATGTTAAAGCCTTCGCCCTCCAAGTCTACCGAGAATAGCTATTGTTTTTCCACAGCTAAAATGGACCGAAAGAAAGAAAAGGTATGCATGATGTTCCAACATTTTGAAAATTATTTACCTCTCGCCGGTTCGATACTCTTTCTGGGACGTGAAGGGAAGATTTTCTCATCTATTTGATCATTCACAAATGCACCTTCATCACACGGGTGTCATACCCTAAAAGATTAGTCTTTTTTCTTTTTTTTTTTTCTTGAAAAGGAGATAAGCTGGTGGTTTCGCTATAGCAGTCCACCATTACGAGGGCCGGAAAGACTCACAGAGGGAAATCACACAAGTTTAGTGTATACGTTTATCATTTTTAATTATGTCTTAATCTTTTGTAAATTTTGATCATCAGGAGCTGGATGAGGAAGCAGTGGCTGAGTTCAGAAGCAAATGGGATGGGAAAGCAGAGTACATAGAGAAGGTGGCAGCCAATAACGTTGTGGAGGGGGTTTTGGAAATAGGAAGAAGTGGAGATCATGACCTGTTAATCGTAGGCAAAGGAAGATTCCCGTCACGCATGGTGGCAGAATTGGCCGACCGCCATGCAGAGCATGCAGAGTTAGGCCCCATTGGAGACATATTGGCTTCATCGAGCCAGGGTGTGGTCTCCTCAGTGCTTGTGATTCAACAACATGACGTAGCTCATGCCGTGGAGGCTCCGGTGTCGAAGGTACTGCACGGTGATTACGAAAGGTTCATCGCGGATGAGTCCTCCAGTTCTGTGCTTGAGATCTCTAAGGAATCTGTCTCCAGTTCTGTGCTTGAGATCTCTAAGGAATCTGTCTGACCCAATTCGCTAATTAACAAGTACAAATTAAGTGTTTAAACGTAAGTCTCTGCATGTGTACGCTAGCTCATAATCACATGGTCTAATGGCATTGGTCTCTACTTTGTTAGAGGATTTTAGTGCAAATCTTATAAATGACAGTTATTTGAACGAAAAGGAAAAAAAAAAAAAGAAAAAAAAAAGAAAAGAAAGTGAATGTTCATAGATGATGAATCTGAATAAATTCATCACTGAAATTGAGATTGGATATACATATATTGCCACTAAATAAAAAAATAATAATAAAAATAAAAAATAAAAAAAACACTACTTACGAGGCAAAAATAATTCGTCTCCTAAATCAGACATTAGTGGCCTAGGTTCCAAGGCAACAGATATCCATCGAGCAAAAGTCGTCACGTAAAACTCATCACACAACTTTTAACCGAGGAAATTATATTCCGTTGGACAACTTCACCTTTTTAGACGAACGTGCCAACGGACCTTCGTTGTGTAAGTCCGTGTTGACCTTAGAGATCCGATGAAAAATTTTGCTTTCCAGATTCTAAAACGACTAGATGTTTGCTATTTTGATCCTGATGGCAGTTTTTACCACCTTCATGACAACTCCAGCAGCGATGACCATTTACAATCCTCATAGGATGTCATTGCCTCTCAAAATCCCCGTCTCTTACAGGGACAATATTTCCGACCAAAACCTCCAAGAGACGAAAGGACCTTCAAATCCTTCATTGTAGGCACTTCAAGTTCGAACACAAGTTTGGTACAATGCGGCCCACAAGAATAAGTCATTCAACATCTTTGAATGTTGTAATGTTGTCGAAGGTTGCCCGAAATACAAAATTGTGACAAATGGTCTAGTAACATGAACTACGAACATTATAGAAAACATTGTAAGAACTCAAGATTTATCCACCATTAAGGCTTAAGAGAGATTTTAATTTTGGCATGTGAGTTTAAGTTGGGTGTATGGTTTATATATAAAAAAAAATGAAAGGATCGAGTTGTAGATGATGCCACGTGGCACGCTGTAATTGGTTGAAAATCTTATCAAAAATCTATCCACAAGAATTCTAATCATATAGTAACACGTGACGCAATGTAATTAGTTAAAAATCTTATCAGAAGGCTATTCACAAAATCCAAACCCTATAGTTACAGTTTCTTCTTTCTATCTCATTTGTCCTTATTTACGATATCAACATATCAATTTACGCTTAGCGTATTTTTAGCGCCGGCTGTAGGAGAAATACTTCAAGAAGTTATTCAAGGGCATTCCGTATTACTGAATAAGACGCCTACCCTACATAAATTGGGCAAATAGGCGTTCCAACCCGTCTTACGAGCTCATGAAACGTGACATTACGAAATTGGTTAAAAATCTAATTGAAAATCAAACCACAAAAATTGTGATTTCGGATAATAACATGTGACGTGATGAAATTGGTTAAAAATCCTAACAAAAATTAGATATAAACTTATCTTTTATTATTATAAAAATAATTTTTTTAATACCAATCCATCTACAAAGCAGAGCTGCACTCGGCCAACTATTATTCACTAATTCCCTTAGTGGAATGGACTTGCTCTAAATGGTTAAATAGAGCAGCTTAAGTGAACGGAAAGAATGGAGCGGCGCAGGGATTTGAGAAGCCGAACATGGTCATACTATTCAGATGATTGCTAATGACTGATATTTGAAAGGGCTAGCACAAATCAGAACACGAATGAGGGATAACAAACAAGAACAAATGCAAATCATTTCATTCCTCAAATCCCACAAACAAATTCAAACTTTCAGTCCTCTTTTGAATCGGGCAATTAACCCTCCTTGTTGGTAGTTGTACATACATAAACAACTTTTGGAAAACGACGAATATCCCAATTAAGTTGCATAAAAATCTTTTCCAGATGAAAGAAAGAGAGAGAAGAAAACTTTACTGCAAATATACTAACCTCAACAAAAGTGTCTTTTCCATGGAAATGGATCTAAATTCCAACAAATCACCAACCAATTAGTCAGCACCAGCTGCTAACAATTCCGCCTCCATCAAATTCCATATCCATCACCTAGGTATCACCCTTGGCATCCATCAGTTTTGAGTTCTAATTTGTGTCCGCGACATATGGGTTAACCAGAAATTGCAGAGACCACGTGAGGTTCCTACTTGGATATACAATGCAAAACAGGAATAAGAACTCCAAACTAAATCCGCAACTATCGCAAGCCAAATTCAATTCAAGACAAATATCATTTCGAGAACCCACATGTTCCTACTTGGATATACAATGCAAAACAGGAATAAGAACTCCAAACTAAATCCGCAACTATCGCAAGCCAAATTCAATTCAAGACAAATATCATTTCGAGAACCCACATGTTCCTACTTGGATATACAATGCAAAACAGGAATAAGAACTCCAAACTAAATCCACAACTATCGCAAGCCAAATTCAATTCAAGACAAATATCATTTCGCGAACCCACATAAGCATGGTAAAAAGGTAAGATATGGAAAAAGTTATAAATAACCAGAAAATTAGTTCCCTGTATTACACTAACCTTAGTTAAAGCCTCCCCCAGTCCACGCTGAATCAGATTTCCCATTGTGACCAGCCTTTGAAATAGATGTACTCTGGTAAGCATTATCATATCCATCATCTTTCCCATCATCCCAGCCAGCCCAACCATCATTGCTATTGGATCCCGTTCCTTTAGTAGTCTCTTGCTTCCTCGTGTCTTTTTGGTCCCAATCATCCCAAGAACTAGAGCCATAAGAATTAAGATTCCCACTCGATGATTGCCCCCCTACGGAAGAAGAATTCCATTCTTTGTTCTCCTGTTTAAACTCTTGATAGTATCCATTCTGTTCACTATCATTTCGTTGCCAGTTATTCTCAGCTTTCCAGTTTGTTCCGTCTTTAGTGTACTCTTCAACCTTCTGTGATGCCATTGCCATGACCCCTTTCATAATCCCCCAAGTCCTTTGTCCTATCTCTGACGTCTTTGCCGTGACAACATTAACAGTTTCATTCACCTTGTAATCATAGCCGCCTTCTTTCACCTGTTATAAAAGTTCGATCATACAACTTCATTATCAAATTTCAGAAATGGGCTAACCTTTAGGTCTATATTAATTATTACTGGTGATTGAAGAAATATAGCTTTCAATTTATCTGTTTCTTGTAAAAATAACGGACAATATTAATTTAATGTGAAAATATTGTGTACCACATCCACATAACACAAATGCAACTAGAACAATTTCATGGAAACTTTGTATAAGATTTCTAAAAGGAGCTTTTAAGTGATGTTTAGTGGTCGCTCTCTCTCACACAAACTTGCAGTCTCACACACACGGATTAGGACTGAAAACTCTCATATCCTTCTTGAAAATGTTAAAAAGAAAGTAAAGAAAGAGAAACAAAAATGCGTAAATCACCCAGATGTGTCTTCCTTCCGATATATGTTCTTTTTCCCTCCATTAATACATTTTTTAAATATTTTCAAACCTCAGGATATTTAGGTTAATCAATTACAAAAGGAATAGGAACAGCCAATGGCTATCCATTTGGCCAACCTGGGTGTTTGCTATGTGTTAATTGAGGTGATATGTGATGAGTAGTGGTAGTCGTGGTGGCTTGCCAGTAATTGAGGCCATGTGAGAGATTTTATGTTTGTAATTGTTTGAGGTAGACTGTTTGGTAATTGTTTCTATGTCGATAGGAGATGTTATGGTTGAAATGGTATTTTGGGATGCTATTTGTTGAAGTGGGGAGATCAAGGTGATGAGGTGTTTAATACAACCAATGAGCAAGTCATTAGTTCTGAGGAGTTTAACCCACTGTATGTGGAAATGGAGGGTTACAAAATAAAACTTGTGAAACAGTTTGAAAATTAAAAAGAGTTACTTGGTGAGGCAATAGAGAAATGACACAATATCGAGCCTGTTCACCTAATTTATCCGAATATTTAAAAGAACAATTAACAGGGAGGAAATCACCATATTTTTTAGAGTAAAGTTGTCTTCCAGCATACTAACCATCTTCTGATTGGAATGATCAGAAATGCTTTTTTACTGAGAACTAAATGTTAATTCAGCTGAAAAGTAAGAGACCACTTTGTTTTCATTTTCCTGTTTATTGCCTTTCGCTATTGCAGTTAGCTATAGTTTCCTAGCTCAAAAGTGATGCTTGCACAAATAAGATCACAGTTAAAACATCGCTCCAAATGTCAGGCATATGAACCAAAAAGGTTATAAACCAAGAGTACCACTAAAAGCACACATTACGGTCGAAAATCATGAAGTTGTTCACTATCGAACTGACAAAGCACATAACAGTGAGGATTTTGAAAAGGAAAAAACACAACTAATAGAACAAAGGGTGCCAAACATATACCACTATAGCCAAAAGAAATGCAGCAGGCATACCGCATACGTAGTGATGCCATTGACGGCATCCAAAGTAAGTCTTAAACATGCAGTGTAGTGCATGGCATTTCAATCATATCCAAATATAAATGCCTGCCTGGATAGAGAAATACCTTAGTAGTTATCTCTTTTGTGCCTGCCTGGACTACACTTGCAGCAGACTGAGCCGCCGATGCAGCAACCAAGGATAACTTTCCGAAACCCTATTCAAATTAAATAAACGGAAAACCAAAAACAGACAGGTAGTATATATCAATATCAGCCATTTCCATCTACAATCACGAATCAAGAATTAACATAATAACAAAAGTAATGCAACCTGAGATACAGCAGACAACACATCGCCTTGCGCATTCACATTATGATTCTGAGAAGGGGCGGGGCTCGATCCGAACCCGACATACTTCCCGCCCTGTGAGGGCGGTAGCCCGTCAGGCCGCGACTCATTCTCCGCCATTTTCCTGGCGAAAAAGCTCTCCTTGTTAGCCGCAGAAGCCTCGAATTGCGATCTCGTGATGTCCTCCGTGGACCTCGATCTGGCCGGCATGCCACCTCCATATCCATCACTACCACTACCACCGTGAGCACCGCCGCCTCTAAAGTTACCGGTCGACTGATTCCTCCTCATATCGTTCGACGATCTGAAACCGTCGTCATCCCAACTATCCCACCCCCCATTATTCCCAGAACCACCTCCCCTGCCGCTTCCACCGCCGCCGCCTTGGGCCAAAGGCGGCTTCTTTTTCCCAAACCCTAGGGCCTCCTTCACGACGGGTGGGTCCCTCCAGGGACGCCCCTCGGCTAGGGCTTGAATCCGATCCCGGTACACGCTGGCGGCGTTGGTGTTGTACTTGGTGACGATATCCGTCTCCTTAGGAACGCCGTAGCTGGCGAGGAAGGCGTTGAGCTGCTCGTTGCCGCCGGCCTCCATCTTCTTGATCTGGATCTCGGACCACGAGTCCATGGTCACGGATCGGACGAAGGAGATGTGGACGCCGAGCCCGCGGTGCTTGCCGGAGCACTCTAAGCACATGAAGACGCCGTACGAAACCGAAGCCCACTGCGGGTTCTTTTGGGAGCAGTCCACGCAGATCTTGTTCCCCGGCTGCGATTGCAGGTCCCGGAGCCGTCGAGATGCCGCCATTTTTTCTCTAAGTCCGATCCGGGTTCGATCTGAATCGGATTGTACGAAAAATCGGATCAAAATTTGGAAAAATTAAAATCGAGAATTAAAAAAAAGAAAAGAAATTAAATTAAATGGGGAATGAATTGAGATGGGGAGGTGGGAGGAATGTGGGGGAGGAAGGGGAGGAGAATTATTTAGGGGGATCACCGACAGCGTCAAATTCGTCGAACTCGGTTTTATACTGAAAAGGGATGGATTAAAACCGATGGACTCCACTGCTCCTCCTGCATATCGCAAGGGTGGCACGTGCGGTGAATTTTGTTGTTTTTTATGAATTCAGAAGTAACGAACTTACCAAATTAGTTTTTTTTTTTTTTTTTTTTTTTTTTACCACAAATGGTTATTTATATTTTATTAATCAATCATTTTCGTTTTTCATGTTTTAATTCAATCAATTTAGCTTCAATGTTCAGTTCACACGTCAATTCGATTCTTGCTCTCAAATTTTGTTGGAAAAACTAATTAATGTGCTAATGTAATACACGAGTAAATTAATAAACATTAAAATATAAAATAGAAATGTTTAAAATAAAATATTAATTAATAAATAAAAATTATAGACAAAATGTCTCTCTCCCTTCTCTTCTTCCCTCTCCTCCAAGCCATCCCTCTCCGCTTTCTCATGATGGCGTCGACTTGTGGTTTGAATTTAAATTGGTTCAATTTGTGGTTTCTCGTTGTTGATGGTGTTAATGTTTGGTTTTATAAAATATAAAGGAAGCAACGTAGGCACCATAACCATCAACAATAATCTCAAGTTTTTTCGTCGAGGTGAAGAAGGCGTAAAGCATGAGGACGTTGACGATCATGATGAGGATTTTTGCATCAGAATTGGGTTGGGGTTTGGCGGTGGTTGCATGGGAGTTATGGATCGAAGAAAGAAGGAAAAAAGAGACTAGAGATTTTATTATCATTCATTTATTTATGTATTTTATTTTTAATTAAATTATTTTCTATATTTATTAATAGTTGAATTTGTTTATCCACATGGCAATTAATACATAAAGTTCTGGTACTACATGGATGCCACATCAACACACTAATAAATTTTTAAAGATTTATACGTTAAGGAACAAATTGATATACTGGAATAAACATGAAGGACCGAATTGATTGAATTGAAACATAAATGACGAAAACTATTGATTCATAAAACATAAGGGACCATTGATGATAAAATCCCTACCAAATTTGTTTGGAACAACAAAAGAAGAAATTAGTGAAATGGTTTTTTCTTTTGTCAAGTTACCTAATTAGTTTATTTACGTATTTTGTATGAGTTTGATTTCTCTTTCTTCACTTCAAGAACCTAGACGGTACAAAAAAAATTTATTTATAAATTAACAGAAAAAAAAAAAACAAAAGAATAATTACAATTAAACAGCTCTTCAAACAATTCTAAACAACTCTCACTACTCGCAGGCCAACCAGTGAATTTGATTTTTACCCAAGCTAAATAAATGAAATAGTCATCATCTTTTCCTTCAACGTTCAATGATTTTGTTGTCAAATAAATAAAACGTAGCATTATAGGTGCCTTATATGTATTTATGTTGATATTTTTATTTTAGAAAGAAAACACATTTAAAAAAGTATAATGCTACGTTTTTGCTTTCTTTCTAAAATAATTCATTCTTTAATAAATATTCAATCGAAGAAGAAACAACAAAAACAAAGAGAAAATGTAATTGGGAAACAATGCAAAAAAAAATACAATCATTGTTGTTTAGGGCTACACAAGTCTTCACTATTTCCTACCATTCACAAGTCTTCACCATTTCTTAAGTCTACAGTTTTTATTTTTTAATTTATTTAGATTTTAAATTTAAGAGTATTTATGTCTACTTAAATGAGATTTTGTATATATTTAAATTTTTTATAAAAGTTAATTTTTTGCTTTGATAAATACCCAGAACAAAGAGGCGAAGAGGAATTGATGCATATGGCGTCAGACATCTTCATCTTTTCCTATAATTCTTTTAATTTTTTTTAATATTATTTTTTTATATCCTAGTTGATGTTTATTAGTTTTTTTTTTTGTTTTTTTGGACAAAATTAGTTTGTTGTCCACTCCACGTGGCTCAAGTTTGGCCTACACATTAACAGGGAGTGGGCCCCACACCTGCCACATCTACATATAAAAGAAAAATTAACAGAAAAATTGATGGAAGTCTGACATTGCAATGTATTTGCAAAATTGATGTATGACATTGTAATGCGTAAAAGATGAGGTATAAAATTGTTAAGCGACCTAAAATTAAGATGGTAAAATGTAACCCACAAATATATATACTTGATCTAGAACTTTTGCCGAAAACTTGACAAATCGGCTGGTTTCGTTCGTCATATAATCTGTAAATGCATGATTTTAATGGGTTTTGAATCTTGAATTAACTGAACCAAACCAAACGTTTCAAAATGTACCAACTACCTCAATGGTGTACTTTGAGAGTTGTTCCAAACCAATTGCCTCTCTTGTCAAATGGTAGTATAACTAGAAATTGATGTCCGCACGTTGATGCGGGATTAAAGAAACTATAAGTCATAGTTCTATCTCTACCTTTCCAAAAGCATTTAAACTGAATTTTTATACAATCAGAAACAACACAATCATAAACATAAAGTTAAGTTATCTAATAGTTAAAAACTATGTAAACCGCCAAGTAGACATCAAAAAATAAAAAGTACACGAAAATCAAGGACTCACTTCAGCTTGGAGTTCACAGGATTAACTTAAGAAAATCTCCCCCTAAGATCCTTAGATATTATTTCTGCTATGTATACAGGTACCTGCTTATGAGAAAGAATTTAGTCATTAGGTATGTGTTCTATGGATATTTTATAAACTAATACAACATTTGAAGAAGCAGCAGAGTTTGTTTGCAATTTGCAATTACCACATAGATAACAGAAGGCAGGCAGGAAAAGAAGAAGAAGAGAGAAGCAGAGAACAATAAAAGAAAAACAACCATTTCAAGGAGAAGGAAATAGAATACAACAAAAGAAAAACAATCAATGAAATGTTACTTTTCAATTCTTAATAATGTCATCCCATTGTTCAGTATAAAGATCTAGGGGTGGTTCGGTATGGGATCCCATACCGAAATCATTGTCCCGATTCCCAAACCGAAATTTTTGGGAATCCCAAATTCAATCCCAATCCCAAACCAAATTTTTGGGAATCCCAATTTTCGGGAATCCCGAAATAATTTCGGGATTTTGGGACAAATCGGGAATCCCGAAATGCTTTTGGGCTTTTGGACTAAAATTTGACATATTATGTTTTTGGGCTAAAATTTGACATATTATAAAGTAATAAATAAAGTAACAAACTCAAAAGCAAAAATAGTAGTTACAAGCCAAGGTTTATAAATAAAGTAACAAACCCAAAATCAAAAAAATTAGTTATGAGCCAAAGTTTCAATAATTAAGTTACAAACCAAAAGGAAATCGAACGGAAGTGAAAATTGAAAGGGGATCTAACTATCTAAGTCATCTAACCTAAAAACAAATGAACGGCACAGATTAAATCTAAAACAATGAATGGTTGAAATAATTCTCTTATAATAAAAAAATAATATATATATATAATATTTATTTCAATTCGGTATGGGAATACCGAAAAAATGGAGATGGAATACCGAATCCCATACCGAAAATTTCGGTTTGGTTCGGGATTACATACCGAAAATTTCGGGAATTTTGGTTTGGGATTTTTTTGGTTTGGGATCGGGATTTTTTCGGTTTCGTTTGGGATTTTTGGGATTTTTTTCCAGCCCTATAAAGATCAACTGAATTTGCCTGTTGAAAATTTCCAGAAAATTTGCTATAAAATGTTACCATACATTAGACTTCTTAATTGCATTCATCATATGTATATGGAGATGGGAAAGAGAAAAAAACCTTTGCGAATGTTATACTGAGCCGCCCTGCAATAGTGAATATTTCAGATAGCTACATTGTCTGTTTCAAGATACCAACATCGAAAAGAATGAAAAATACCTTAACAAATGCAGTGTATACTCAGAAATATGTAAAGTTCCGGAAAAAAAACATTATATTTTAGAAAATTGTGTTGAAATTTCAAAGTTGATATAACAAAGGCAGCACTAAAACACAATAATTTAGAACAGAAAAGGAAATGTAACTAAAAAAAGTTAACCGATGAAATTATGGAGAAGCATGCACGAACCTTGGAAGTAAAAAATCGGCTGTGTCTGGAAAGCCTTTTTGCTGAATTCTTTAGCAATCTAAGCGACTCAAACACTGAAGCTGAAAAGAAAGAAAAAACATTCACCAAGTGGACTAAGTTTTAAACACAAACCAAATACAAAGTTGCATTTACATCATTGCAACTTGCTATCACTCCGAAATTCTCTTGTAAAACCATATGACATAGAAAATAGAGTGAATAAACAGAAGAGAAACACTAATATAAACTAATAATGTCTAAATTACTTTTACAAACTCTCTATAATAGAGATATCCAGTCCAGTTTGTTAAATATTTTCGTCCCAAGGTATTGCACTATCCTTCATATGACTAATGAAATATAAGCAAAATTGAAAAGGTATGATAAGCAGAAAACAGAAGGCTGGATGGGAATGGGTACTCCTTTTATTGTTTGTTTTGTTGAAGGGTTAATTACATTTACCATTTCACACATCATTCAATGTATCCATATGTAAATCTAACCCTCAATAATTTTAAAACGCAGTCACAGAAGGTGGAAAATGTTGTCCCAGCACAAACACAACCTGCAAAACAAACAAACCAACACACAAAAAAAACCAAATGATCAACAATAAAATTTAGAAACCCTACCACATAAAATCGCAAGAACAACATAAAAATTACCAAAAAACACACATGGTCTGACAATAAACGCCTTAACGCCAATGATGGCCTCAAACCCAAACAAAATTAGAAACTGAGGGCCATTTCCTCGAGCTGGCTACCTAAAAAATCTCCAACTTAAAAATACATGACATGATACAACAACCAACTTTCTAGGTGACACCATTTAAATGTTGCTAGTCCAAACGCAATAGTGTTATATTACGGAATAGAATATGATTTTAAAACGTTCAGTTTACCCACCAACCCATTGTCAGTCTTCCTTTCGCATATATGTCCTTCCCAAAGTTTCCCATATTATGTTCTCAAACTATTGCATTGGCGTATGGCGTATCTTTCCAATTTGTAGACCATCTTCCAAATTCATGAAAAAAAAAAAATAGATATATAAATAAAGACACTTAAAAGAGGGTAAGTAAACATTTTAATGAAGAGGAAATGTAGATGTAGAATCAAATAAGCCACATTCCAACTTTCACAATTTAACATTAGAAAAATAATCATACAATCATGATTGGAAAGCTTAAATTTAGAAATGGTACGGAATTAACACTTCAAAAAATTCATTAAAGAAACTCAACAAAGGGTAGAATGTTTCTAATATTTATATTTTATACCAAAAATTAGTCTTCTGGAAAAACGAAAAAACACAAATCGGGACATGAAATATATAAAATTCGAACAATAGGTCAAACATAGAAAAGTCATTTAATGGTGATTGTTCGACCAAATTGTGTTAAGCAATCACATAGATTATGCGTGTGATAATAAGTATCATGTAGAGCAATGTCTAGCCCATAATTTCCTAGGACTATTCTAGTGAGTCTTCCTATAGTGAACAAAAAGATGAAACCCAAGCCAAAGCTAGATGATTGTAACAGTCAGATAATATACTCACTGGAATGTTGAGCTTCAATGACTCAACTATATACCAAATACTTAGACAAATACACACACACACACACACACATACACTGAATATAAATATAGAAGGGCAAGTAAGAGAGTCCATGAATATCCATATTGTGTACCAAGTTAGTAAAAATATTCTCCAACATGACCAGCTCAAAAGAAAGAGATTGCTTCACTCAATATTACATATTTCAATTTATCCAGAAAAATGGTTCTTACACTGATTCATAACCTTAGATCGTCACTGTAAAGGACCAGTGCAAATTCGTTCCATGTATTATGTGTGTAGATATAGAGACTAACCCAAAATTAAGACACTTTACCTGACCACCGACGAAACAAAAGGCTCAAAAATAGGATTTGAACTCGGATTTGAATGATGACTACTATCTCTCTCTGAGCTCAAAGCTGACAATTAAAGAGGATACCATGAATTTTGAGACATGCAATTCAATTACAAAATAAAAGGCTAAACTTTAAGACATGGAATCCGAAATTAAGCTTCACCATAGTAATATGGGATTGACTTAAGGCTTATTGAGGTTGCAGAGATAAATCAAAAATAATTTACCAAATAAATAAGCCATCAGTTGGACCATGATGTAATCATAGCATATATTATGACCACATTAACTGAACATTGTTTGTAAACAAAATATGCAATGCGAACAAACTTACACAAAAACCTTCTAAAAATAGCAAGATGTCATTTAATTGTGAAATAACAAAATTATAATACCATAAAAATAACTTATTGAAGACCCATATCCATTTATTTCACCCAAAATAATTAAAAAGAAAATTTATGTGCGAAAAAAAATCCCTAATCTAAAAAATTCAGCCCCTAACGTTACAGGCCAAATTAATTGATGTGAAAAAAAACTGAAAACTGAGAATTGGGTTTGAGGATTTTTCAGATGAAACATTAGAGTAGTGGACAAACTCCTATGCTTTTGAGGCCCAAACGATCAAACTCTGGAGCCCTTCATTTCTCAGTATTTTCTAGCAACCAAACAAACTTTAAAAAGAACCCGTAGAGCCCAGAGCAAGCATTAAAGAAAGTCAACAGTGCAGGACATAAACGTTTGCCAAAATAAAAAAGGAAATATGTTTTCCTAGCTATATTTCAGGATATTCTAAAAATGTCTCCCCCCCTTGATATGAACAATATATAGTAATAGCTTGTCATTTGTTTAACAATCTATAGGTTTTAACAAACAATTAAAAGCAATCGTTTTTAGAGATGAAAGTAATGCTTCAATTGCATCTTTCTGTGTAATTGAAAGTAGAAAATGCGAAAAAGTTAGAATGTTTACTATTTAATCTGATTGGCAATGAAGATAAATTGCTGTATAAAGGCCTCATAAATTTCCCTACTTATGCTAAAAGATAATCAAAAAAATCAACTTTCATCACATTTGAACCTAAATCATGGTTAACATATCATAGTTACCATTTCTTTCTATCATTACTGAGATTTGCAGATTATGAGACCAAATAAATAAAGATACCAAGGAGAAATACCTTCGGCTTGCTTTCGGGTTTTACAACGGCTGAATGTACATTTCCCTTGACAACTTCATAAGTGCTACTTTGTATTTCCTTGTAGAAGTACAGGACTGGATAATTTCTGGCACTCGGTACCGAATGCGGGCCTGCATTAGGATTCAAATCATCTGTAAATGGCACATGAATTGAAATCCCCAATTCCCCATCCACAAATAATTGGAACAAAAATCCCATCTCTGATTATATGATCATCCTAAGTTTTATTAAATCTACTCTACTAACATCTGAACATTGACAATAAGACCTTACCAGCTTTTGAGCAACTGACATTTGAAGAAAAAAATGAATTGAGAAACTAAGATATGTAATGCAAAACTAAATATTCTGAAGGAAAAAGGTGGAACTAAGAAATCATGCCATCAAACAAATTTGAGGAAAAAAAAAAAAGGGAACTAAATTTAAGTTGAAAAGAGATGACAGTTGCTTACCAAAAATCCAAACAAAATCCCCAAAAATTTACGCACCAGAAACCCTAGGAATCACCATGATTGATAATCAATGCGCCACTGGAATCATCCACATGCCGACGAACTCCGATCATCGTCACCGATCTTCATCTCCTCCCAAAGTCAAAACCCTTTTAAATTCGCGACCTGATAACAAAATCCACCCAGAAAATCTCAGGGATAGGCGAAATTCCCAAGAAAAATTCAACTATTGCCAAGATGATGTTTTTTTCGATTTAATGGAGGGCTTGATGGTTTTTGAATTTTGTTGGTTTTATGATGAGATTAAGTGTGAAAGGAATTTGTAATAAATTAATAATCATCTTCATATTATATATTTAACCCTATTCTTAGTATATTTTGGTTATTATTTTGGAAGAATTTGGATACTTTAAATTGTATTTTCAATATAAGACTTTCAACTTCTTCTGAAGCAAAACATAATCCAATGGATAAATTTTGGAGTAATTCTGTTGTAGGACGATCGTGAGTCAGTTAGCTTGGTCATATCAAAATATCATATTTTTCTACCAAGCAATGATTTTCTGGTAATAAAATAAAAGACAATGCACGGTGCTAAAATAGTGACGTTTTGGGCTTGAATTGCATTTTTGGAGCCAAAGATGACTTTGGATGGTTTCGTAGCCTTCTGGAGATGTGTTTAGAACATCCTGATCTTTAAAACAAACTATCTTGGGCCGTATTTGGAGGACTTTTGAGGCTAAAACATGGCTAGACAGTTTCTGCGCAGTTTATCCTAACTTAATTAGGACCTTATGTTTTAATATATTTTATTATTAGTTAGCTTCCTAGTGGAAATAAGAGACTTGGTTCTCAGGGATTGTGCAACTGGCTTTTAGGGAGATATTTAAGGTTTTAGTTAGCCCTAGTTTGGGACTACGCTTTCTTTTATGCAACTTTGGAGACATAGAGTAATTGCTAGGGTTTTTGGAGATTTTATACTTTAAGGTGTTTTCAATCATTTTCTTAATAATATTTTCTATGATTTCAATTATGAATGTGTAACTAATTCATTTTGCTAGGGCGAAGTCGTGAGCCTTAGCATGAATATGTAATTTTCATTTAATTGCTTATGATTGATTGCATGCATACTTTGAATTATTAAACACCGTGATTCAAACTATCTAATTCTCTTAATACTTGATCACTATTAGGATCTTTAGAAAAATAATTTGATGCAATTTTGGTCGGAAGGTTCCCTGAAATTGGCGTTGGCTTCTTGTGATTAATAATTGTAATTTCACTTAAGATGAACACCACGTCTTAAGGGTTGCATGGTTTTTCAAGGGGTTTTCATAAAGCATAATGAGTCTCTCTCATGTTCAGTTTTGATCCGAACGTCTTGCATGTGTAGATCATAAGTAATTGGTAAAAGTTCATAAGATTGCTAAGTGATGGTGGATCCCTAGTGTTTTCTTTAATTTGATTTCTACAAAACTGTTTCTTTTTTCTTCATCTTTAATATTGCATGTCACATCCCGGCCCGGGGCGGACCACTTCCCGGGCCCGCTCCACTACCGTAGCACGATATTGTCCGCTTTGGGCTTACCATTCCCTCACGGTTTTGTTTTTGGGAACTCACGAGCAACTTCCCAGAGGGTCACCCATCCTGGGAGTGCTCTAGCCCTCTTCTCGCTTAACTTCGGAGTTCCTACGGAACCCGAAACCAGTGAGCTCCCAAAAGGCCTCGTGCTAGGTAAGGATGGGAATATACATATAAGGATCAGTCCCCTGGGCGATGTGGGATGTCACATTGCATATTAATTTTGTTTATTAATTAAATTCGTTTTATTAAATTAGGTCATAAAAATCAATCATCTCAACTTTCTGCTTTACAATAATTAATTGGAATTTGATTTGCTTCGATTTATTAATAATCGTTGTGGAGAACGACCTTGCGAGAACCGTTTATACTACAATATCCTTGTCATTTTTGCAAGTATTATATGAGTTTTTAGCCCGTTTGCATGTGTGGTAAAATTCCCTATCAAATCGCTTTGTTGTTTGTGGTTTCTAAGAGAGAGGACAGAAAGGTAAAGTGAAGAAAATCTAGTCGAAAGCTACTCGACCAAATGGAGTGAAAAACAACAGAAACATTAGGAAGCCACTCGATGCACGAAGAGAACTCGGCGATGGCAGACGTGTGGACACAAAGGGCATAACCATCCTTTTACTGTAGAGAGGCTGGTAGAAAACGCTGAGAAGGAATTTTTTGGAGGGCATTTTAGCCCTCGCACTATCCGTGAACAGTACATGCTGGTTTGAGTTTTTGTATAGAAAGAATATATAATAGTATAATATAATATTCGATAGCTTTTTGTGCTGTCAAATTCAATTGCATCTTTTAAAAGGTAGTGCTATCCACACACTCATTTTTACTCCTCACTCATCCCTTTCAATTTTCGGCTATTTGATCGAATAGATTGAAGAAGATCAAGAGACAAAAATCAAGAAGGGTGTGTAGGAGGTAAAAGTAAGTGTAATGGCGATTTCCCTTCTAAAAAGCCACAATCTATTCTTGAAGCCCTAGCCACAAAAAACCAACATTTCCCTCATTTTTTCCTTCGTGGCAACACATCTTTTTCAATCTCCTATCCTTTTGTGAAACTAGAAATCACCACCACCTCAATCGACCACCATTGTGGATGCAAATTTTGTAAAAAAAAACTCATTTGATGAAATTCCACTTGTAAGTTAACAAACACATGTTAGCCTAATTGATGAAAATCTTGAAAAAAGAGGGAAGGGGTGGGTCTACCAAAGTGCATTTGATGCCTAATGCAGAAAAGTAGTAGTGAAAAAAAAAAAAAAAAACCTTGAGAGAGCTTTTAGTAGTAAGTGGTGATTATGGTTTCATTTGATTGACTGGGTTAGTTGTAGGGAAGGAACCTTAGCAGACAACTAAAAGGGGAGGCTACAGAGCATACTAGGCAGTCTTTGATGACGTAGGACAATCTCTGCAGTCCTGCCGGCTGGTAGTTCTAAAAGTTTTTGTTGGTAAGAACGCAGGTGCACCGAACACTCAAGGAAAAAGTTTAAGAGCCGGTGCCCTGCCACCATTAGATCGGGTATGGCCTGATGATAGGACGTATTATAGGAGGCCAAAAGATCCCTAATATGTGTCACGGATGACCTAGAGAGCCCATGGTCCGTTAGTAGCATAAAAGGTTAATTACCTTAGGGTATACTTCGTCTTATTCCCTTATTAGGGTAATTTTGTGGTCTACTCAAAATGTTAAGAGTAAAACTGTCATATTGAACATATAATCCACATGTCATTTGCCTATTATGGTTAATTTAGGTCTACTCTATATATGCTGATGTTTAAGTGGGAAACAAAATTAAATCTTTGAATAGGCTTCCCAAATGAATAGGATTTTTCTTCCAAGACAAGGGTAGATTTTCTAGTCATGGAAGAAAAATGTTTTCTTTTCCCGTAAGGATTTAGTATAAATAGTAGACAACCCTTGCGCGAATTCTCACAAATTCCTTATTTTTGAAATCCAAGATTTGTGTAGTGAATTCTTGAAGAAAAATCCCAAAGTATGAATTTCCCTATTCTTCTTTTTAAGTAGCTGGACTGAAAGCTGAGCCCAATTGGGCTTATCGATACTTGTTGCATGCTGGTGGAGCCAACTGGTGCCAGAGCCGTGAAGGCAGCTCAGTGCGGGTTGCGGGTTGGACAAGCCCAGTTAAGCCATATCTAGCTGTAGATTTATTTTATTTATTTATTTATTTTTTTGAAATTTCGGCGTTCTTCCTAATTCAACCCATGTCCAGCATTGCTATCTATATAATCAATATTGGATCAAATTAAGGTCTTTTACGTAGTATTCTAAAATTTCTTCATTTATTTGACAGGTAGAGTGCGATGTCGTCTTCAAAGAAGTTTAAGTTCTATTGTACAAGCAGGAGGAAACCTGCCCGTTAGAGGGAAATTTGCATGTTGTACAAGCATGCTTTCTTGACTTGTTTAGAAAACAACAACGCAGATTTCCCTACAAACGTGGGCGTGGAGTTGGTAGAGGATTACATCTGAAATTGGTACCAAGTGGAATAACCTGCAATTTAAAATCTATATACATGCTTGTTTGAGTAGTCAGCAACACTCATCAACTAAGATAAGATATGTTAGTTTACTCACAGCGGAAATAGTCAAATTTAAGCCCAGTTTACTAAAATGTTCTTGGTTAACTAAGATCCATTTTAGTGCGCATTTGAACTCTGACAATCTTAGTTGCATGGACTTATCTATTTTCAAATAATGATGAACATATATCACAAGCAAAGGGAAAGATAAGTAAATTAGAAAAACAATAAATTGCACGGGATGTTTTTGGCCCACCTCTGGGTTAAAAAAACCAAGAACTCTCCACTGAGTCCAATCCACTAGTGAAATCAAGATTCTTACAAAGTAACCACACTAGCTTAATTCCTAGATCTTTATCTACGGAGCAGCTTGTACCATTGTGCAACCTTGCCTTTCACGAGATGGACTCCTTCGGTCTTCATGAAGTGGCAGCTCCTCTTGAGCTCTCCACCTTATGGCACCGAAATCCAATCAACTTATGCAAATAATGTTATGATGAACTTGATGCAAATCTGAATCCAACGTCTAGTCAGTTTCACCAGTCAAACACTTGAAGGATGAAACTGACACGAATCCAACAAGAGGTCAGCTCAAAGATTTGAAACTAAAAAAGCTTGACCTAAAATAAGGATCAAAATGACAAGGACAATGTAGCCCTAATATGCAATGATATGGGTATTTAGTGAACGAATGTAATTTTATGGCTAGGATTTTCAAGTAAGAACAAAGGAGCAACTCCTAGCTGAAAACAATCATTCTTAGGAAATATCAATCTCCTAGCCAAGAGATAATGAAACTCTAGATGAAGCTTTTATAGTATGCTTTGTTTCAGACAAAGAGAAAGGATGGAAAGGCCACGTGTCATGTGCAAAAGCAATCAGAAAAGATCAAGGGCTGAAAAGCACTATCGGGGAAAAACCTGTCAGAATGCCCATGTGGGTTGTCTTAAAATGTGTGCCTAGCTTGTGTAACAGCAGCAAGAAGATTTGACTAGGCAGAACCACTAGACATAATAAATTGGAAATAATGGCATGAAATGCATATATATGAACAAACCTTTGACAAGAGAATTTGAGTTATTGAAGTGATATTTGCAGCAGCATGATCCCAGAGAAGCAATTAAAACCTTAAAACTAACTAGAGCATGTGTGGTACAATTTACAACATTTGACAAGGAAAGCCAAACAATAAAACTAGATTTCACAACATCGATAATTTGCCATGCAAATAAAAAAGGAAGACAAAATTTCATCCATTCTACATATCTTTAGGCTTCAAATTTCCAATCCTGGTATTGGTTAAAGAGGTGCTCTGCACGATGAGATATGTGTCTGCTCAGTGTTCTCCAAATGCGCATAAATACACGTTGAGTTTCTTGAATTTGAGCGAGCTCTTCGATCTCAAGTTGATTTTCTTGGAATTATTTTAGTTCTTTGAAATTAGGATATTCGAGAACGCGTAGTTGAAAGCTTCACATTACGAGGCCTCAGAAACTCCATGGCAATCCAAATTGCGAGGAGTGGTTGTTTTTGTTTTTGCTTGCGATTTTTCGTGTATCCACCATGGTTGTTCGATGTGAAGTAGAACAATGAATGAAGAACACTTAAGAAAGATTTTAGAATTTACTTTCTTTGCTCAGATCTCTAAGCATGAGTTAACTATAACTCAATTTTTGTATACAGTTGATTTGACAAAATTTCACCAACAAGAGAACAAACACTGGTTAGCCTAGATGACGAACACCCTGAAAAATATGAGAGAATATCCTCCAAAGGCTCTCTGATGCCTAAGTCATGAAATAGTAAAGAGAAAAGATAATTGAAAGAAATCTCAGTAGTGAGTGGCGATTACAGTTTTCTCTGATTGACTTGGCTATTTATAGGGAAGAAACCCTAACATGCAACTGGGAGGGGATGATGCAGAGCTTAATAGAAATATATTGTCCTTGACGATGCAAGCCAATCTGCGCAGTCATTCCAACTACTAGTCTTGAAGGTCTATGTTGGTGAGAGCACAAGTGCACCAGACAACCAAGGGGAGATTCGGAGAATCAGTGCCTTGCCACCAATGGACAAATAATAGAGCAATGACCACATATTATACGTAGCCCGGAAAACCCATGTCCCTTCGTGGCACAAAGCTCAATTACCTTAAGCCGACATGTCTTATTCCTTTAGGGTAATTTTATAGTCTACTCAAGACTTTAAGGGTGAAACCCAAGGGCGGAAGGACCATAGGACCACAGTAGTCCTAGGCCCACCCTGCTTTTGTTTATAAAAAAAAAATAAAAAATTAGTACTACTTATTATTTTTATTATTTTTTATCACTTTTCCATGACTTTTTACATAAACCATTCCAATTTTCTAGACAAAAGATCCATCCCTCTTTAAATATTTTAAGGATATTTATGTAATCTAGTCTAACTCTAAAGCCTACCTATTCCAACTTCCAACACTTCTATTCCTTTTCCCAATACTAAAAATTAGTATTTTATTATTCTCCAAGTTTCTAGCCGACTGCAGTCTGTTAGTCTGGGTTAGGGTTGATATCTGTGTATTGCTTTTCGATCAGTCTTCAATTTCCATGATCCTTAAAGGTATGAACTTCGAATCTCCAAAGTTGTCATTTTCAATTTTTTTTTTTTGCAATTAATTCATATATGTTGTCATCTACAATTGTAAATTAATTTAACAAATAATTGTTTTTTTTTTTGGCAGATTAAAGAATTCCATTATTCCATCATTCCATCAAAGAAAAGACATTGAAGTTTAGTTAATTGGTCAACAACCCAAAGTTTGTATTTTACTCTCAATTCCTCTTACAATTTTTTGTTTATAAATTATGATTAAATTGATGTTTTGCAAATTCTCTTAACTATTGCCTAATTTGTTTTAGTTTGTAAAATTAGTATATATATATACTATGCAATGGTTTCAAAATATGAAAACTCGTCAAGAACAATTATTTTAATTATTGGGAATATGTAATATTATCAATGCTGTGTTATTTTGAATTTTGGTTACTTTTCATACATATACTATGATGTTTTGGTTAATAGTTTTGTAACTACTATCGATTTAATTTTTTTAAAATATTTATGAGAGGTTCCTCCTAATCTGAAATCCTGACTTCGCCACTGGTAAAACCATCATATTGTGCATATGGTCCACGTGTCATTCTTCCATTAAATGTGTCAATTTATGTCTCTGGAACCACTACCTTAGACCTGCTTAGCATGCCACTACCACTTCAAAGCCCCACCACCTCCTGTCGATTTGCTCCATCCGCCATAGATATGTCGTCAAAATTGTCAGAGCTTATCGCCTTAATGCCCGAACTGATAGAAAAATTGATAACTAACATGGTCATGGTCAGAGTTGGTGTCATTTTTGCCATTCCCCATAGTTCTTAGTCGTTGGTTTGAGGCGCTCAGTTTGGTTACCAAACTTAATCCAATGCTACTCTAACATATAGATTCTTAGAAGGAAACATTTTTATCCCGGCAACTTTCTTGCCGAGAAGAACTAGGCTATGTTTGGGTGAGGGAAGGAATTTAGGCTAGTGAAGAATAAATACACTACAAATCATTAAAAAATGAGATATTAGAGACACTTCATGATAATGAACAAATATATGTTGGGGGAATTTACAAATGACATTTCTTGCTAACTTAAGCTCAATCTTTTAGAATTTGGAAAATGACATTTCTTGCGAACTTAGGCTCAATCTCTTAGAATTTGGAAACCCTCACTTAAACATAGCTTGGATGTTGATTGAACTTTTTTGTCCTTGAGAATTAGTATTTACTTCCTCAAATTGGGCCACCAAGCCTTTGTAGAACTTTCACAAATTGGCTTTGGACTTTTAATGTTGTGGACTAACACATTACCCCTGGGCCCGAATCATTTTCCTTTCGGCTCCGGTCGAGAAAGGTTAAGGTCCGAACAACGTGTTATCTTCATACTTTGGTTGATATCGATTAAAACTTGAGATTTTTGTTCAAATAGTTTCTTCCCAGTGTCTCCATCTTTTGCATCTTTATCTGTCCCAGTCACGTTACCAAAGTAAAGCTTCAGGCTTTAGGGCTGCTCGTGAAGCACATAAGTGGGAGGAGAATGTGGCATTTTGTTAGTTTTAGTTGTTATGATATTTTACAAAAGGACAGAGATTTCATACAAATGAGCAAGTATTAAGTACAATTGAAATGTTGCTACTTGATGTTATTATTCTAATTAAATTATAACACGTTTGTTTATCTTTTATTCGAGAGAAATTTAGAATTCTTCTTTGAATAAAAATTGGTTAATTTTGTTTCTTGAATAAAAAAAATAAATAATGTGGTGCAATTGTCCATTTTGTAAATTTCTGTAGAAACATTCCATAAGTTTTTATGTCTACGTGGCACACAAGATCTTAATTATGTGTTATAAAATAAGTAGATTACATAGTTGATGTATCTCACTTTAGAGTACTAAATACTAAAATTGAAGTGTTTTTTTATTATTTATTATTATTTTTTAAATGTGACGTTATTTCACTTATTTTACCAAAAAAAAAAAAAGGTTATTCCACTTATTACAATCTAGTTAATTCCAATTACCTATTTTACAGGTCATTTTCTGTTAACAAACCTTCTTCTTGAGAAAATGATGACTATTGCTAAAACTACTGGTGTGGAAGGCAGAATTGTGAATCTCTCATCGCTTGCTCATACAGGTACTTATGAAGGAGGGATTCGATTCGACAAAATCAATGATCCAGATAGGTAAGTAATGGTTTGAGTAATCCATCCTTTCCCATGTTTTGATTATTTATAAGCAACTAGCTCTAGCTCATAGTTCTTTATCTCCATTTATTGTGTCCTTCAGTTACTACTCCACGATAAATGCATACGGGCAATCCAAATTAGCAAGCTTATTGCTTTCCAATGAGCTCTCTCGTAGATTTGCAGGTGATTCTTTTACCTATATTGTGTACATTACTCTCCTTTACATCCTAATTTCTATAGAAATGCCCCAACAATCGTTACACATATGCATCCGACACTCATTAAATCACGATCTATAGATTTTAATCCTTTATAAGATGGCTTATCACCACTGATATCGATTCTTTTGATTTAAGTACATATGCATATTATGATAAAGCATCTTATATAAGGATGACAATCTAATTTTCTATTATTTATTGCTCAATCTAGTCATTGTAGTGCAAAAAAAAAAAAAAAAAAAAAAAAAAAAAAAAAAAAAAAACAAAAACAAAAAAAAAAACAAAAACGAAAAAAAAAAAGGATACGGTCTTTGTGTTTCTAGGTGAATTCTTGACACCTCAACAATCTATGGGCTCAGAAGTTGGTAACTTGTGCCCAGAGGTCTAAACATGTGTGATCCCTACATGACTAGTGGAGCTAGGAGATACAAAACCAAAACAACAAAGAGTAGATTGTCTTCGCCAAAGATGCATGGTTGTTCCTATTTATTAAGAGTCATCAATGTTTTCCTACGTACCCAACGATCATTAGGTTGGAGTGGCAATTTAGTATTCAATTTAGGACGTTGCTTGTCTCTCCTACCATTGAATCTGCTAGAAATTCACACTCCATCTTGTTGTGAAGTCTTGTTTTAATGAGATTCATTGCCGAAAAAGCTCGTTCAGTAGTTGCTGTAGAAACGGGAAGAGTCAATACAAGTCGAATTAATCTATCATTCAAATAGTATCTTTTGGACCTCTTTGTTTCAACTAATCCCCAACATAATTTCGAAGTAGTAGACATTTTTTGAAACACAGGATGATGCGGTACGTCTGATTCATAGATTTTCAACTCACATCTTAACATATGTAGCTCTTTTTTAGTGAAATCCAGAAGATAAAATTTCTCTGCAAGCTCGCAAATGTGATCAATGTTGAACGTCTTAAAAACATCTCTTGTTTCTAAAGCTAAATTGAGAATAAGAAGTTCCATTGCCTCCTCACTAAACCTGCTATTTAGCTCTGCCAACTGAAAATCTATTGCATTATTGAATATATCAATGTGATAATGATGCTCAAATGTAATATGATCTATTTGCTGACAAGAACGACCAGTTTCTACTTTGTATTGAGCATTCATATCGGGCATATCAACGTCATGTTTCTTGTAGAATAAACTCACTTTATCAATAAAGGTAGCCCAACCATCCAATCCCAACTTCTAAAGGACATCTTTTGTAGTAGTGACTAGGTTCATAGCATTCAGAATGTCTTGTGACTTATTTTGCAGTTCGTGGCAAAGGATATCAGTGATTCCCATGATCTCTTGTAATAGATGCAAGATGAAAGTAAATTCAAAAGATCTGATTGCATTATAAGCACCAGTTGCTTCCTTGCAAAGAGTTTGTAGCAGAGCTATCATTCTTTATATTCTCAAGTACTATACAAGACACGTTGTACATATGTATCAAGTCACACACTGAATCATAATGAGAACCCCAACGAGTAGCTCCAGGTCGATGTATAGTACCGATTTGATTAGCTCATCTTCTCATCTCAAGTTCACCAGCACCCACCAACTCTTCAATGTTCGTTATGTGTGCAACCTGCGAGAAGTAGTAATAACGTTTACAATTGAACTTAATGATGAAAAGAATAACCAAATAACAACTACTTCTTTTGATGCTGCAACTAATGCTAATTGTAGTTGATGAGCAAAACAATGCACATAATAAGCAGATGAACACTCTTTAATATATGAAGATTGTAGCCAATTCCATTGACCTCGCATATTACTTGCACCATCATAGCCTTGACCTCGTAACTTTCTTATAGGCAACTCATGGAAAGCAAGGACTTTTTTTTATCTCCCTATCAAGGTTCTAAAAAATGCTAGGCGCTAATCGGGTATCGGGCGGCGGACTGGCGCCTAGCGCCTAGGCGGCTAGGAGGGGTCTAGGCGGGCGCCTAGGCCTAGGCAGATTTAGGTAAATTTCTTATATATCTTGTAAATAAGTGTATATTGATACTTACAAAAAATTATATTTGTATGAAATCCCTGAATAAGATAGTAAAAGAATAATAAAATGTGTATCTAACAAGTCCAAAAATCCATAACAGTTAATGCTATGAACTGATAGCCTGACAATCAATGTTTATTTAATGAGAAAAAAATTAATTTTTTGTAGATGGCGACTAGTCTGCCCTTTGTCCTAGAAGAGATGAGTGCTCCATTAATAGCCTAATAGCATTTTTCTTTAAGAAAAGTCAAGACTAGCTGTCCAAACTTGAATGGATAGAAACAAAAATAAATAAATAAATAGTTTAAAAGTGATCACGTGGGTGTGGAAAGAAGAGAGAGAAACTAATTCTCTCATCTTCTTCCTCTTCGCAAACACAGACCAAAAGCATGAAGTCCAGAAAAACTAGAAGCATTCATCATTTCTCAAGTTCGAACACAGAAAAAGTTGAAATTCCCAGATCGCCTAGGCCACCCAGTCTCCTGCCTAGGCCAACCAAGGACCGCTTACGCCGACTCAGTGCCTGCCTAATCCCTGTCCCGATTTTGCTTCCAATTTTGCGTTAACCCCTGCGGTTGGCCACCACCCAGCACCTAGGCTGATTTTTAAAACACTACTCCCTATAAAGTGTTGGTGCAGTAATGTCTTCAACCCACACAATATCTAAAAATCATTCTCATAGAAAACCATCATTATTAACAAATCTTAAAATAATGGCCACAAGAATACAAAAAACACTATCCCCGATTTCTTCACGAATTTTTCTTTGTACTATGTTGGCGAGAATGTTCAAAACCTCCTTTTGGATCATGGGTGAGGAATATTTGGCATTTTTTGGTGCATTTTCTAAAACAGTTGCAACCATCTTATCATTAAACTTGGTTGTATGCTTTACCAATTCAATAAAATTCCCACAATTTTTCGAACCCACAGATTCATCATGTCCTCTAAAAGGACATGCTTGAAATGTAAGCCATCGAACACACTCAATTATAGCCTTGAGTTGCAATCGATTCTTCAAGATTTCTTTTTTTGATTGTCGATTAATAACTTTGTCAACATGCTAAGATGGATTCATCAATTCCTCTACATGTGAAACACAAGTATTATGAAATGAAGATGGAACTCCAATGTGAGAAAGAAATATAAAATTCTTTCCGTCGTTAAATCTTTTCCAATTGTTAAACCCATCAATAATTAGTGCCAAACGACTTCCTGGACTAGTCCCAAAAAAGAAAGCATGGGAAACAATATACTCTATCTGTTGATGGAGAATATTCTAACCATGGAAATTGTGAAAACCAAGAATACTGAAATCGACGATATTGTGATCCAAACTGAGATCTAGGATACTAAAGAAGTTTCAGTCGGTAAGGCCCAGCTTTGATACAAGCACGTCAAACTTCATCTTGTTGATTAATAGGATACTCATGTATTTGAATATGTTTGATCTTAATCCAACGACTAATAGGTCTACATAGTTAATTTAAGGATTGCTTGAAATATAAATAAGATTAGAATTTAGTGAATAGCTATAGCTTGTACCCCAAGTAAAGTTAATATATTCTGGATTTCCTTAGGGAATAAGGGCTCATAATTCTATCCTATTTGGAATGAGATTTGGTGTATCAATTATCCTTGAACTTCAAGGAATCCTAATGATATTATTATGGGAACATTCATTAGGGTTAAGTCCATATAAATACAAGGCTAAAGTCCCTGCTCACAACACAGAAACTCAGATGAATGCTCCATTAGTTCGAATTTAAAGGAGTGTTGAGTGTGCAGAAGACTTTGGTTAACTAACATATTATTTTCAGGATTACAATATGTTCTCCGTTATAAGAAAAAGTAAGCATATGGTTCAATCTATTATGCACGGCTCTATCAAAGATGGTTCATCTTTACTACATGTCATGTTGACTTCAAGTACTCTATTAATCAAATATCATCTATGGATTCTTCCAGGTTAGTGTTTTTAGTTGTTTATGAAATATATAAAGTTTAACATAGGTTACTGAAGGAATTAATGGATCCAATTACCTTATTGTTATTGTTGTTGCCTTGCTGGTAAGTCTATTTGCATTTCTTCTATGTGGTGTTAATGGCCTTTGTTAGTAGGCCCGACCTAGGCCCAGTGCCATCAGGGTGGTTGTCCAGGGCCCAAAATTGAAGGGGGCATTAAAAAAAAATCCAAATATTTAGGTATAAAAAAAAATTAAAAAAATTTGTCCAGAGCGCAAAATAAGGGTTGGAGGGCAAGAGCCCAAGTTTGACAATAGATGGAACGGCCAAGTTTTGGGCATTAAAAAAAATAATAACATAAGGGGACCACTTGTCCCCCAATTAACCTTAAGTTCCTAACACATCTACCATTTTTCTTGATTCCCCACCCCACTTTATTTCCCCACTGCCCTACCGTCTCTATTATTTTCTCCCAATTCCATTAGCTGCAAGTGCAGCATTTCAACTCCCAAAATTTATTGTTTCCCGATTCCCAATTGAAACTGCTGCGCTGTAGCATCCAAGCCTAACATGTCCTTCTCAGCGCCATTCACCATTCAGCACATTCACCAACCCTTTTGAGTTTGGTGGTAAACTAATTTTTTAAATTTGAATTATTAATTCATAATTTAATATAAAATTTTGCAAGTGATATAAAATTATATTATAATTGATGTATAGAATTGTTGTTGTTGATGAATTGAATTCTTGATTAATGGAATTATTTGATTTCATTTCAAACCCAATTTTTTGGTTCAATTTTATCAATTTTTATATTATGTTGGACTATATGTTGGTGCTTTTATAATATATAATAGATGTTAGTGTTTTTATAATATATAATATGTGTTGGAATGATAATTTTAATAGGAAATTTTTGTTATATCATGTGCAGGTAATTTTTGCAAACAAATTATTGAAGCCATGTCTTTTAGAAAACAACTCTCTGGTAATATGAAAAGGAAGAGACAAATCATTGAAAACAAGTGATGCTTAGAATTATTGTTGTTGTGAAATGTCTTACCATACGTAATTTAGCATTTCATGGAACAAATGAAAGGCCTTATGAAGATTCTAATGGCAACTTCTTAGGTTTATTTGAAATGATTACAGAGTTTGATCCAATAAAGCAAAAGCATTTTCGACTCAATGAGAATAAAGAGATTCATCATCACTATTTGAGCCATAAAATCCAAAATGATTGTTGATAGCTACTTTAGCTTCAAAAGTCAAAACCACAATCATTAGAAAAGTAAAAGAAGCCAAAATTTTATTTTGTCATTCTTGATTGTACTCCTGATGCAAGTCATGTGGAACAGATGAGTTTAATTTTGAGATGTGTTTACTTGTCAAGTAGGTTAATAAATATAAGGGAGTATTTCATGGAGTTTTTAAGTGTGGAAGATACATCATGACAATGACTTTGTAATGAGTTGCAAGATGTCCTAAAGTCTCTTGATCTTGATATTGATAATACGAGGGGACAATGTTATGATAATGGATCTAACATAAGAGGGAAACACCAAGGTGTCTTGGAAAAGATTGCTAGACATAAATCCCAGAGCCTTTTACATGCCATGTGGTTCTCATTGTCTTAATTTAATAGTTTGTGATATAACAAGTTCATGTTTTAGAGCAAAATCATTTTTTGGAGCATGTCAATGCATATATACGGTGTTTTCCAACTCTACAAAGCATTGAAATATTTTGTTTGAACATATTGATGGTTTAACTTTGAAGTCATTGTCAACTACTCGATGAGAAAGTTACATTGAAAGTGTTAAAGCAATTAAATCCCAAGTAGCCTAGGTTAGAAATGCTTTGTTTAAGTTGGTGGTAATTACTGAGAATCCCTAATTGAGTAGGGATGCAAGATGTTTAGCATTAGGAGAACTTTCAAGCTTTGGTTTTGTATTAAGTTTGGTTATTTGGTATGATATTTTGTTGAAGATTAACATAGTGAGCACAAAATTACAATCTGAAGACATACGTCTTGATGTTGCTATAAAGGCATTGGAAGCATTTGTTACGTTTTTTGAAAACTACAGAGAAACTGGTTTTGCTTATGTCATGAGTGATGCTAAAAAAATTGCACTTGATTCGGAAATTGACCATGTTTTTCAAACTAAACGTCATAGACCTAGAAAAAGACATCATGATGAAATTAATGATAATGAAAGGGAATAACAGTCTGCTGAAGAATCATTTAGAACATATTATTTTCTTCTTATAGTGGATGTTGCTCTTTCTCAACTGAAACACAGGTTTGAACAGTTAAAGGCTTTTGAATCTATTTTTGGCTTCTTGTTTGATGCACTGAAGTTAATTTCATTGGATGATCAAGAGCTAAAAGAAAATTGTATGAATCTTGAAGCACATTTGAAATATGGAAATACCATAAAAGTAGATGGAGCCGACTGATGTTCCGAATTACAGGTTTTGCAAATGATTTTACCTGAAAAATCATTTCTCTCTAATAACCTTTGGACATCCATGGAAATAGCAAACTTTGTAAAAGAAATTGACATGTGTCCTAATGTCTTAATTGCTTATCATGTACTGTTGACTATACCCGTGACCGTGGCATTTGTAGAAAGAAGTTTTTCACAATTGAAATTATTAAAATCTTACTTGCGGACCACTATGACTTAAGATAGGCTAAATGGATTAACAATCTTATTGATAAGCTCATATTTATATAAATTTTACATCAAATTCACTTGTCTTTTCTTAGTTAATTCCTTATATTTTTGAGCTATTTACTTTGCTTTTGTGTTTTGTAGGATTTGTCAAGTAAAGAAAAGAAAAACTGCCTGTGCAGGTCAGCTGACTTTGGAAGCAAGTTGCGGATAGCTCAGAATGAATTAGAGAATGAGTCTTATATGCTTGGAAAGCTATGGATGTCGATTTTCTGGAGCATTTCGCAAATTGTTAATATCATTTTTCTAGAAGAAGTTATAGCCATTTTAACACTGAAAGGTTCCCAAGAGGCTGAGTAGTTTGTAACTGACAAGAAAGCATTGAAAGCAATAAATCCAATAAAACTAGCAACCAAAACTGATGCAGCCAAGAACAAGCCAGCTGACACCTATTCAAATATAAGAGGAAATAGAAAATTAAGTGGGAGTAATGGGCATAAAGGCTGCCCAAAGAGTTACAATTGTTTTAGCATTGCCTCTCACTTATTGTCATCACTAAATGGCTATTAGTGAATGAGTTATGGACAAAAAACTGTGGTAGGAGAAAAGAAGAAAAGGGTTGCAGGTTGCAGTGGCAAACAGTGGAAAAAAGGTGGAAAAAAAGATAGAAAAAAAAAGAAGGAAAGCAAGGAAAAAAGGCAAGGCTGCTGCGATGGGGAAGGAAGGAAAGGAAGGAGGAAATCTTGGCATTCTTTTCTTTCGGTTTTATCTTCTCAAACTCATGTCTTTCTTTTGGTATAATTTGAGAATTATGTGTAACTAATTTTTAGTAGTTGGGCTGTTTTGAAGCCCCTAATATGATTGTAAGTTTGTTATGACATTTCGTTTGAATTACTTTTATGAATGGATGAAAATTGGTTCACTACTTGTCTCATTGATGAATTCTTTATGTGTTTTCTACGGATGCATACTTAGTAAGTATATCTAGGATTCTAATGCTATGAATATGTGTGTGCTTGCCCTTGTCGAATGAGGACCTACATATGTTATAGAGTAGTACTTGTTAATTGCGATTAACATGTGAATCAATTTCTAGGATAAGTAAGACAACGCTAGTACTTACGATGCCTTGTGATGACTCAAACTCTTTTTGTTCTTAATGATTTCTACTTGTTAAATATATGAACACACCATTCTAGATTGCATGTTAGGGATTAGGTTAAGTTGAAAATGTCATTCTCTTAACATACTACATAAGAAAGAGTAATAGGTTGAGTTCTAATATTGAGCCAACTTGAGCATCTTCATCCGAAAATGAAAGGAATTTGAATGAAACATAACATGTTTGCATGATTATAAATGGTGGTGGATAGCAATTCCCCTAACTCGTTTTTCTTAATTTGCGAACTACTTAAAATCTGTTTTTGTCCTGTTTTTGTTCGATTTAATTTAAATAGCAAATCAACTCCAAAAATCCCAAAATTTTGTGTGAGTGTATCTCTGTGTGTCTAGTGTCTTCATATAAAATTTCGTAGACTTTAAATAAGTGTAAGTCCGTCTAATAATTATATTTCGGTGGCTGGTCAGTAGGGACAGCAACACACTTTTTGTGACATTTTAAGTAGTTAGATACAACAATCTCTTGTGCAAAAGACCCTTATTACTTTGGGGTGTGCTTTACATCCATGGAAATAGCAAACTTTGTAAAAGAAATTGACATATGTCCTAATGTCTTGATTGCTTATTGTGTACTGTTGGCTATAACCATGACCGTGGCATCTGTAGAAAGAAGTTTTTCAAAATTGAAATTATTAAAATCTTACTTGCGGACCACTATGACTCAAGATAGGCTAAATGGATTAGCAATCTTATGCATTGGAAAGGATGAGATTGAATACTTGGAGTATGATGATATAATTGATGATTTTGCTTCAAAAAATGCCAGAACAATTTCTTAAAGGTTGAAATTTCAAGGAGTTTTGCTAGGAGTGGTTGTATATAATTGTACTTTTGATTGTCGGGGTTTAGGTACTATGTCCCCCCGTTGTATATTTTCTCAAGTAATATAATTTGGGCATGGGGGCCTAGCCCCTAGCTTCGACTGGGTTCCAGCCCTCTTTAAATTTTTTTTTAAGCATATGTTTCTGTATTTTAAAAGGGCACATTTTGAGCTTTCGCACTGGGTACCAAAAAACTCAGAATCGACCCTGCTTGTCAGCAGAGTTTTTGGGGCTGTTTTTCTTTGCACTTAGGATGCAATGACGATATTTCAAGTTAATTACATATTTTAAAAGATTGATGCATATTAGCGAATGGTAGAATGTGCTAATTGACTCGATATCTTCAACGCTCTCGACCTCCCTCTTAACCTCTTAATGTGATCATCCCTTTCTCAGCTTCCACTGTTGCGTAACTAGTTCCATTTCTGTATCTTATACACTGTCATAAAAATTTGGTTCATGTTGTGTTGCAGAAACAATGCTGGTGTTATGTTCTGCCCCCACCGGCTTTTGGAAGACGGAATTGAGATGCAATTTGCAACCAATCATCTTGGTAATCACTATGATTCATATTTTTGTTGAGATCTATCAGATTTCATTGATGATTATCTTATACAAACCTTTTTAGTTATTGTATTCTAGTTAAGCAAACTACCTATTTTACAGCTCATTTTCTCTTTACAAACCTTATCCTCGAAAAAATGAAGCATACTGCCAGAACTACTGGTATGGAAGGCAGAATTGTGAATTTGTCATCGATTGCTCTTATACACTCTTACAACGGCTTAATTCGAAAAATCAATGATTGGAGCGGGTAAGTAATGATTTGAGTAATCCATTGTGGTCTTTCACAAACCAGCTAGACCACGATACATAAATTTCTTGTTTTGTGTTGTTAGTTACTCAGACAAAAGGGCATATGGGCAATCCAAATTAGCAAACATACTTCATGCCAATGAGCTCTCTCGTCGATTGCAGGTGATTTTGTTACCTACATCATGCACATTAACACCACGTGACAGTGATGTTGTTACGTTAATTTGCACTCTACAAAAATGCCCTAATAGTTATCACGCATGCACACTAACACCATCATTTAGAACTACATACATATATTGTTATGAGTTTCACTTACATACTGTTATGTAATAAGTCTCACATCACATTGTTTTTCTGGTCAATGCACTTAAGTTATTAAATTAAAGTGCATTCATTGCTCAATAATATAACATATCAACTTTTTTTCATCTTTCATATTATAACAGTTGATAGTATACCCATCACAGTTAAATCTATATCACAAAATAGCCTTGTCATGCTCATTTTTCCCCGAAAATAAGGGTGCCTATGGTGTTGTGGTGAATGTTTGACACTTGCATTAATCACTGGCAAAAAGAGTAGATCCAAAGAGATTCGTACCACAAAATTAAGAGCCTTCAATGTTTTGCAGTTTGTAGGAAAGAAGAATAAACATTGCAGTTTGTAGGAAAGAAGAATAAAGTCAAATTACTAACTTCAGAAGGGCAAATAAATTTTAGGGTCCCATGGACTTGTATAACCCCATATGAAAATCATTATCTACTCTTTCAATAATTATTTTTGTATGTATGTTGTTCTACTGTTAATTTAAACGTATACGCTCGTATGATTATGTACAACATTTTTAACATGCATATTGCTTGACGTACAGTGCTGGGAGAAGGTGTGAACATAACTGTCAACTCAGTCCAGGAATCTTAATAACACCCCCTCTTTTTTATTTTTTTTTAAACTACCGCACCCCTTACCCACCCCAAACTTCGAACCCAAGGCCTAGACTACCCCCACACCTTACCCCACATCCTCACCACTATTACACCACACCTTAATGACACCCTCATGAGGCATTCTGCATTGAGTATGCATGCTAACGCACATACATCATGTATGTAGGGTTATATGTATATATATCATGACGTTCTTGGCGCTTCTCTGAAATGTATTTTCTCTTTATATTTTCACGTATAGAGTGTAGAATTATATTTTTGATAAAACCTCATAGATTTGAAATTCCCATGCAAAATGAATTATGCCTTTATTTAATTTCCATCATCGATCTTTTTTTACGTAGAAACTTTGAAGTTCTTCGCCCTTTGGATGTGGAAGAATGTACCTCAGGTAATTAATTAATGAATTACTGTTTTTGTTTAACAGATGATTTAAACGGTTAAAAGGCAGTAATTAGCTGACTGTATATTTTGCATGCTGCATTTTCTAAATGGTACGTTTCACTTCCACAGGGAGCAACCACAACATTGTATGTTGCTCTGCACCCAAAACCGAAGGGTGTGACCGGAAAATACTTGGTCGACTGCAACGAGTGTTGGAGCAATATTAGAAAATATGAAAATAACACAAGAATTTCAATAATAATAATCATAAAGAATTCATAACATCAATTATGTATGAGATTAATAAAAACAACTAGAGAAAAAAGGTAGGAAAAACAGACAAACTTGGAGATTGAGGCTTGCATAAATGCAATGTCCTAAAGACATAATTTCGTCCCTATTCTTGTGATTGTAGTTCGGTAGGCGTTCATCTCTCAGGATTCAACAATCTATAATTCGAAGTTGAAGCACTTCAATCTTTGGACTCTGACGAACTTTATATATTCCGTACTCTCAAGACACAACTCGTAATTTGATAAACGAAGAACAAGATAAACAAAGTGAGGAAATCCTATTTCTCAAGCGTAAAAATTAACTCTAATTTTTCTTATTCCTTAATGCCATGGTTTCATGAGGTTAAATAAAACCGTAGACATTGATTGGCGAAGAGATGCATACATACGTTTTTTAGATGGCACCATTTCAAAAGGTCCATACTCAATGTGGCAGCACTTTGTGTAAGATGGCACCCACTTAATAACAAATACGGTTTGATACAAACGGTTAAAGCATTTTTCATTCAAATATTGAATTAAATATTATAATTATTATTATAATATATAAATTCCAAAAATCCTTCACATGAATGAAAAATTAGGAAGAATTTGAGAGTACAGGCAGACGAGGAGATGCATCGGGACAGATGTCGGACTTGAACCTAACCTAGCGAATACTTATTGGATTTACTTGGTGAGCAGTGGATGTGAAACATCTTGAACTGTTCACCGCAACAGTAAATCGAGACAATAAGCAACACACATCACTAATCCTAATATATTACGATTCATACGATTGTGTTCATTTTAGTCCTAAACAAATCCCGAATTCATGAGAGCTTTAGAAAATTTAGTCATGTCATTCTCATAGAAGCAACCCACTTTTACTCTCACATATATGACCACTAATTAAGAATACTTTGTAATATTCCTTTTATTTATAAGATATCATTGTCATTAAGTATAAATATACATCCTAAAACTTTTGCAGACAACACAGTTCTTTTATCGTAGGAATGAGGTATACAGTGTGTTAACTTCTTTGAATCATGCCCAACTAGTTTGCCTATTGAACTTAGACCATGGGATCTCCAATCAATTAAGTTGGGTTTCCGCTCTGCTGATTCATTAGTTATGTTGGCTTTAGCCTCATTCCTCTCGATGATCAACTTACTCTCTAATCAAACCTTTATTAATTGGTACCACTAAGGTTTACTATCTTTAATGGTGTGCACAATCTATCTCAATTTCAAGTACTCAAAAGTGTGTGTGTGTGTGTGTTGGGACTTTTGTAAGTAATTTGCTAACATTATAGGAAGTGGACTTCCCCCACATTTAAGATATTTGTAAGATGGTCTCTAAACTTGTCATACCTTAAACAATTACTCATTACAAGAGATGACATTTTGATTTTCTCACTCAATTAGCAAATTACATATCCATTCTTCTTAAGCAAATCTCATATCTCAAAGATAAATAAGCGACCCCCACAATTCTTTCATAATTGTGGTTAATTTTTTTTGTCATTGAATTGATCACATTTTGTAGTTTAAGTAGGAAATGATTAAGATATAGACTCTATCTATTTTCTTAGGCCTTAATATGCCTCACTACTCAGTTCTAGGCAAAGCACTTCTTGGCTTTCATCCTTAGCCTACTTTCAAATTGCCATGGATGACGGATCTGGAACCTTCACAAAGGAAATGTCATCCCCTTTTGAGTTCAGGCTTTGGCCTATCAAAGTGACCATGCAAAGTATTCTAATACTTTCGTAGTCTCTTTATGCCCTTCAACATAGGTCTTGACCCCTACAATTTAATAGTCATCTTACTAAGAGGAGAGCAACTTCATCCCAAATAATGAAGCTTTATGCCTTGACTAATGGAACATCACTTATGATGCCGCATGTATGAAATAATTGTCCAAAAGATCCTTACCTCGTTGTTGCCTGATTCTATCAATGTTTGCGGAACGGCTAGGCCTGCAGATATGAGTCACATCTTGGATGACTCGACGGGAATGTGAGGCTCTTTGGCTTCTTGCTTTGTCATCTCTGCTTCTACGCTCTTCATCCTCATCTTTTCTGTCTCATTTTGGGCCACTTGGAAATTGAACATTTCTTCCCCTTGCTTAAACAATTCTTTTTCTTGCTCCTCGATTTCCTACAACATCCTTGAAGAAGAAGACATTGTAAGAAGGAAGTAGAAACTATGAATATTAATGATAGAGATTTTGATTTTGGTGAAAAATGAAGTAGAAACTATGAATAATGATAGAGATTTTGATTTTGGTGTGTGATTTCTTAGGATGGATCATGGATGGTGGGTTTATAAAAAAAGGATTAGGTTGTAGATAATACCACGTGGCATGCTGTCATTCGTTCAAAATCTGATCGAAATCTATCCTCAAAGATTTGTAAACAGATTGTGACACGTGGTGCGACGTGATTGGTTAGAAATCTTATTGGAAATCTATCCTCAACAATTTTGAAAAGGTAACGACATGTGGCATGACGGTATTGGATAAAAATCTTACTGAAATCTATCACCAATAATTTTTTTTTCGGGTAATGACACGTAGCGCAACGAGAACTATTAAAAATCTTATCCGAAATTACAAATTAAATTATTTTGTATTATTTTATAAAATAAAAAATACTAATATTTTATTGCCTATTGCCGGCTATTCAATTTAAGGGTGGAGATGCAAAAGGCAGTTACTGTTCATTAAAGGCAATTACTATTCATTGGGTGGATTCAATAGTGAGCAGCCCTAGAGGGCCTTTGCAACGCTGAAGTTGCTCTAATGTTCGGCGTAGAAGGCCAACGACCAGTTGCTAATTATGATGTTCATACGTGAGTCATGGCATGGCCACAACACCCATTCCTTGTGCACTGCTACAACGTCGACAAGTCATTTGGCCTCCTGCTAGTACTAGACGCCACCAAAGTCCGATCAATATTGAATGACATTGACGGCGCCGTGTAACAGTCGCACTTTTCATTTAGTTACAAAACCCCAACAGGTCCTAAAGCACCTTCCCAACAGTAAATTCAGCCGATTTTATTATACCGACTTAATTATATTTACAACTCTAAAAATCAATTTGAGTCTCACTTAATCTTATCACTCTATTTAGACCATCTCCAACCCTTGAAGTAAAACCTAAAATTTTTAGCTCAGAAAATTTAGGTTTTAACCCGTAAACAACTTTTCTACTCCAACTCTTCTGGCCTAAATTTTTTAGCCCGAAATTATTGAAGAATAAATTTTGGCTAATTTTTTCTTTTAAGTAAATTTAAAAAAAAAAAATTAAGTACACTATCCTAATTTAATTTTATGAACATTTTAACCTAAAAATATTTAGATTCCAATAAATATTAAAAAAAAATCACTACATTTAGGTGAATTTTTTAAATTATTTTAATTGTTGGATTTAAAATTAGACCGTTAGATCTTTTTTTATACTGTTGGATTTGATCATATTAGCTATCAGCTGGTGGATTCAATAAATATATAAATATAAAACAAACAAAAAAATTTGAACGTGGATCGTTGGATGAACCAACAGCCCATTTAAACGTGGCCGCACGATCAGAAAAAGAGCTGTTAGGCTCATGATTGCCAGCAAACAGCCAGGGGACAAGCCTACATGGGTGGGGTCCGGCTGCTACTTCCTTGGAGCGTGCAAGGGTTTAGGTGAGTGAGAGATGGGCATTTGGGCTTCACTTTCTGTTTTCCACTCTCACATATGGGCTGCACCACTAATTTTGGGCTAAATCTTGGAGGGAATTTGAGTTTTGTTTAGGTTTTAACATTTAACTCAATTTTAGAACAAGGGTTGGAGAGAAAATGAGGGGAATAGAAGGGAAAATTTAGGACTTACTCCAAGGGTTGGAGTTGGTCTTATGTCTCGCTTTGACTTTTATTGTCAAAATCCTTAACAAGTATGTTAAACTGTTTATGTGGCACAAATAAACAAAGTGTTGCTAAGATGTGTGTCACATGTCTTAACAACAATGGGTCTTAATTGTGCAATATAAACATTGGCGATTGTGTTAACTTGTCACGCTCTGATCCCGACATACGTCCAGGATCGACACGTGACGTCACCAAATACCCGTATATCTAACATACCCCGTCTCCTAAATACATACAAAGTATCATTCAAGATCCAGATGCGTAATAATTTTTCGTATACTTTATGGCTGCATCTAACATCTTCGTTAGACTACCTATGTACCCTCATTAAGGATTAAGCCATTCGTAGTTCAAGTTCTCTATAACTCGACATATAACACGATTCGTTCAAGCCAAAAAGGCATAACATTTCTCAATCAAACATTTGGACTTGACAAGCATGAATTATTCAATTCAAGCTACATAATAACCCACATGATAATCAAGGTTTCTATTTCATCCATCATATACATCATTATGTTTCAACATAATCGTGCAGGCAATGATCACCCAACGTGGATATACCAGGCATGATCACTCCTGAATACGTAGGGTCCCCCATCACGAATATACCAAGCAAGACCATCCATGTACCTTTGCTACATGGTGCAATAACTTCAACACACAACTTAACCACATCTCAACCTCTATGAGTTTCAAGGTAGTCATCTACACCATCAACTTCTCAAGGCCATCACTAATATGTCACACAAGCATATAGGTGCTACAAGATACTTCAAATAGGGTTCTAGGATAACCTTATCATAAAAAAATAATCATACACATCAATCACAGTACTAAAAGATAATTAAACTCAAATATATCTCAACCATCATCAGTACACAAGCCAATTCATGTTTAATAGCATAGTCTATGGCTAATATATAAAATCACATTTCAATACAAATCTCATTTATAAGACCAAGACATATTCACATATGATATTAATAAAAGAAAATAAGTTAATATCCATATCTCATATACTCAAGTCACTCTCTAACCAATGTAAGCCCACTAGACTTCAATTAGTCCCCCGTAGTATTAATTTTAGTATTTAGAACGTTTCGAGACATGTTGACCAAAAGTCAATTCTTGGTCAACAGTAGATCCACAACGCTACAAAATTTGATCCAGAAGATCCGCACATCATAATCTAGATCCGTAACTTCTTAAGGTCCACATTATTCTCAAAGAACAACATACTAAAATCTCATCGCGATCCGACAGTCGGATCTCCGCCAATTACTAAAGTTAGGTGGCGATCAACAATTTACTTTACAAACTTAAAAAACCAATTTGGGAAGATCCGCATGTCAGATTACCGATCCGTAAGTTCCTAACATCCTCAAATATTACTTATTATAATTTCTTAAAGTTTGGTGACGATCCAACGGTCGGATCATCGGTTTATATTTTGACCTATTCACATATCGAAATGAAGCTAAGTCCAGACAATCAATTTACGTCGTACGAATATCAAACATGAACTCATGGCATCTAAAAGTGCTTAAAAATACATCATCGGCCCACAGGCTACTCGCCGCCGCATGCGCCACCGCGGGTGGCGGTCAGTCGCCCCAGCTCGCCGGAAAAATCCAACTATTTCCGAAAATTACCAAAATTTACAGGAATGAAGATCTCAATGAGTAGAGTAAACTTTATACCTACGGCCAAGGCCAATTTGGCCGGAAAACACCCCAAACTGGCCACGAACTGTCGAAACCCTAAGGTGGGTGTGCTTCAAATTCGGCTTCCAATCGAACTCCGACGCCTCCAACACCGCTTGGGCTTGGGATTGAGGGGAGTCTTTTGGTGGTGGTCATGGATGGTGAAACTTGCCGGAGCCATCAGAAAAAGGGATAAAGCCGCCGGAACACTCGTGGGTTGGTGGCTTCGAACAGGAAAAATGGGAAAGAAATTGGGAAATCTAACACTACAAGGATGTAGGGCTCATCAAGATCTTTCCATGACACTAAGATCACTCAAAACGGAGTTCAAATGAAGGAGATATAAGCGGGTCAAGTTTGTGGGTTAACGAGTCCAATTCAACCCCAAAACAGGTTAGTAGCAGCCCTTTCTCCTTTTTTTTTTTTTTTTTTTTTTTTTTCTCCTCCTTATTGGTTCTTTTCACCGGTTCCCTTAACCCAAATATATATTTGGATCTTTTACCCTTTAGTGGAAATTAAATAATTTTCACAACCTAAAGTTTCACAACTTCAAATGTCCGTAACTATACCGTCATAACTTGGACTCTCAAACAGTTTTCGCTTATGCGCTCGTGGCTTCGAGACCTATTTGAAAATGTTACTTGTGACCTCAAAAGGTCAACGAGTAAATAATAATTTTCCAAATTTCACCCTTCGTACCTAGTTTAATTGAAATCTAATTTCAAATAAACTAATATAAATTCTCGAAAAATAATATAAAATCTCAATAATACAAATACGTAGATTATAACAGTGAAATCCAGGAACGGAATTTCACATTACTAATTTTGGAAAATTAAATAAAATTTGAAGTTTGAGATTTAAATATCATGAATGATGAGTTCAATACTAATTTATTCGTCTTTTTTTTACTATATTTCTAAACAAAGATTTTACAATTAAACATCATAAACTCCAAAACACGGTAAAAAGTTCAAAAGTTAAAAGGGCCTCGAATTGGAGAAAATTTTCATTGTGTCCGAAATACGGATAATACACCATGTGTTTTTATACAAGTGATGAGAAATTTTATTTTTTAAGTTATTAACTCTTTAACACACATATTTTGTATAGTGACACGTAGTGTACCACCCTGTGTTCCTGTCACATTGAAAAATCTCTCATCGAATTTGTTGAGAATTGAGTCCTATATTGATGGGAGGAGAGACATTGCATAAGCTTATAAGAGGTTAGGCTACTTCCCATATTGTCAATTGGTTTTATAGTGAAACCTCAACTTTCTTTATGGTATTAGAGCATGTTGTTTCATGTGTGAAGTCAATCGGCTACACACGCTCCACGTTATTTCGTTGTATTGTCCACGTGTTAGACTTGAAAATTCGTCACACGTGAGGGGGCGTATTGAGAATTGAGTCCTACATTAATGGAAGGAGGAATTTTGCATAAGTTTATAAGAAGTTGTACTATTCTTCATATTACCAATTAATTTTATAATGAAACCTCAACTTTTTTTCATAATTGAGTTTGAAGTTACGCTGTCATAAATAAGCGTATTATTATCTACCAACAATCAACCCACCGTAATAACATCTCATGTAATTTTGTTTGCTTTGCCTCTGCATCTTTGTCTTTGCCTTCTAGAAGTTTTCAATTCTGTATGTTCCAAATTGCTATAAATAAAAGCAAGAGAGTCCTTCATAGCCCAGTTTGTCCTTCACATATTCTTTTGCTTTTGACAAAAAGGAGAAGGGAAAAACATTACTCTGAGCTTCTCTGCCTCTGGAGTTCTGTGGTTGGTTGGTTGGTTAGTTTTGTGAGATTTTTGGAAGATGGGTTTCTTTGCATTGGTGACGGGAAAACGAGGGCCAAGTGGGTTTGGATCAGCTTCCACTGCTGAGCAGGTTACTGAAGGAGTTGATGCATCCAGCCTTACCGCCATTGTTACTGGTCAGTTCTATTTGCACCTTGTTTTTCTTTGCAGTTATGGGGATTTTCTATGGTCCGGAATATCTTATACCCATGATTTTTTAACCTCTAAATTTTTTGTCCAAGATACAATAATCAAGATCTAAACCTAGTATAGAATATTTAGACCAAACCCAACTCAGGGCTAAATGCTATTTTTTTAGGTTTTATTCCCCTTCCAACCCAACCCAATACATGTTAAATGTGTGGGCTAAAAGCTAAAAGTCAAACAAAAGCCAAATTCCTTCTAGGATTTAGCTGAGAAAATGGTGTGGGCACCACCAACAGGGTCCCACCCACATGGGCATGTTTCACAGGATTTATTGAATCCAATGACTGAAATCGAATATAATCAAATCTAACGACGGTCCAAGTTTAAAGTCAACAGCTAAAATAATTAAAAAAATTATTTAACTCAAAATTCATCCAAATTTAGTGATTTTTTAATATTTATCAAAATTTAAATATTTTTAGGTTAAAATGTTCATAAAATTAAATTATGATAGTGTACATATTTTTTTTTAAATTACTTTAAAAGAAAAATTAGTCTAAATTTATTCTTTAATAATCTCAGGCTAAAAAATTTAAACCAAAAAAGTTGGAGCAGAAAAACTATTTCTAAGCTAAAACCTAAATTTTATAAGCTAAAAGTTTTAGATTTTAACCGAGAGGTTGAAGATGGTCTTAGGGCCACCATAGAATTTCCGTTTCGTCTCTTTTTCCGGCTTTTTCTTCTTTTGTGGTGTTAATTGTTGGGCTATTTGAGAGTACCAATCTGGAGGACAGACAAATATATTTGGTTTCGTCTGGATTGATTATTTATCATTAAAAATAAGTCTTATTTGTATAAATCTAGCTCTGTCGGTAAAGAAATTGTTTTGTCATGTTTTTTGTCCGTCCTTGTTTTACCAAGAACAATTATAGACATGGTTGTGAGGATTTGGAAAGGGTAAATTTATTCACACACTTCTTTTTAATTTTTATCATTCAATATTCTTTAATTCATTCAATTCAGATGTCAGAAATTAAGAAGCATGTGTAAAAGATAAAAAAAAATGTGTCCATAGCACTGTTTAAAAATTATCCCACTTTTAAAGTTACGGAGCTTTTGCTTGAGCTGATACGGGTTGACTATTCTTTCCAATTTCCATTTATAAAATTAGTTTCGGTGGAATATTTAAATTCTTTCATGGATCAGAGCTAAGTTTGTCGACATATAAAATCTATATTTGATACACACATGTCACCTTACATGTTTGGCGTGTAACCTCTTCTTTCTTACATAATTAAACATGAAATTAAAAGCGGTAGTATGGCTTTTGAATGTAAATTTTGGGCAACTAATTAATAAAAACTTACATATCTGGACCACTACATTTAAGTGGGCAATTAACCTTAGTGCTGTGATAATACGTAAAAATTAGTGTTCTAAAAATCGGTCAAGACGCAGGACTGTGGTCAATCATCGGGATAAATGCAAAATCAGGACAGGTATTAGGCGAGCGCCGAGGCGGCCTGAGCGGCCCTTGGGCGGCCTAGGTGGCCTAGGCGGTCTGAGAATTTCAATTTTTTCTATGTTTGAACTTGAGAAAGGATGAATGCAAATTAGCTGTGTTCTGGATTTTCTGGACTTCATGCTTTTGGTCTGTGTTCTTGTGAATAGGAAGAAGATGAGAGAAAATTAGTTTCTCTCTCTTCCTTCCACATCCACGTGATCACTTTTAAACTATTTAATTTTTTTTTTTTGTCCATTCAAGTTAAAAGTTGTCAGTCCATCCATAGCATTAAGTGCTATTAATTTTTTTATCATTAAAAAAACATAGATTGTCAGCCTATCATAGCATTAAGTGCTATTGATTTTTTCGAGTTGTTAGATACGCATTTTTTTATTCTTTTACTATTTTATTCAGAGATTTCATATAAGTATAATTTTTTGTAAGTGTCAGTATACACTTATTTACAAGATATACAAGAAATTTACCTAAATCCGCCTAGGTGCTAGGCGCCAGCCCACCACTCAACTAGCGCCTAGCGTTTTTTAGAACCTTGTAAAAATATGACTCTTGTATTGATTTGTGCAAAATATTATAATATCTAGGGTTACCTAAATTATGAATTCTATATAAATTACAATTGGAATTTACATTTCTGTAATACATGCAATAATTATGGAATTCCGGAATGATTAATTTAACACTTACTAAGATGCTTCTTTCTTGTATTAATGACAAACTTTGCTGTTTCTGTCATTGTAAACTGCAGGAGGGGCTAGTGGGATTGGGTTAGAGACTGCAAGGGTGTTGGCACTCCGCGGAGCTCATGTCATCATCGCCGCCAGAAACCTTGAGGCTGCAAGTGAAGCTAAACAGCTTATTCTTAAAGACAATCATACAGCTCGAATCGATGTTCTGAAACTTAACCTCAGCTCTATCAAGTCTGTTAGATCATTTGTCAACAGCTTCAACGCTCTCGATCTCCCTCTCAACCTCTTAATGTGATAAATTCTATCCCTTTAACATTTTTCAGTTTCTTCAGTTTTATAAAATTATATGTATTGGTTTTGTATATGTTGCAGAAACAATGCTGGTGTTATGTTCTGCCCCTTCCAGCTTTCAGAAGATGGAATAGAGATGCACTTTGCAACCAATCATCTTGGTAATTTTCTACTACTATCTCTTTCTGTTGTAATTGTTTTGGTGTCGTGTGTTCTACTAAAGACTAAAGTACTGGGTTGAATTGTTTTTCTTTAAACTGTAACGTTATTCCACTTATTGAAATCTAGTTAATTCCAATTACCTATTTTACAGGTCATTTTCTGTTAACGAACCTTCTCCTTGAGAAAATGAAGACTACTGCTAAAACTACTGGTGTGGAAGGCAGAATTGTGAATCTATCATCGCTTGCTCATGCAGGCACTTATAAAGGCGGGATTCGATTCGACAAAATCAATGATCCAGATAGGTAAGTAATGACATCTTTTTCCATGTTTTGATTATTTATAAACAGCTAGCTCTAGCTCACTATTCTGTAACTCCATTTCTTGTGTCCTTCAGTTACTCCACGATAAATGCATACGGGCAATCCAAATTAGCAAACTTACTGCATGCCAATGAGCTCTCTCGTCGATTGCAGGTTATTCTTTTACCTATATTGCGTGCATTACCCTCTTTTGATCCTGTAATAAGATGGCTTATCACCGTGGATATCGATTCTTTTGATTAAGCTCGTAAGCATATTATGATAAAGCATTTTATATAACGACAACAATCTAATTTTCTATTATTTATTGTTCACTCTACTCACTGTAGTAAAAGGATAGTTCTTTTTACTTCTAGATGAATGCTTGACACTTCATTCGGGCACAGAAGTCGGCAACTTGTGCTCCATAGGACTCACAATATACACTGTGGAGACACGTGTAGTGGGGCTGGGAGATTCATAACTAAAACGAGTAGGTTGTCTTTGCCAACGATCTGTCCCTGTGTATTAAAAGTCACCAATGTTTTCGTACGGACCCAATGATAATTAGGTCGAGTGGTAATTCGGTATTCAATATAGGACGTGGCTTGTCTTTCTCATTCTCACTGCACAAACTTCGTAATTTCAATCATTCATTTTATTTATCATTATTTAAAAATTATTTTTATAAATATTTTATTTGTAAGAATGATTTTTAAGTGATGATAAAAAGAATAAATGTTTCGGTATATAAAATTTGTTCGATAAGAGATAACATTATGTTGTTTGTTAAAAAAATAATTCTTCACATGTAAAGTCCTAAGTATTATCTTTGATTTTATAGGAAGAAATCTTGAGAGTTCGAATGTTAATTCTCCTTTTCTAAGAAAAAGCATTAGTAGTGGGGAGACTTTTAAAGTCAATTATTGTCCCTTTTTTTTTTTGATCCATCAATCACTGTCCTTCCTTAAGTGGAATTTTCCTTTGTGCCCTCGAAAGTCAAGAACTCTCTCCAAAGATGCGACATGTAATTTGTGATGTCAATCAATCACAAATAGAAGGCAAGTCAAGTTTCTGCTCTTAAATGGTATCCTGTTTGCCGTGTTTGTGCAGGAAGAAGGTGTGAGCATTACAGTCAACTCTGTCCACCCCGGATTGATCATGACACCTCTCATGAGACATAATCCTCTTTTGATGAGTATGTTAATGTTACACTCTATCCAATTCCTACATAATACAAGAACGATTATCTTGCATGTTCGACATACTAAGTGATATAGACCGCAGTGTATCAAATTAATCTACTTAAGTTATAAGACGTGTTACTGTTTTACTTACATAATTTGATCGTATTTCTTTTGCAGAGGCTTTTAAGATGTTCACCTTCTGCATGTGGAAGAATGTACCTCAGGTGATTAATTAATTTAATCTCTTTGTTTTAGCAGAGGGATTAAAATGTTATTACCTGGCTTGTTATGTTATTGTTTTTTTTCAGGGAGCAGCCACAACATCGTATGTAGCTCTGCACCCAAAGTTGAAAGGTGTGACCGGAAAATACTATGCCGACTGCAATGAGACGGAACCCAGCAAAGATGCCGGTGATGAAAACTTGGCCAAGAAGCTTTGGGACTGCAGCAACAAGTTGATTGATGGAGCTTCCGAAATCTGAATCTTGGAAGTATCTTTATGTGCAGTCTGTGATAACATTAGTCTATATGGTTACAGGTCGGATAAACTTACATACGACCGGAATACTAAGATCTAGGTCATCGCATGAATAGTTTGGATTGATTTTGAAATATTTTCACTTTGTCATCGTTGTTGTATCAATGTTATTTCCCGTAAAGCATAAGTCGTTTGTTGGATAATAGGTGCCATTGTATGATTCATAGTGATTGGAACCTTGGTGAAAATTTGGGACCAAATCTCATAAAATGGCTTTCTATTCCTAAAATAAAATCAAAAGTAGTAAGTATAAAAGTATAAAATGACACACACCCTTTTTTTGTTATATGCACATGTAATCATGTTCGTTGTTTTCATTTGATTTATTTAATTCGACAACCAGAAATAAAGAAGTCTAAAAAGAATGAAAATCAGCTCAATTCTTTTAAACTTTATGATATTATTTATAATTTGGACGTGAGAGCTTTCTGACATTGAAAAAAAAATTTTTAAAAACCAGTAGATTAAAAACTATTGGTTCTTTCATGATTCAGTTTATCGATGAACCGAGTATATTTCACGTCTTGCCATATATGGAATATTTACTTGCAACGTGTATGTAAATTATTTTGAATTTTGACTTCTCATAGGTTTCCAAGGACCAGAGCATAAACAATGAATCAAACCTTGTTATTATAGTTCGGATGAAGATTAAGGCAATTTATTTGTAACTTTTTTTGTAGAACACATGAAATGGTTAATGCATTATATAGAGTGATGGAAAAAATGGTATGAATGATTCCCATTTTATATATCAATTACTTTGTAAATAAATTTGGTATGTTTTTATTTTATAATAAATTGTAAACAAAATATAAAAAAATTTAAAAAAACCATTTTAAAACATAATTTCGTGATGCATAACAATTTTTGGTCACAAGCTAGGCCTCGCAATTCCTGACACGACCCGATAACCCGACATGACAAGAAAAATATTAATTTAATAATTCTATAACCCTAAAAAAACTATAATAATTATATATATTAATTTAACAATTTTATACCCCTAAAAACTATAATAATTATAATATATATATATATATATTTAATTTAATAAATTGGTGACCATTGGATCGGCTTAAATATACATACCATTCAACTTCTTAAGTGTTATATGTACAAAATAAATAAATTTAAATCTACTTAATAAATATATATATATATATATACATGCCATTGAACTTGATGGGATACGCATTCGACGAAATTAATTTCAACGATCCAACCATCAAACTTGTTTGTATATGATTCGAGATCGCATACACCAAAAATCGCAAAAAAGAAAGATTCAAAGATTAAGTAATAGGACAAAACTTTTTTACAATTATAAATGAAAAATTATGATTTAACGGTTATTTTAACTCCGATTTTGATGATTTTTTACAGCTACACTCCTTGACCCTATATGAATACAATGAATGAATTCGATCTTCAATTTAAACTATTTACACTAATGGATACCACAAAATCTTATGTTATACTTAATGAAAGTATAAATAACCTATAAATGTTAGTAAATCTATCTTTTTGATGGGATACGCATTCTATGATACTAATTTCAACAATCCAACCATCAAACTTGTTTGCATATGGTTTGAGATCGCATACGTCAAAAATCGCAAAAAAAAATAAAAACATTCAGAGATCAAGTAACGGGACAAAACTTTTATACGGTTATAAACAAAAAAATCACGATTTAACAGTTATTTTAAATTTACGCGGGAATATTGCGCTAGGAATACATATATTTCGTCACACAAAGTATATTTGCACGACGAAATATATGTATTTGTCGCATAAGTGTCTTAAATTAGGGGAATGATTTTGGGCAGCGAGGTTAGATTAGGTTTTCTTAAATTAGGGTTTAGATTTAGGATGCTTCACTGGGAGTTAGATAAGGGTTCTTAAATTAGGGGTTTTATAATTTCAAGTAAAGGGTTAGAATTAAGGTCCTGTCTCGCTTTTGATTGAATTTTTCTTATTACCATGCAAAGTGATTCAGTGTGTTGAGAAATAATGGAACTAAATCAACTTACTAGAATCTTTAGCTTTGTTCCTTGGTTTACCAAGTGGGGTTTTTGCTACTTTGCTGTTGGATTTTGGAATTTTTCCTATTAAATTGTTGCACATTTGTAAATGATTGTAAACAAGATGAGGTTTAAGAGCCAATGTTTTGTCCTACGGTTACGATTAGTTTCAATAAAGTATCTATCTTGCAGTATTGCTAATTTGGGAGTTTTGCATTTTTTTTTGGATTTCCGTCATGTTGAAGTTTATTTGGAATTGAAAATTTTCTACAGTTAAAAAATTAAGCGACACTCAAAACAATCTGTCTATGATGGGATCCTCGACCTTTGTTGATTTGTGGAATATTTTGAATCATCAAGTTGTTTTTTCGAAGGTTCAACCATCTCCCTTCTTTTTCTCAATGTAATTAAAAGGTTGCCGGTTTAGGTTGTGCTTCAATCTCAGTTCCCATGTATGCTTTCTTGGCTAAATTTGGATATATTTGAGAAACAAGGGGAGACAGAGTTGGATGGCATTTCTTGTTTTTCTTTTTTGATGTATGCATTGTACGCGCTCTACAGAAACCTCTACGTAGGTTTGTATGAATGTAAACTTGAATTATTGACGTGTAATTTTGTATCCTAAACAATTTTGCTAAGTGTTCACATTGCACTTGGGGCATACTTATAATGTAAGTACATGATCACCATCCTTACGTGCTAATTAAGTAAATACTAATAACTAAATGGATGCCTTAATGACTTCTCCTAAGCTGCTCTTCTCCCTTACTGTTCTTAATCTTTTGTTGACCATTTCTCCTTTGTCTTGCTCTTCTGTCGAAGAGGATCATGGCATTGATTTGCTGATATGTCAATTTATATCCAATAGTCATATGATTTCTATATGTAATGTGGATGTTTAAAGGGACTAAGAATCACTTTATATGGTCCCTTTTCTCATTACTACCTGTGAAACTATTAAGTAATTATGTTGATTAGTACATACACAGACAGTACACACACACAACTTGCATACATGAACACACATATACACACACACACACAAAGTACATGGGAAATTAGCATACATCAACACACACACCCCCAAAATTAGCATATATACATGGACACACACACAGACAGTACATACACACCCACACACACAGAGCACGTACATACAGACGAACGCATACACTCATAGGCTATGATTTTGCCTCCAACTACTCCTTTATGCTAGTTTCTTCTTATAAGTTATAATTGTTGGGTCTATATCCTATCTGAATTGATTAGTTTATGTATAGTATATTAGTTTTAAGTTTTGTTTCTGCCATACTTGAATTGGGTTTAGAATTAGGGTTTTTAAATTTTGTTTTAAATTTAAGTTGAAATTATTAGTATGTGCACAGTAGGTTAAATCTTTGTGTACGAAACAAATTGATTTCCAATTTTGTATATGCCTCACCTCATTAGAACTCGGATACTGGTGACTTCTATGTTGGAAATGTGCCCTAAAACCAATCATATGATGATACTTTACGGACATTTCAAACTAATGTAGTTCATTTCAAACTAATGTAGTTTAAATGTAAAAGGCAAAGATTATTGTTTGAGCCGTCTAATATAAATGTTATATGCTTAAACGATAAGTCCAAGGAATATGTGATTGGAAGAATGCGATCTAAAGAAGTTAGATTCATGAGACCATTCTTTCGTTGACACATCCTAAACGTTCCTGATCATAGGATTGTCAATTGGGCATTGACAGTCCGTTAAGATCAGTACGTGCTATGTCTTCTCTCAGGGAGAGTGACTAGTCTCGAGTCATTGGTGTGTGTGACATCAAGACAAGTACGTAGGTGCTCAATAGAGAATGAGTTCACTGAACACGATCAACGAAGAGTTCTCATATTCATGTCACATGAGAACTCATGGTTGGGATAATGCAAATTAGTCTTTTGACCTGAGGCATCACAGTTGTCTTGTGGTTAGGTCCTTAATCTTTGATTATGTCAAAGTCACTCTATCAGGGTGTCCACGGTATCGTTGGGGTTAAGCCACTTAGCCATGGAGGCAAGTGAATGCGCAACAAGGGATCTCTAACCTTCAAACTGTTTGAGGGAGAATACTCTATGATATGATTTAGAATCTCTGGCCAGAGTATGAATGAGATGTTGGAATGCGTTCCAGATCACATTCAAGGTAATCATATAAGTACAAGATTCACATTGGATAGTAGACATGAATAAACTATCAAACCAAACAATGTGGTCAAGAGTATTGTATTAGAGAAAGACCGTATTGCATTTGTAATCCTAAACTGAATAAGTTCTCCACCTCTTCTGATTAGCTTGGGTAACCATGATATGCTGCTAGGTGTCACTCATGGTTTGTGGAAGCCCTAAAAGTGTATTATCACTAACGGGAGAATTGAAAGTAAGTTTCAATTCATAATCGATTTGAAAGAGTTTGAATCGCCCACTGCCTCGCTAAAAGGAACCTAATGGATCGTACACCGTGTAAGGTAGAGATTGAAGATTCAACGGAGATGAGTAAGAATAATTAAATGGTTTAATTATTTATCTAAGGCTAGGATTAATTAATATGTTAATTAATCAAACGAATAAGTTCGTTAAAGACCTCGGGTTAGTATTGGGCCTCAAGGCCCAATGGGATTTGAATGTCAAGCCCATTAACTCAAGTTGTATGACAACTTGAATAAAACAAAGGGCTTGAAAGCCCAATAAACCTATAGGCTAGCCATGTGTAAAAGAATAGGGCTTTTGGTCCATTAGGTCACTTATTTGAAGGGACTATATAAAGGACTTTATAGCCTAAAATTTACTAAGGGTTAATTTTGGGGGAAAGGATGAGAACACAAGCTCTCCTTTCTCTCTAAAATTTTGGCCAGTCTAGAGGGGAATAGCTAGCAATCTTACTTCCTCTAGGTCACTCATTTCTTCTACAATATACCTTGGTGTGGAGACTTAGAGGTTCTCAATTTTGGGAACTTGGAGAAACCTTTTCATCCATCCAAATCCATGGATCCAAGATGCAAGGAATGAAGGCCCTCTCTTTGGGTGATTAGCCTTTGCTTATGCAAAGAGGAATCTACAAAGGTATTGATTTCTCAACTCACTTTGTTTTGAGTTGAGTCTTGATTCACCTATCTACTAGGCTTTGAATTTCATGGGTAAATGTTTTGTTTTAAGTGCATACAAGCATGATTCCGCCTTTAATTGTTAATTGCATGCTATTGATGTTGCTTAAATGAACATGTTTTTTCACAAATTATCCTTCAAGTGGTATCAAGAGCCTAAGTCTAGTAGTTGGTGAATCCTTTTGGGTTTTGTAGTTCATAGTTTGTGATTTGAATGTTGTAATTGTTACAAGCTTTATTCTTGCTTCTTTGAATGTAAATTTTGTTAGAAAATTTGCCATCCCAAATGTTGTAGATGTAGTTCATATGAGCATGAATTTTGGAGCTAAAATTTGGTGCCATGTTTTTTGGGAAATTCGGCCAAATCCAAAGGGTGGAATTTTGGGTTCTTGTTTGACTTGTTAAAAGTGTTTTAAAGTGATTTTTGGAACCCGTATGTACCCTAGTATGGTTGTATGTTATTTCCCTTAAGTTTGAGTGGTTTTGGTATGTTTTTGGGTGAAGAATGTTCATGGAGCTCTTATGGGTTTTCATGAATGTTCTTCATTGTTCTTGATATGTTCTTGCCAAGAACAAAAGGTTTGGTGTTTTGATTCAAAGTTTTGATTTATTTCATAAAGTTTTTGTTTTGAAATATTTCTTATGTTTAAATATATTAGATATTTATTTTGAAAAATTAAAGAAATTATAGTGGGTTTGGTGTGTAATGATTTATTCCATTACACACACCCCACTTACAAAACTTTGAAATTTTTTTTAAAACTTTGCTTCAATGGCCGGCCACCCTACTCAATTAGGGTCCTTGTGGGGCTTTTATGCAATTATATAAAGTTTTAATACTTTTGTGTATTTGCATTTTGACCCAAAAGTTTACGTTTTTACGTAAAGGTCCAAAATCACTAAAAGGACAAATTGTTTTGCTCCTTTAATGAAGTTTTATTTTTTGTGGAAAATTTTGGGTTCTAGTTGTAATTACATGAAGTAGTGGACTTTTGTGTTTTTACAAAGTGACCCCAAAAGTTTAAGTTTTTGCAAAATAGCCCAAAAGTTGAGGTTAATTGCACTATGGCCCAAACAAGTTGAGGTCATAGCATTTTGGCCCAAATTAGGTAGAGAACAAAATTGTTTTGTTTCTTTAAATGAGAATTGGATTTTCATTTCATTTAGCTCCATTTAAATCAATTCTATGGATACAAAAACCAAATGAAAATGTTGCATTCAAGTTTAATTAGTTAAAGCGTTAATTAATTAAAGAAAGGGTGATTATGAACCTTAGCCTACGATAATTGAGCTATGTGAAAGGCCGTTTCAAATTTGTTTGAACCATGGGAATGTGTAGATTAAATTTTGGTTGTAATTTGATATGATCAATTGTTGTAAAAGAGCATAAGCTCTTCTTTACTTTAAAGTAATTTGATTTGATCAATTGTTGTAAAAGAGCATAAGCTCTTATTTACTTTGAAGTACTCCTTTCTTGTTTTATTCGATATGCATGAAATTGGAGTAGTTGGGTCCAACGCCCAATAAGACAACACGCCTTAATGTGATTAAACGCGTAACTAAAATCAATCTCCATCCCTAGACCGAGATTCAACACTAGGCTCGTGTTTGAATCGAATCAAAGGTTCATAGTCATCCTAAGGCCCTAAGGCAACTATATAGTCCATCAATGAATGCAAACCTTATGTTAGTAGTATCATATACTCTTGCTTTAAAAACTGTTTTAAAAGCTTAGTGGGAGTATTATATACAACTAAATCAATCAAGTGGACCAATAGTTGTAATAGGACCAAAATGTTTTAATTGGATTAAAATGTATGTTTATATGTGATGAGACCTAAAAACCCTCAACCAAATCAATATTAAGTTGATAAGCGAGAGATGATTTGAATATCTCTTCGTGGCCTTCCACCGTGGTAGGCTCCAATCGTTTGTGACTTGTACACCGGCTTCACCCTATCATGGGGGAGTACAAAGTGCATGCTTACATTCAGGAGGAGTCTATACGCATATGATGAGGTGAGTGTAGGCAACGAGGATGGCCAACATCATATCATTGTGAGGCTATTCTTGAACCCCTTCATGAACTAAGCATGGTGGGAATAACTTAACTAAGTGCAATAGTGCCAACATCGTATCATCGTGAGGCAACATTCTCTAGAGGCCAAACAAGATGGGTAATTACAAACGTTGTAAATGAGTAAAGCGTTATTCTCTCATCATTATTTTTGCTAACCAACATCGTATCATCGTGAGGTGGGCTTGGTAATGGTGAGCCTCCCATACCCTACTAAGAGTTTCCTCCAAAACTCTCGAATTCCGATGAGGGATATGGAATTTGCCAAAAATAGTGGGTGGTGCTATTTGATTTAAAGACCCGAATCAAATGGCTTAAAATCAATCAATTTATATTCGTTATGTATTTGTTTACCAATATATTTGCAAACGCTATCCAAAACTTGACAAAGAAAAACCGAACGCTTTAGTTTCCGAACTTGGTATCACAATCTCATAGATTGTCTTGAATGGATTGTAAAAGTACCTAAGTAGTCTCATCCTCACAATCTTCCTATTGATAATGTATCAATGGAAGAACATGTTAGATAAGTCTACCATGAAGAGGACAATGCAAACTCTAGTGCTTGTCTCTTTGTTACACGAACAAGGAACTTGAGAAGTTAGCACAAGGGCATGGACACTTTATGTGCCATGATTCTTCACTTACAAATTGTTGTATGAAGAAATGAGAGTTGCCTTGAACAACTCTTGAAAGTTTGTTATTATGTTTAGAACATAATGGTTGGTTGACAAAAATAGTCCATTTATATGGACTTATGATGATTTTGAATCATTGAGTGTTGAAGTGTTAAACCACTTAACGAGACGGAAACTAGGCAAGGACTTCACCTTTGTGTCCCTATCCTAATGGTTCACTAAGTTTATTGTAAACTATATAGTGAACAATAACCGCACGCTCTCCAAATCGTTTGATGTGTATAACACATTTGAAATAAGTTTCAAGAGAGATAGTGGAAGTTTAGGGACCATGACTATTGTAGTCAAAAGGGAAGTCAAATGAAGAAGGCAAAATAACTCCAAGGGAACAAACTTTCTTTATGAAAGGATGGACATTGGAAGGGGTATTTGCAAGAAATGTCTTGCAAGTGTCAAGAACACACTTTTCGAAGGTGTTGTAATATGTTCTTGAAATAGTTCAAAATAGTTGGTTCTTCTACTTGAATGCATGATTCCGTATTAGTAACTATGTTTTACAATTGTTGTAAAAGTGTGCTAATAAAAAGTAGAAGATTAATGAGAGAAGAGAAAGTACTTCACATTCGGAAAGTGAATAAAATATAGATCTCTGCGAAAGCGGATTGTACTTACTTCCTCATATGAACTACCAAAGAAATTGGAAAATACTAAAGATTGTCTTTACATTTCAATTTTAAGGAACTTAAATCCATCACTATAGTAGAGATGGATAAATGTTTTGTTTGACAAAAACATTGTTCTTTATTAATCAATAATTAGATTATTGTAATTTAATTGGTTGTCTCTATAGTAGAGATGATGTGGTAGTTTAACTGTTTAGAATACGATGATGCTTAAAACCCAAAAGGTTGCAAGGTACTGACTAAACCCAACTGAGTTGTGATACCTCTAAAACATAAGTTACGAGTTGGTCATAGATGGATGCTTTGGATCGTTAGATCCGGATCCAATACCTTCTTGTTAAAATTGTATAGAGGCGAAATGTTCGAATCTTTATTTTTTTTTGGAAAGAAGAAAGAATCACAAAGTTGTTAAGGTTGATTCACTTAGATGTTAGTGGCACTTGTCCACAACATAATACTACTCATGTTGTATGACATTCACCGAAGATCACTCTCGGTTGGACTATAGTTTATTTTGAATAAACACAAGTCCGAATACTTTGCAAAAGGTTTCAAAGAATTCAAGAAATGTAAGCAGATGAGTAAGACGTCTAAAGTATTTACCTCCTTAGATTTGATCCAAGGAAAAAGTAACACTTTAGATTAATTTTCTTGAAAAATATCAAGGAAAGTAGCATCGTAAGATAATGTATTTTTCCATTAGGAGAAGAATGAACATAAATAAGATTTAGTTCGTTGGACATTATCAATTACCCATATATATATATGATATATACTTCTAAGACATGTTAGTTGTAAGAAGATCCATCCATCATGGATCTTAGCAAGCTAGTGGGAGCTATAAGCGTCTTATGAGAAAAGATCAATTGTTTGATTTCTCATAAAGATGTAAATGAATCTTTTGTTTACTAGGTTTACAAAAGATTAGTGGGAGTTGATCATATTCCTAAATTAGAATATATATACATGATATATATTAATTTTGAAAATGAAAGGAATTCTTCATCGTTAAAGTTATGACTTTAAACATTCTATAATGATAGAATGTATATAGGAGACATAGTCTATATACATGGGATGGAAATCTATAATGATAGATTTCAAGATATAATTGGATTATATCAATCCCTAAAATAGACAAGAGATGCTAGGAAGTTTCTCATATGATGATAAACTTCAATTAGAATGACAATTCTAGTGAGACTAGGAAGTTGTTCTTCTCAAAGGGAATGTACCCTTTGACTCCCAAAGAAATAATGCGTAAATAGAATCCTTTATGCATACGCAGAAAGGTGATTTATGTATTTCATATTGTATGAAAACATTGATATATGTCGTACCTAGAACGGTACAAGATGACATCAGTGCAAGCCCAGGATCAGAACCATGGCAACTGTCAAGTGAATCCTTAGGTATTTAAGAAATACTAAGGATGGATTCCTCAAGAATGAGGAAGAATTAGAGTAACGTAATGGAAGCGTAAATGTATTAGATTATGAATCTAATCCATCATAGAATATCTCTTCATTATGAATGAAGTGATAAAGGGATATCTCTTTATTATGACTAAAGAGATATTTGGGTGGAAACGTTAAAAGTAAATGACTTTAATGTGTTCCATCATGTATGCAAAATATATTGCCATATAGAAGCTTACAACATTGTTGTTTGGATGGGAAAGTTCATTCATGAACTCTTCATTCGGTTCCAACCAGAAAGTGTATGACACTAATGGGGCGATAGCTCAAGCCAGGGAATCAAGGTCTCATCAAGGTCCGAACTCAAATGAGAGACTGAACCACATGATTGAGAATCATGTATAATGGTGACGTCGTTATTCTCAAGGTTGCTTTTATGGATAACATATAGATATCCATTGTTTAGGCCTACTACTCAGCCATTTATGAAATGAATTACAGAAGAGGTATCATCAATGATGACTAAGCTGATTGGCTCTAGTGCAAGTGGGAGATTGTTGGAAATGTGCCCTAAAACCAATCATATGATGATACTTTACGGACATTTCAAACTAATGTAGTTCATTTCAAACTAATGTAATTTAAATGTAAAGGGCAAAGATTATTATTTGAGCCGTCTAATATAAATGTTATATGCTTAAACGATAAGTCCAAGGAATATGTGATTGGAAGAATGCGATCTAAAGAAGTTAGATTCATGAGACCATTCTTTCGTTGACACATCCTAAACGTTCCTGATCATAGGATTGTCAATTGGGCATTGACAGTCCGTTAAGATCAGTACGTGCTATGTCTTCTCTCAGGGAGAGTGACTAGTCTCGAGTCATTGGTGTGTGTGACATCAAGACAAGTACGTAGGTGCTCAATAGAGAATGAGTTCACTGAACACGATCAACGAAGAGTTCTCATATTCATGTCACATGAAAACTCATGGTTGGGATAATGCAAATTAGTCTTTTGACCTGAGGCATCACAGTTGTCTTGTGGTTAGGTCCTTAATCTTTGATTATGTCAAAGTCACTCTATCAGGGTGTCCACGGCATCGTTGGGGTTAAGCCACTTAGCCATGGAGGCAAGTGAATGCGCAACAAGGGATCTCTAACCTTCAAACTGTTTGAGGGAGAATACTCTATGATATGATTTAGAATCTCTGGCCAGAGTATGAATGAGATGTTGGAATGCGTTCCAGATCACATTCAAGGTAATCATAAAAGTACAAGATTCACATTGGATAGTAAACATGAATAAACTATCAAACCAAACAATGTGGTCAAGAGTATTGTATTAGAGAAAGACCGTATTGCATTTGCAATCCTAAACTGAATAGGTTCTCCACCTCTTCTGATTAGCTTGGGTAACCATGATATGCTGCTAGGTGTCACTCATGGTTTGTGGAAGCCCTAAAAGTGTATTATCACTAACGGGAGAATTGAAAGTAAGTTTCAATTCACAATCGATTTGAAAGAGTTTGAATCGCCCACTGCCTCGCTAAAAGGAACCTAATGGATCGTACACCGTGTAAGGTAGAGATTGAAGATTCAACGGAGATGAGTAAGAATAATTAAATGGTTTAATTATTTATCTAAGGCTAGGATTAATTAATATGTTAATTAATCAAACGAATAAGTTCGTTAAAGACCTCGGGTTAGTATTGGGCCTCAAGGCCCAATGGGATTTGAATGTCAAGCCCATTAACTCAAGTTGTATGACAACTTGAATAAAACAAAGGGCTTGAAAGCCCAATAAACCTATAGGCTAGCCATGTGTAAAAGAATAGGGCTTTTGGTCCATTAGGTCACTTATTTGAAGGGACTATATAAAGGACTTTATAGCCTAAAATTTACTAAGGGTTAATTTTGGGGGAAAGGATGAGAACACAAGCTCTCCTTTCTCTCTAAAATTTTGGCCAATCTAGAGGGGAATAGCTAGCAATCTTACTTCCTCTAGGTCACTCATTTCTTCTACAATATACCTTGGTGTGGAGACTTAGAGGTTCTCAATTTTGGGAACTTGGAGAAACCTTTTCATCCATCCAAATCCATGGATCCAAGATGCAAGGAATGAAGGCCCTCTCTTTGGGTGATTAGCCTTTGCTTATGCAAAGAGGAATCTACAAAGGTATTGATTTCTCAACTCACTTTGTTTTGAGTTGAGTCTTGATTCACCTATCTACTAGGCTTTGAATTTCATGGGTAAATGTTTTGTTTTAAGTGCATACAAGCATGATTCCGCCTTTAATTGTTAATTGCATGCTATTGATGTTGCTTAAATGAACATGTTTTTTCACAAATTATCCTTCATTCTACACTTAGTTTGACGGCTACACCTAGTCCGATGACTACACCTATTACTGCCGCCACTGCTCCGACAGAGATGGACCATAGGCCGGTCAATCCAGTTGACCCAGTTGGTCCTCCAGTCCCACAGGCGCATGCATCGTCGACTTCTTCGGTGGCGTTACTTGTTAGCGCCCGACGTATTCACCGGCGCCTCCGCACTACGGACCAAATGTCTCCATCGAGATCCACAACCGATGCCTAGGGTACATGGCCAGGTATACAATCCTAATTCACTCCTTCATTCCCATGTTAACTGAGTTTTGTTATTTTAGATGCAATTTGTTATGTCATGTAAGGATTAAAAAGTTGTCATCGTTCCGCACCTTTTATTAAACTGTTGTGATCATTGTGTTGGATACGTCTATTGTTTATGTTATTTTCAAGGTTTTGGGAAATGTTTTAATTATAAGGGAGGTTATGCCGAAATTTTAGTAGGATTTGTTATTAGTTTTGGGTTAATGATTTTTTTTTTCATCTCTTTGCAGCAAAGAAAAACACCCAGGGACCTTGTCGGCAATTGAAGATGGTGAAGGTCACCCGGGTGACCAATGGTTGTATCCCAATCGGATACGATGAGCGACATCAGGCAGCACCAACGGCGGAGCAACATAGTGCATTAGCCCAAGACGTTGGGCATGTCGTGCGGACCTTTTGCCCTATGTTGTGGAAGTCTTGGAAGGCAATGCCGGAGGAGATGAAGAACAGGGTGTGCGATCAATTGTCCGTAAGTAGCATCACCTTTTTAATGTTTTTCATGTAAAATTTATATATTTGTATTTATTACTGTCTTTTATTACTAATACTTTCAAAATATTTGTTACATTGCAGACAAACTACAATTTGGAGGACATGGATGAGGACATGTTTGCATACCTCAATCAGCTCTTCTCCGAACGCTACAAGTAGTGGAAGAGTGACCTGAACCAATGTTTCCAGCAGTTTGATGATTCGTAGGTCACTCTCTAAGAGGGTTGTCCGAAGGAGTTGGAGGACCAACAAGATAGTTGGGTTTGGCTTTGCGGTCATTTTCAGGAGCCAACCTATATGGTGCATTTTTAATTACGACTTCTTTCATTTTACTTTTTTTTAATTTTTACTAATGTTTATTATTATTTTTTTTAATTTTCTTTAAGTATTACAACGAATACGTTTATTTTTTGTATAACAGAAGAAAGCGAAGGCGAACAAGATCAATTAGGAGAAGAAGACTCTTCTCCACCATTCGAGTTCGAGACCCTTGTCCTATAGGATGGAGGCGTGACAAAAGGTATATATTACAACTTTCATTTCCAATTTTAAAATGTCGCTAATAATTTTTATTTTCGTACTAACATTTTCCTTATCTTTTTTTTATTTTAGGAGGGTTCAAAATTTCCGGAGATCGACGTCTTTGCTGATGTTTATGTTCGGCCTGGGAATGAGTTGATCAAGTCCCTTCATGTAAGTACTTTTTTATGCATTAAACATTTATACTAAATACTAATTATTACAAATTGTTTTCTATTAATAATCCCTTCTTTTTGTTTCCCAGGCGACTATGGTGGAGAAGAGTCAGTTGGTACTTCAGGAGTCCGCCTCCCAACTTCCCTCAAACACGCCAATCGAATTTGTGGATCCCCTTGAGGATGTAGGGTTTCACATCGTCACAAAGACGTTGGACTAGACTTTTGGTCAAAGGCCAGGGACATATTGTCGAGGGATAGGAAATGCTAGGCGGAGGGAGAATGGAGCCTCGTCATCCTTGCAGTCAAAGAACCAGGTTACGGCTTTGACACAGGAAGTCGCTGGCTTGAGGAGTAAGCTGGCATCATACAAGTCTCAAATGTCAATGCTTGTACAAGCCATCAGTTCCTCCGGAATACATCTCCCCTGTTTTTCTGCACCATTGCCCTCACAGCCCTTCCACACCGAGCAAGCACAACAATCAGGCTCGTTAACCTCCGATCCCGTCCCCAACCAGTAGCAAGATTACCAAGCACCTGCGAACGACATGCCTATAGATTTTGCCGCTTTCTTTTCATAGTTTTGTTCCCGCTTTCTTTTAAAAGTTTATATTTGTACGTACATTTTTATTTATATTATAAATAGTAAAAAAATTATTCATTAATTTGCTTTTTTTTGTCATTAGTATGAAATTTTTTTTTCCTTTTATTCTTTTTTTTTATATATTAAAAATTACACTTGCGCGACGACGACCAGTCGTCGCACAAAATTAAGCGCGTCTTATTTCTTCGTCGCGCATTACCACGTGTCTTTTACATCTTTCGTCGCACAAAACTTTTCAAGACAAACTAGTCACAAAACACCCTTGTACCCGTTTATATCGTACGATGAAAACCTTTGTCCGTAAAACTTTAGCGCGACGAATAATAAAGCATCGCGCAATTGTTTAGAGGCGAGACGAATTTGAAAAATTTCGTCGCACAATGTCTTTTTTCACGACGATTTTCTGGTTGCCATAGTTTTTGTACGACAAAATATCCCTCGTCGCACAAACTGTTTATTTTAGTAGTGTGGCCATATTTGACAAATGGATGTGCCAGATCAATTGCAATTAAAAAAAAGTATAACAACAAAAGCAATGGCAACAATTAATGAATGAATGACATAATTGACAATTTTTTGTTACAAGCAACGATAGATAGATTTCACACAAACCAAACTTACAAGATGTGCCAAATGGGTATATAGTTTTCATTGACCAATATCTTGATCTAGAAAGAAATTCGCACAGTCAACAAATAGATAAAATCTCTATCTCTACATATGGCTATCACACACAAGAACTAAGTGCAAACGGTATAATTGAACAGATGATAAGTGCGACAAATCATGAACTTAATGCGCACATAATAAAACAAGAGGCCACAAAACGACACAACAAAAAACATTAAATAATACTAACTAATGTAAGTTGGCTCAGCTGCAGGTCAGTTGAGGAGCCAACTTGTAGAATTTTTTTTCTATAATTTCATTGCTTCTCTTTTCTTCTCTATTTTCATTAAGCCAATTTGTAGACATTTTTTCTCATAGTAACTTACTAAATATTATTTAAAAATTCTTGATACGATAATTTTTCTATAATTTCATTGCTTTTCTTTTCTACTCAATTTTTTTTTTTGTCAAACATTTTCTTCTCAAATTTCATTAAGCCAACTTGTAGACATTTTTTCATAATAAGTATTAAATATATATATATATATATATATATATATATATTATTAAAGAATTTAACTAAATAATTTAAGTACTTAAATATGATAAATGTAAGTTCTTGTAAGCTTCTTGATGTTTTCCTTAACACAAAACTTAGCCATCGTGCATGGAGACTTCGATGAAGATATCTTTCTTCTCCAGCAAGACGTCATCCGATTTGGACCTGGTTTGGTACTGAGGTGATTCTGAAAAAAGCTGCTATCAAAAAAAGCTGGGAGCTGTTTTTGTGTTTGGTAAACACTCAGCTTCAGCTTTTTTTCACAGTTTTGGATGAAAAAAAGCCAAAAACAAGAAGCTGCAAAACCTAGCTTTGAAAAACTAGCTTTTTTTCATATCTGTTTTACATAAAAGTTTACCAAACACTCTAATACTGCTTTTTTTTTTCAAAAGCACTTTTACAAAAAAGTTTACCAAACACTCTGCTGCTTTATTTCACAGCTGCTTATTCTCACAGCACAGCAGAAGTAGCTTTTTTTCAAAGCACAGCAATACCAAACCAGCCCTTGATCTCTTCCTCTCTGGTCTTCTTTAGATCCGATTTTTAGCCAGTTTTTCAGTCTCGCTCATATTCTATTCGTGCATTTCTTTCAAGCTCTCCACCTTCAATTGCAGATACCTACTCGATCGAGTTGCGACTTGGGAGCAAGAGAACTGAGCTATTTGGAGAGTCGAGAGCGAAGGAGCCAGGAGAGTCGTGAATTCTAGATTGAGATCAGAGATAGAGAGAGAATGAGACAAAGTCTGTTTCCTCAGCTATTTGGACAGTGGATTCAGTCTGGATTATGGGCCTTTTTCTCTATCTAGAGCCATCTCGCCCTGTTTTAACCCGTGGTCTAGTTGCCCGTTTGCCCAGCCTTAAAATGAACACCACAACCAAAACCTAATCCTACTAGGAAAGGGAAATCCTAAGTCATAAAAAATACAAACAAACCAAATAAGAAAGGAAAACTAATTAAGGGCTGGTTTGTTGTTGAAATTTTTTTTTAAAGCAACATTTTAAAAAAGTTGGAGCCAAAATTGTGTTTGGTAAATAAAAAAAGTTGGAGCTAAATTTTTTTTTTTAAATAATGGGTCCAAAACAGCATAAAGTAGAAGCAGCTCTACCCTTGCTTCTCAAAACAACACTTTTTTCACAGCACAGTAGCCGCAAACTAGGCCTAGGAGCTTATTTAGAAGTGTTTTTAAAATGACTAAAAGTGTTTTGGTGGAATTGATTTTAAGTTCCAAAAACACTTTAAGTGGTTTTTGAAAGAAGCACAAGATAAGTGCTTTTTGGTGGAATTGATTTTGAACTAACCCAGAAACAGTTTTCTTCTCCAACCCTTTTGGGTTAAATTTTTAGCCTTAGAGTATTAAAGAATGAATTGAGGATAATTTTTTTTCTTAAGGTAACTTTAAAAAAAAAAATTATGTAGACTATCTTAATTTAATTTTATGAACATTTTAACCTTACATATTTAGATTCCGATAAATATTTAAAAATCTCTAAACCGACACCATGAAACTCGTGAAACATTATGAAGGAATATGAAATACAGAAAATATTTTTTTTAATTACTATAGCCGTTGGATTTAAATTTGGACTATTAGATCTTTTTTTACCTTTGGATTTGATCATATTAGATCTTAGTTGTTGGAATCAATGAACATGTAAATATAAAACTAAAAAAAGTACACATATGCGATGAGCCAGCTTCACTAACTCAGGTAGAATCCTAGGCTAAAGTTGCCCCAAAAATGAGTTTTGGGTTAAAACTCATATTTGCCCAAGGGTTGAAGCAAGTTGGGGTAAGTTTAGAAACTAAAATTTGAGTTTTACTCCAAGGGTTGAAGTAGGTCTTAATGTAGATAATATCGTTTATTCAAAAAAAGAAAAAAAATCATTTGGTGTGAAATACTTTTTTTTTTATAACTGGAACTACGTCTCTTACTATATTTTGAACGTGTTTAAAAATAGAGAAAATAATATTTAATAGCACAACTGATTAAATCACATTATTACTTACCCATTGTGAGGTATTAATTATAAAAATAAAAAAACTGTGCAAAAAAAATCAATTATTAAAAACACTGTTTATATAACAAAAATACTCTGGCATTATTTTAAACTGCTTTTGAATTTTTTTGTTTATGGGGCATTTTTGTCCCATTTTTTTTTGGTGAAACCCGTGACCCTAAATGGGCTGCTGGATTTATATAGTAGTATATAGAAGACATGGATACAGATGAACAAGTTACAGACGACACATTTGCTTGCGGATCGATTTGGAGATTGTAGCTGTTAGGAAACTATCGGTCTGGATTGTATACGTGTCATTTTGTTAGTGGTCATTCACTAATTAACAAGTTGTTAGCTGTGATAATTGATTTGTTAGTTAGTGACGTCAACTTTAAGGAGATATGCTGCTCATACGAGTCAAGGTTGAATGCTTTGGTTTGTAACAGTACAGACATGACATGTACCAGCCTGTACACACGAATTTTTCTCAAGGATGATTTCAATTTTCATCTTACCACATCAAGAAGTTGAAGATGGTGACGCTTTCTCGCGAAGCGTGAGAAAAACAAAGGCGGTGTATGAGATTGCAATAGCGGCAAGCATAACAATCAGCATTGCCTGCAATGAGATGTATGAACTGATAAAGAAGACGACTGCAATCGAACCACTCTGCCAGACCTTGAGCTGTGCAAATGCTCCTTCCTGTTCCCAGAAACAACACAATGTGAGTACAGATTGGTACACGTAAAGCATTAGGGAACAGAATTAGGGAAAGGTGTAGTCAATACCGTGTCGCTCTTGAAGAATATACCAAGCAAAGCACTGAGCTGTGTGTTTAAGACTCCATCACCAATACCTAATACAGCTGCCATTATAAGAGGGTAGACAATTCCGAGTACACTACTCTGCGCGCTGCATCATGACAAGAAATTGCATATTCAACAACAGCTTCAAATCAGATATTTACATTATCGGCCAGAGGTTTGAATTAGATTTTACCATAAAAATTTCTCTCTCTACAAAACTGTGGTACACCACACGTAAATACTACTAACCTGTATCCTAGAAGAATCCACAGGAATATTATAGCCTGAAGGAGGACTCCACCAGAAATTATAATAGCGATGGACTTGAGACTGGACGTAAGTCGACCAGCAGTCAGTGAACACTGATTTATGATCCAAACAAATGTGAGATAGATAAACACCAGATATCGAGCATGCATAAAAACTCCATTAATGCATCATCGGCAAAAGTGTTGATTTTGAATGCAACCTCCACTGACCTAACTAATGGTACAAGCTGCATTTAATCAATGATACAAACTACTTTTGTTGGCATACTTACGATTGCATCAAAAGCTCCATAAACAGCCATTGCACCACCCACGCCAGACACACCAAGTGTTGGAGTAACAATATACTCGGTGTATTCGGCCCTAAAATTAGAACAATTGTGCAATGTTCAATAAGGGAAAAAGTAAAAGAAGAAATGAAAACCTGAAATATAATGTTTCGGCTACAAGAGAGTAGGCAGTAATAACTGGTCAAGTAATTACCACACAAATGCTTGTTGCAATCCTGAATACGCCATGAGGGGGATGATCAATAACATCCGTACATCATACAAAGGAGTAATGATTGTCTTTAACAAAGACAACAGAGATGCACAGAAGCTGGGAGAAGAATCCTGGGTGTCCTCCTCTGTTCTACCCTCCCTTTTATGTAAGAAGCACATCAGTATGGTACCCAAAGTCATACTGATGAGAAACACACTAAACAATAAGGTTGTGCCATTATTACTTCCCCCCTGCGGTGATATGAAAAAAAAAAAAAAATCAATGCACGTAGTTTCAAAACACTGATAAGTTCTAAATAAAAATCATAGTCTAGTGTATGTGCAGGACTAGACACTCCTAAATTTTGTCATTACTGAGAAGTCCAAAGAGGAAGTAAGAAACCTAAAGCCATGTTTGCACAACCGTAAGACTGCTGTACTTGTTAAAATAGTATCAGGTTTCGTTACCAACAAATGCATTTTGATTTAACTTATGAGATTGAAGAAGATTCCAAAATGACGGTTCTTTTCTATGCTAGGACCATCAGACTCGTGGGGTCTAATAAGTGAACAAAATCAACAGAAAGGGCACAAGATAAACACAAGTTTAACTACAAGGATGGCAGGGTCACATACTGTTCCATCTCTTAGCACGGCAAGTGATATAAGATTTCCCACAAACTGCAAAAGTTTAAAGTAGAGATTATAAGCCAAAACAGCCACAAACATTACCAATAATGTAACACAAATTCACCAATAACACAAATTCACCTGGTGAGTGGCAAACATTCCCCAAAATTCTCCATTGAAGTGGCCAATGACTGTTCCTTCATGTAAATTATAATCTTTGGCATGAATACGCGCGGTGGAAGTTAGATATGTCCCCTGATAGACACACATTATGGTCAGCACTTCCACCAAACACTAAAAAGAGACTTGCAACAAATACATATGGGGTGTAATTTGCACCTGCCCAACCCATATTATCGAAGCAGCGAATCCCAAGTACAAAGCAGCCGGAACCATAGTATACCTACATTGAAATACTTCAAACCTAAAGCATATGCATAGTGAACAAATTTATGTAAGAGAGTACGGATATAAGAAAATTAGTTGCTACCAAGAGGGTAGCAAGTTTGCAGCTATGAACAACCAATAGCCAGTAGTCCCAATAATCAAAGCATTCTTCGATCCCAATGCTCGAACAACAGGAGACGCCACCATAGAGAAAAATGTGAAAGACAAATACAAAATCCCAAGTGAAATTGTCCCCAAATCATCCTCCTGAACACAAATTCACAGCCCAAACAATCACAATCAAGCTGAAAAAATCACAACAATCTATCAAGGGGAAAGCATTTATCAAGCAAAAGTTTCAAACTTTTTTGTTTCGACATAAGGGGATATTCAAAATCACTCAAATCTACGAGCAGCGGGTTCAAACTCCGGTGCGGGCACGCCAACTGGCCTAACCCACATCCGCAAATTAAATTTCGGAACTTAAAACTCACCGTGTTGACACTTGTCTCGAGATTCTGAGCAGCCCCATAAGCGAGGAAAATCAGCAAAAAGGCACAGCTGAGAATATGAACGTCTCTGGTATAACTCCTCCGGCTTTGAATCGGCGAATTATCCGCCACCAGAGGCGTCTCTTCGTCGGGAAAACCGGCCGAGTCCATAGCTTTCGAGTCCTTCTCTGTACAGATTCTCAAAGAATCGCTATAAAACCCTAGACATGAGTGAGAGAGTCCAACAGTGCGAGGCCAAAAGGAAGGGGTTTCTGCCGGCAGAGAAAACCGAGAGCTAGTGGACAAACAGAGAGATTGACTTTCAATTGGGGTTAATTTTCAGTTCTATCTCTAAAATACTGTTTGGTTGGTGAGAAAATTGAGAGGGAGCTAAGGGGATTCTGAATTTAGGGATTTTGCCGGTTGGTCGGGAATCAAGCGGCAAAGGAAAGGTCTTTGAATCAATCGAAAGAAAAATCTGACGAAACGACAAACGCCGGCGAGCAGTTTCCCAATCATTTCGGTGTCATTGCCGCCATTAATTGCAACGTTTTTTCTTTTCTTTTTTTATTATTTTTTATTTTATTTCTTATACAATCTCCAACCATTAAGATAAAAGCTAAATTTTTTATCCCTAAAAATTTAGCTTTTAGCTCAGAAACAACTTTTATACTTCAACATTTCTGGCCTAAAATTTTAGGTTAGGATTATCAAATAATGAACTTAGGTTAATTTTTTTTTCTTAAATTTACTTTTTTAAAAAATAAAAAATTATGTAGACTATAAATAAATTAATTTTTTGAACATTTTAATCTAAAAATATTTAAATTCCGATAAATATTGAAAAATTACTAAATTGATACATGAAACACTATGGAAGAATATGAAAATCATGATAGAGATGTATAAACACAAAATACATAAAACACACAAGACACATAGAACACATGTGAAGCACATACAAAACACATGTGAAGGACATACAAAACAAATGATAGAGATGAAGCACACACAAAACACATGTGAAACACATGACACACAAGAAACACATATAAAATACATACAAAACACATGAAACGCATAAAACATAAACCTACACACATGAAATTGAAACCTTCAATCATCCTCTATATAAACACAGGTTGAATATCAATTGATCACACAGTCTTTCAACCTTCAATAATCCTCTATATGCACCAATCTTTCAACTTTCAAAGTGTTTTTATTTCCTAAAAATCCTCAATATCTCACCAATGGGTCATAGAAGAAGGCGTAGCAGAACAATGCAGATGGCACAATACCAAGCAAGCCTTGACATTGAGGATACATAAATGATCAATGTAGAAGCTAAACTTGCAAACTCGATTATGCAATATGAGCATGTTGAATCTAGCTATCGTGGTTTTGTCAAGGGGCGTTCATTTGTGCAGCGTGAAAAAGAAGAGTGTCATAACCGAATGATGAAAGATTATTTCATCAAGCGTTCGAGATTTCCTGCTCATGATTTTTGGAGGCGGTTTCAGATATGGATGATGACCAACCAACACATGCGAGAGCTATGGCAAGAGATGTTGAATATCTCGCTGCAACCACATATGAGACCCGACAGGATAGGGTCACATTGAGTGAGTATATGAGATGTTTAAATAGAATTCAAACTCCTCAAGGTCATGACACACTCCGCAAGGATTTGGTTGAGCATGTATGGCGCTGAGAAGGTGAAAGTTGATGATGTTGGTGTATTAATGTGTTCTTGTGTTAAATTGAAGTGTGATATGTTGTTATTTTATGTAATAATTTTAAGTGCACTATTTTGGTATTTTCTGGTAATAAATTTAAGTGTATTCTTGTGCAAAGTCTTTTGTCTAGTACGTTGGAAAAGTTATTGAATGGAGGTTAAATTATTGAAGGCATGTATTCTACATCAAAGTGTGAAATAATAAGTACAATAATTATTGAAGGCATCTAGATTAATAGAAACAATAATTAATAAGTCATAAGTTTAATACACACGACAATTAATTAAGTACATAAACTTAATACAAACGACAATTAATAAACCACATAAACTTAATACAATCAATAATTCATACACTACATAAACTTAATAATGATATCCACCATCTTGACTTGGTGGTGGACTTCGTGGTGGACTTGGGATATAGGGTTGAGATGATTCATCATATTCAAATATACTCCTTGTACTTTCGCAAAATTTCCTTTTGCCTACCAAGTAAGAACCTTCTTTCTCTCTAGAGTGTATTTGTTGAGGTCCTCCATCATGAAATTAATTTCAAACCTATCTTGCTCCCCATCCCCTTCTTCCTTCATTTGCAAACGCATTCGAGCCGCTTCTTCTTGATGCGCTATGGATTTCGCTCAATTTTGCAATTCCGATAGCAATGTGTCCACTCATCAGATCTTGGGACTTCCCTTTTCTCTTTACTTCCTTTTGCTTATCTCTTCCCAGGGGCCTTGCAAAAGAAGGAGTTGGGATCATTTCATCCACACCTTCATTGACACCTTCATCTCCGACATTTGTCGATGCGGCTTCACGTTGAAATAATCTTCCCCATTGTTGGTTCTCATCGGTTCCCCACCTCAAACAATCCTTGAGGATGTCTGAAGCATGTTGCAACTTAAAAACTTGATTTTTTGGTGTTACTCTTGTCTTGTAAATTTCTATTGCTTTGTCACCCTATGCAAAAAACACATAAAAATAATTAGTTGCAAAATAATATTATGTACATGACAAATAAAATATCAACAAAAAAACTCACAATTTCTGCGGCACTCCTTCCAATAACCATGTCAACCACGGCTCTCTCCAAGCTTCCCTTCCATAAAGTGCATGTTTTGTTGATAGTCTTCCACCGATCGTAATCAGCACCACCGTCCTTCCCGCCGCCGTTGCAGTTTTCATGAAACTTTTCAATGATTTTATCCCACTAAACCTTTTTATTTTGATTTGTGTCAACTGCACCATCTTCGCTAACAGAAACTCATGCCAAGCATCCAATTATGATCTCTAATATGCTCTCTTTCCATGCTGAACAATTTGGAAATGGAAAGAAATGGTAGAAAGAAAAATTGGAAGAATTGTAGGAGAAAATTGAGTTTTGTGTGGATGTTTGAACAAATACATAGGTATTTATAGAGTTTTTGGGTGAATTTTGAGTGAAATAAATTTTTTTAATTATTTTAGCCTTTGGATTTAAATTTGGGCCGTTAGATCTTTTTTTTTTTTTACCATTAGATTTGATTATATTTGATTTCAATCGTTGCATTCAATGCATTTTAAAATCACATTTTTTTTTTAAAACAAAATTTGAATCTAAACCGTTGGATCAACTAACAGTCCAAAAAGCCCAGCCGTCGGATGATAAAAAGAGCCGTTGGGCTCATGATGGAGGCCCTGACAGTGGGTCCGACCTTATCGGGTGCTAAAGGCATCAACCTGTGTGGGGCGAGTTGGGCGCATGATCAGGCCAAGAGTGAGCTCTCTTTGGGCGAGTCCACGCGTTTCTGGGCTATTTCTTAGGGGGTATTTGGCCTTGGTTTGGCTAGAGGTGGGCATAAAAACCGGCAAATCGCAAAACCGCATCGAACCGTTTGAAAAAAAAAAAATATATATATATATATATATATATTGTGTTGACCGGAAAAGTCAACTTTGAGTCAAAAACCAAACCGAACCATTTTATTCATAAATAAACTAATTATATATATACACACATGTCATGGTATAATAGGTTGACATATTAGTTTCACCAAGTTGCAAAGTAGTGGATCTCATACCAATTAAGGCTTACTCACTCACCTTACCCTCATCTCACTCACATGGCCTTACCCCTCACATCCCCATTCCCCCATTTTGTAGCATATCCGACCCTCACCACGGCCTCTCATCCAAAAATATCAGCGCTTCCTTAGGCAATCCACAACCTCAACTCTCTGTGACATCCTCCCTCCTTGGTATTTTCTCTAACTTTTCTCATATTTGAGATTTCAGATTAGGAATATGGTTAAGTTCCACTGGATTTCCACTCTCTTTTACCTGCACTATATGTGTGTGATTAACAATGTCTAATTGAGTCCTGTGACTCTTGTCCTGCATTTAGGACCATTTGTATTTAGATGGTCTGTGGGGTTCAAAAGGGCATTTTAGTTCGTAGATTCTACAAAAATGTCATTGGCTTTAATTTGCCCCCTTCATTTAGAGCCATTTGTTGAGCTGGAGTACTGCCAAAATGGTTTTCTTTGCTCGGTCTTTGGTGTGGGGTAGACTATAGAGTCTTCACCTTTGAAATTTCAGGAAGTGGAGGTCTTCTTAGGTAAAGGTTTTGTATCTGAAAAAAAAATTGCTAGGAATCAATTGACCACTTTCTGCTATACTCAGGGTTCAACGAATAAGTTGAAACTAGGATTTGTTATTTGAGTTGTTAAACGAGTTAAAATGGTTTATGGCCTAGAACATAGTTAAAGAGGAAAAATCTTCAACCCTACACCCCTTTGCTTGGGAAAAATAAAGTGTTTAACTATGCTGAAATTAGTATGTTCATAGCATGTTTACCCCTTCTAACACGATTTGAAAGTTAATTAACATTTTTTTTTTGATTGCTCTGCAGTGGCACAACTGACGACAAAAATCAAGCATCTATCTTCAGTTTTACACAAAAAGGTCACTATGGAACCAATAATCTTCCGTTTTATGCTTTCATGTTCATATTTTAAAATTTTATTGTCATGCTAATAGTCCAAGTAATTAATGAGTAGTTCGACTCATTCTGTTTCTAGTGCATAATTTACGTGGTACAACTGTGACTTGTGGGGTTTAAGATAGTTTTGTGAAGTTTTAATAGTCCACAGTAATTAGAGATAAATTAATGGTTGGCATGTTGGGTGGATCAACGTAATGTAGCTTATCCTAGCTGCTACTCTGAAACGTTGACCTTGAAAACAAATGTTGACACTAGTTCTGTGCCAATTTCATGGTATGCCCTTGGATGTAATGGTATATTGCTGAAGTCGAAAACACAAAACCTGTTAACAAGGTCGTTGATTTTAGATGAGTTTTTTTGTTTTGTTTTCCCTGCTAAATTGAAACAAATATGATGCTGAATTGTGGATTATGTGATATATTCTGGATATAGGATGTTCATTTCAAAGGATCAAGGAAACGCCTGATGCTCGAGTCTTGGAACTTCTACAGTCCCGTTTCCAACATTCCAGATCTGTTGTGCCTGATATTAAAGAGTGGGAGAACAAAGTACGATTTTTGAATAACTCAACCTGGTTTAGCTTAGCATATGAATTCGTATTACAAGTTTGATTAGGCACCTGCTGATTTCATGGCATTGAAAACGTACCCTGGATGGATTTGTGGACAGAAACATGACGGACTACTTTTATTTATTATCTCTGTAATGCTGTTTTCTTTGAATTTGTTACTTCTTTAGAGAATTAGTTTTAGAAGATGTATTTGAATGCATGACGATTTGGTGTTCAAATAATTTAGTATTTGGAACTGTAAACCGGCAAGAACCAAATTGGAATCAGTGTAAACCGAACCATACGGTTCTAGTAATGAAATTCAGCGGAACCACACCGAACCGAACTGTTGATATTTTCTGGTTCCGGTTCCAGTTTAGGTATGTAACTGCACCGAACCGCACCGTGTCCACCCCTAGGTTTGGCATTTGGCTTTTAGCCTAAAGATTTGGGTTGGGTTTTTGTTGTGGGGGGAATAAGTGGGGAGATCTGGCAACTAGCCCAGGGTTGGGTTTGGTTTTGGAAATTACAAATTTGAACCACATTATTGTTAAATGAAGTTTAACCCACTCCCTCACCCCTTTAATGTAGATAATATCGTTTGTTCAAGAAAAAAAAAATTAAGCGTGGGCATAGGGTGATTCGATTGGGGCTCCAACTCGTTGGCCTGCCCAAAGCCTCGGGTTGATGTTAATTCAAACTATTGCCGCACATAAAAAATCAAGCAACCCAACCACCCAAACCATTCTCAGTCGGGTTGAGTTGGACGGGTCGAGACCCGTATTAGATGCAGTAATGTTCTGTGATAATATAACGGTCATTTTTCATTAGTTTCATAAACAACCGCAAAGTGGATGAGATGGGTTTAGAGACGGTAACAACAAACCTGTACGACTATTCCCTTTTTGCTCTTGAAGATTTCATATTTCATGCGCAACACATCATGAACCTGAACCTGAACTCGATGAAGCGAGGTTGATTTGTCGCCTCCGCGATACAGAAACAGAAAGGAGGCTTACGAGAGGCAGATCGCAGAGAGCGTAAGAACTAGCATTGCCTGTAATGAGATGTATGGACTGATGAAGAAGATGAGTGCAACGGCGCCACACTGCCACACCTTTAGCGGCGCAAACGCTCCTTCCTGCGCATGGTCCAGGAAAAACAACAGACTCGGATTCAGATTGTCAAGGCAAGTGCAAGGATAACAAAACTTATAAAGGAGTGATATTTTTCATACCGTATTGTGACTGAAGAATATTCCAATCAAAGCACTGAGCTGTGTGTTGAAAACTCCATCGCCGATGCCCAAGAGAGCTGACATGATAAGAAGGTTCATTGTGCCAAGTAGTCCACTTGACGGGCTGCGTGATCATTAAAAAGGTAAAATATGAACTAGAGATAACAAGGCATTCACTTCAGATTGGAGATTACAATTGCCATAAAAACTGCTAAGTAACCTGTAAAAAAGAAGCAGCCAGATGAATATAGCGGCCTGAACTAAAGTTCCGCCTGTGACGATAAGAGTGATGGACTTGAGACCCGAGGTAAGTCGACCAGCAGAGAGTGAACACTAACATAAGCGGCACCCAAACGTGTGATCACAAGTCTAGAAAAAACTTCTATCAAGGTTAAAGAACTACTCGTGTATATATACTTACTACTCATCAAAAGCCCCATAAACTGCCATTGCACCGCCCACACCAGACATACCGAGCATTGGTTTAACGATGTACTTAGTGAATTCAGCCCTGAAATTAAAATAATTGTGCAATTATTAACACGGGGCAAGAAAAAGAAAGATTAGAAAAGGAAAATAAGTTATTATTGTTTGGCTGCAGGACAGTATAGCTGCGATAATTGGTCAAGTGGTTACCATACAAATGCTTGTTGTAATCCTGTATATGCCATGAGGGGGATGATTAATAGCCTCCGTATATCAAACAAAGGAAGGATGAGTGACATTGACGAAGATGACAGAGTAGCAAGTAAGTTGAGAGACTCTACTTTGTCATCCCGTTTGCTTAAGAAGCACATCAGTATGGTTCCTAAGGTCATATTGCAGAGAAACACGGTGAACAACAAATTTATGTCGCCTGTATTTCCGTCCTGCAGTGATCAAAAGGGAAACAAAATCAATGCACATCGTATCCAAACAACCATGGATTCTAAACGCAAATTCAAACAAGCAATGTGTACAAAAGGATGGCAGTTGGCACTATCTTTTCTACTTTTTAGCAAGAAAAGTGGTAAAAGATTTCCAATGAACTGCAAAAGTTCATAGCAAAGATCATAAGCCAAAATGACAGGATAAATTCGATAGAAAATTGTAGCACAAATTCATAAGGAGGACCGAACAGAGTCACCTGTCGACAGGCAAACAATCCCTAAGTTACCAATAACTGTTCGTTCATGTAAGCCATTGTCTCGGGCATGACTATGCACTGCTGCAGTTAGATATGTTCCCTGATGGATCCACAATCAGTTCAGCTATTAAATTCCATCTTTTGTCACTGAACACTAAAGACTTGAAGTTGACGCAAATATGAGATCTCGTACCTGCTCGACCCATATTATTGAAGAGGCAAACCCAAGGTACAAAGAAACCGGAACAATTATGTACCTACAAAGAAATAGTTCAACGTTAAACCATGTGCAACAAAACTAGAGTAAAGACTTTCTTATACTTGGCTCCTCCGTGCAAACGAATCTCAGTTTGACATGTTTGCATAAACTTTTTACTTTCGTGATTTCAATGCGTTGCAAAGAATGTATGTCATATGTGTACTACTGTAATTTGCAGTTAAGGAGTCGTGTTCTATGCACATCAGCTGGGATTTTTTTTTTACTTTGGACTAAGAATTCAGTTGCTAGTTATTTAGTGGATTAGTAAAGTAGCTACCAAGTTGGTTTCAAATGTGCAGCTATGAACAACCAATAGCCAGTAGTCCCAAGAATCAAAGAGTTCTTTGAACCCAAACGTCGAACCACTGCCGACACCACCAAAGAGAAAAATGCGAATGATAAATACAAAATTCAAGCAATGTGGTACCCAAATTCTTCTCCTGATTGCCAAATCCAAAAGTTCCATAACCATCAGAATCAAGTTGATCAAAAACATAAAACATATCTAGTACTTCTAGCACTCATTCTTTATCCTTCTGTACTACTTTTGCGAGTGCTAAAAATTTCCATAATATTTGATTCGGAGTGCAGATGACTAAAAGAGCGAGTGTCAAACCCTTGAAAAATAGAGGAAATGGGAAAAAAAAAACATAAAAAAACCCAACTCACAGTGATGAGAGTGCTCTCTAGATTCTGAGTGGCACCAAAAGCAAGAAAGATGAGCAAGAAGGCAGAGCTGAGAATATGGACATCTCTGGCATGGTTCTATTGGATTCGAACCCGAGAATTATCGACAAGCAGTGGCCTCTCCAGATCATGAGAAGATTCCAGATCATGAAAAGAAGCTGCAGACTCCACAGCTGATTCTTCTTCTTCTTCAAGTTCCAATCCAACAGATATAGTGAGAGTTAGAGAATTCAACAACCGAAAGCAGGGTTTTTTTAGTAGTGATCAACTCAAAAGTCTGTTTGGTTGCTGAGAAAATGCAGGAAAGATTCTGGATGTAGTGCTTCTGGCACCCGAGAAAATTAATAATATTTAAGGACACCCCATGCAGTGAGTCACTGTTTAGAGAAAAGACATATCCTCTTATGATGATAATCTCTATGATTATGCTGACAAGTTAAATAGATTTATGTGCTACTGGTTGGCGGCAGCGGCTGAGGCAGATGTACACAATTTGATGTGCCACTTCATGCCACCACCTGTTAGAAACTGATATAAATATAAACTTGATGTATAACAAGTATCCCAGATTACAATCATGCAGTTTATATATGATACCTGGAGCAGTCATCCTTCTTTGATGAAATGCAATTCTTCTACTTGTTTAAGACCTTATGTTCAAAGGTGATAGAACCCTTAATGTCTGAACGATGCTTCACAAGTAGGGAATTGGATTATATATATACACAGATTTCATCTGATTTCCATCTATCGTGGAAATCAGTTACTGCAGTTGTTGGTGTTAACCCAAGTCAATCTGCCGTTTCATCCACAGCATGATTTGATGCTCCACATGCAGTGCACTGTGCTTTACAGATTGGAATATGGTTCCCACCTTAAGGATGTAATGATTATGCATAGTGGACAGCAAGGCCACTGCATGTGTATACTGACTGATGATTCATAGACAGCAAGGATGCAACTTTCAGTTGTTTTGTTTATTTGCATGCGTGTGTAAAGTATCTGTGAACAAAACTCTGCTGCAATTGCAGCAGATGATGATTAAAAGTAAGATAGATTGGATCCAAGTCTAATATCCAAGTTTACTAGTTGGCAGTTTTCACCAAGCAATGGATAAGCACTTGCTGCATGTTATCCATGCATCCTTACTTTTAGGAAGTAGTTTTACACGCTTACAACTCTTTAGTCAATTTGTAACATATTGGCAACTTAGATTTATATACTTATAATGTTAGTCAAGTCCAATTAGGTATCCAACATTCTCCCACATGGACACAGACTAAACATTATAATCAAAGTCATGCCTTTCACAACACTGATACCTCATGTGATCACATCAAGTTTCACGCATACTAACTTCCTTTCAACTACCATAATTAATTTAAATATTTGAACTCCAGAAAATCATGTGTTTATATACAACACAAGCACCCTGAAACCACAAATACTTAAAACTAATATGTAGAAAGAAACTTTAGACTTTTCAATGAATTTATATTCCTTCATTCATTCAAAACAGTCATTTCATGGATCAACTTTGGAAGATCCTGATGCATTCATCGAATTGCATCCCTCGAATTATTTATGTCCAATCATCAAGACACTAGAATAGACATATACATGCATACAGTCAGCAACTCAGACAACCAATAGGCTCAACAAGTGCATATGATTCAATAGGTCTTGATAGTGAACAACATAAATAACATTCGAAGACATATTTGAAATATACATGTGACTTACATCAAGTTTTTCTTACTCCCACACTTCAGCAGATTCTAGAGATTCAAGCACTCCCATCTTAGAGACATGATCCTTGAATACTCCTACTGCCAATGGCTTAGTCAAAGGGTCAGCTATCATTGAATTTGATTCAATATGCTCAATCGTGATTTCACTCTTTCTCATATGTTCTTTCACTGATAGATATTTGATGTCCATCAACCTTGTTGCCTCAGACTTCTTGTTATTCTTAGAGAAAAATACTGCAGCTTTGTTATCGCAGTATATTGTTAGTGGTCTCGAAATTGAATCAACAATAGCCATACAGCTGATTAAATTTCTTAACCACAAACCTCTCTTGGTAGCTTCAAAACATGCTATGAACTCGGCCTCCATAGTTGATGTGGCTAACGCCTTTTGTTTGGCACTTTTCCATGATACAGCTGCTCCTGCCAAGAAAAACAAGTAGCCACTCGTGGATCTCCTGTCATCCACACAACCTGCAAAGTCAGCATCTGTGTAGCCAACTAGTTCCAAGTTCTCTACTTTCTTGTAAACCAACATAAAGGATTTTGTCCTTTGCAAGTATCTTAACACTTTCTTGGCTGCAACCCAATGTTGTTCACCGGGGTTCGACTGATATCTTCCCAACACACTGATGGCAAATGCCAAATCAGGTCTAGTGCAGACCTGTGCATACATCAAGCTACCTACTAGAGACGCATAAGGCTTATTGACCATGCTTTGTCTCTCAATTTCATTCCTCAGACATTGAGACTTATTCAACCTGTCTCCCTTTCCCATTGGTACTTCTCCATTAGCACAAGTTTGCATATTGAATCTGTGCAACACTTTTTCAATGTACGACTTTTGTGAAAGTCCTAACAAACCTCGAGCCCTATCTCTTTTGATCTCTATACCAAGCACATATGATGCATTTCCCATATCCTTCATCTCAAAGGTCTTAGACAATAATCTCTTGGTTTCAAGCACAAGATTAAGATCATTGCTTGCCAAGAGAATATCATCCACATAAAGCACAAGCAAAATGAATCTTGATCCAATGACCTTGAGATAAATACAATCATCAATCTTATTCTCACAAAACCCAAAAGAAGTTACCTTTTCTTCAAATTTCAAGAACCATTGTCTCGAGGCTTGTTTTAGACCGTACAACGATTTGTTCAACTTACAAACCATGTTCTCCTCGCCTTCTTTAATGAAACCAACAGGTTGTTCCATATAAATATCTTCCTCCAAATCACCATTCAAGAAGGCTGCCTTTACATCCATCTGGTGCAGTTCAAGGTTGTAATGAGCCATAAGAGCCAACACAATCCGAAGTGAATCTTTAGTCGATACCAGAGAAAACGTTTCTGAGTAGTCTACTCCCTCAGTTTGTGTATAGCCCTTAGCCACCAGCCTGGCTTTGTGCCTTTCAATTCTTCCATTCGAATCCCTTTTAGTTTTAAACACCCATTTACACCCCACTACCTTGATATCATCTGGTGCATGAACTAAAGTCCAAACGTTGTTTGTTTGCATGGATTTCAGTTCATCACTCATTGCTTCCTGCCACAATTCAGATTGCAAACTACTCATAGCTTCTTGATAAGTAACAGGTTCATCTGATATGCCTTCATTTAGTTCTACTTCTTCAAGGTACACAAAGTAATCATTAGGTATTGCTGACCTCCTAACTCTTTGCGGCATCACCCTTCTTTGATTCACAGATACTTGCATTGGTTGACTAGTTGATGCATGCGATGGAGTTGAGGTTGCATTAACATTTGTAATGGATGAATCAACATTTGCAATGGGTATACTGCTTTGCAAATTGAAATCTTCAACTTGAAACTCCACCACAGATGGCTGTGAAACAATAAACTCCCCGTAGCTTTTGCCCTCACATATATCACCTTGCTCTTCAAATTCCAAAACTGTTGCTGCCTGAAAATTACTCGATGCTTCCGTTTCTTCAATAAACTTGGCAGCATTAGTTTCAAAAATTCTGTTTGGGAGATTTGACGCATAAAATCTATACCCTTTTGATTTATCAGGAAACCCCACGAAGTGACATGAAACTGTCCTTGAATCCAATTTCTTCTCAGTAGGGTTATACATCCTAACTTCCGCATTACAACCCCAAACATGCATGTGATTCAAACTTGGCTTTCTCCCTGCCCATAATTCAAAAGGAGTTTTGCAAACTGATTTGCTTGGAACTCTATTCAGTATGTAGTTCGACATTTTCACGGCTTCACCCTATAGAAACTGTGGAAGTGTTGAACAACTCATCATGCTTCTTACCATTTCAATTAGAGTTCTATTTCTCCGTTCAGCCACGCCATTTTGTTGTGGCGTGCCTGGGGTAGTGTACTGTGCTTGAATACCACACTCCTCCAAGTATAGAGCCAAAGGCCCCTTAGATTGACCTGCCTCAGTGTACCTGCCATAATATTCACCTCCCCTATCGGACCTTAGAATTTTAATGGACAACTCCAACTGTTTTTCTACTTCAGTTTTAAATAATTTGAAACAATTCAACACTGAAGATTTTTCTGAGATCAAATACAGGTATGAAAACCTTGAATAATCATCAATAAAAGTCACGAAATAAATGTTTCCACAGATTGTTTTAGTTGGAAAAGGTCCACAAACATCAGAGTGGATAATCTCTAATAGTTTTTGACTTCGAACTGAAGTCTTTTTCGTAGTTTTAGTCATCTTTCCCTTAAAACACTCAATGCAGTTTTCAAAATTTGAGAAATCCAAAGCAGGCAAAATTTTATCCTTAATCATGCGATCCATTCGTGCTTTGGATATGTGCCCTAATCTCCTATGCCAAAGCATGGAAGATTTTTCATTCAAAACAAGTCTTTTAGTTGATGTAAATGATTCAGTATTAAAACAAATACTTTCATTGCAAACCGAACAAAGCACTTGCCATAATTCATTAACTAGAAAACAGACTCCAAGTACAACTTTTGGATTATTTTTCATGTAAATCCTGACACTTTCATTGTCTCCATCGAAAGCAAAGCCAGTTTTTACAAGTTTCGAAACTGAAAGTAAATTCCTTCTAAGTGAAGGTACAAATAAAACATCAACTAAATCTAAAACAAAGCCACTAGACAACTTGAGCTTGAGGTCGCCTATTGCTTCCACAGCCACTTTATTCCCATTGCCAACATAGACTTGAAATTCTTCATTTCTTGTTGTTGAACCTCTTCTTGTGAAACCCTGCAACAAATTGGTGATATGAACCGAACAACCAGTGTCAAACCACCAAGAATTTGAAGGGACTTCAACAAGATTAGATTCAAAACACACAAAAATTTTGACTAAAATACCTTTCTTAGTTTTCAGATCTTTGAGTTTCTCACAATCCCTTTTCATGTGACCAGTTCGTTTGCAAAAATAGCACCTTATGTTGTCCATTATATCCTTATAATTCTCAGGTCCTTTGGAGGAGGATGCAGTTATGACAGCACTTATTATTGGAGGTCAGTTTAGGAGCCTTACCAGAATGAAAAAATGGTTTCTTCCTTTTGTCAGCATGCACAAAGTTTACTGCAGCACGATTGACATTGCGCCTAAGCCTGCATTCTTCTTGAGCAGCAATTGAAATCAGTTCATCCATGGACCATTTCTCTTTCTGAGTACTGTAAGTAACCTTCAACTGATCATAACACGAAGGCAGAGAAGTTAGTGCCATGTGGACCACAAAAGCTTCATCAACTGGAACGTCCAAGTCCTTCAATTTGGCTGCAGTATTCACCAACTTCAGAATATGCTCTCTAACACCCTTTCCTTCATCAAACTTCAGAGATGTAAGTGTTGTCATCTATTCTCCCATTTTAGCCTTCTCAGATTCCTTGAATTTTGCTCCGATGGCATCAAGAAAATCTCTCGCCTTATCACATCCAGTAACACCACCTCTAACAGTATCGCTCATGGTTCTTTTCATAACCATTAGTGACATCCTGTTAGCCTTCTCCCATTTCTCATGCTTGTGCCTTTCTTCAGCAGTTGAGGCATTTGTCAGTGCAGCAGGTTCATCCTCACGAAGTGCAAGATCGAGATCCATTAGTCCCAGCAAGATCTCTATATCTTGCTTCCATTTCTTGAAATTGCCACCACTTAATGGTTCAACAGATGAGAGACTGAGAGCAGACGAATTCGCTGGAGCAGTCATAGAAATGTTAGTTACAAATAAAAGTATGCAGTTACTGCTGCAAGTTTACATCGCACTTTTGAGTGAAAATCATAAACTGCCTTCCATATTGCATATATTGGCCATAATATTCCACAATCGCAATGATACATCAAGTCTTTGGACTAGACAATTGCAAACTTTTATAGGGAATGATTCATACAATTTATTAACCTTCATGCAATTTATATATATTTCCCTTTTGAGAAATATATGAACATGCTATGAATCTTTTAAGACCCCTTAATAGCCACGGAATACAATAACAATATTCACTTTGATGAATATCAGAAGTACATCAAGTACTGCACTACTCGAGAGATATATAAAATACATTTCAAATATATCATCATACATTTATCATAATAATAAAGCAGTAAAACGAATCTGGGACTTGTTATTTGGCTTTGATACCAAATGTTAGAAACTGATATAAATATAAACTTGATGTATAACAAGTATCCCAGATTACAATCATGCAGTTTATATATGATACCTGGAGCAGTCATCCTTCTTTGATGAAATGCAATTCTTCTACTTGTTTAAGACCTTATGTTCAAAGGTGATAGAACCCTTAATGTCTGAACGATGCTTCACAAGTAGGGAATTGGATTATATATATACACAGATTTCATCTGATTTCCATCTATCGTGGAAATCAGTTACTGCAGTTGTTGGTGTTAACCCAAGTCAATCTGCCGTTTCATCCACAGCATGATTTGATGCTCCACATGCAGTGCACTGTGCTTTACAGATTGGAATATGGTTCCCACCTTAAGGATGTAATGATTATGCATAGTGGACAGCAAGGCCACTGCATGTGTATACTGACTGATGATTCATAGACAGCAAGGATGCAACTTTCAGTTGTTTTGTTTATTTGCATGCGTGTGTAAAGTATCTGTGAACAAAACTCTGCTGCAATTGCAGCAGATGATGATTAAAAGTAAGATAGATTGGATCCAAGTCTAATATCCAAGTTTACTAGTTGGCAGTTTTCACAAAGCAATGGATAAGCACTTGCTGCATGTTATCCATGCATCCTTACTTTTAGGAAGTAGTTTTACACGCTTACAACTTTTTAGTCAGTTTGTAACATATTGGCAACTTAGATTTATATACTTATAATGTTAGTCAAGTCCAATTAGGTATCCAACACCACCCTCTCGTGATATACTTGTGACTACTCGACCAAGTTCCCACAACATGTGGGGTCTACATTTTTCTGGTGAATATCACGTAACTGCATGCATGCAGATAAAGACAGATTGGACCCTCGCAAATTGGAAGGATTCGGCGAAAATTCTGGAGGGTTCATGACGTGGATCGAGATATATGGCCGTTCATTTCTTAGCCAAACCATTTAACGATTAAGGATGTAACAACTATTGATTTTGGTTTACTCGAACGTGCGTGACCGTTTGATTCTTGGCTATAAAGATGAACTAAGGATTCAACAGCCAAGAATTCTGGTTATCATCACATGCATCAAGATTTATAACCATTTGATTCTTAGCTAAACATTCATTAATTAAGGATTCAACAGTAATATGATTATGATTTACCATATCACATGATAGTTCAAATCTTAGCTAAAGGGTAAGGATTTAGAGACTAATGATCTGATCCATATCACCGGTCTAGAATCATGTTCTATGCTCTGAGCTGATCCATTCTCGACAAACTCAAGTATATATTAGAAGTTGGAAGCAATATTCTTTCTATAATTAAATAATTAAAAACCCTCTGACTAATAAATAAACTTGCTAGGAAGAGTAAGATTTTAGGATATTAAAGTATGTGTCTTCATACAATTACATGGCTTGAAGGGTGTTCCAATTTGATAAGTTCTTGAAACTCTTTCTCCATCTCTTTTACTTCCCTCAGCAGACTGCTGATGCAAAACCCTAATCCACCCAAACAAACAGTTACTTGCCCTCTAAGCTTCTGATGATCCTCTATTAATCCAGTCATGGCGGCAATTTTTGAGGATAATTCATTGGAATTTTGAAGAAAAGAGTTTACAATGCTTTCAGTCTCTTCCTTCTCTGAATCCAAACCCCTAGAATCATTTTCCCTTGCTGATGTTCCAAACTCAATGTCATGTTTGTTATGAACTGCAACAGACTTCTTGGAAGCCAGTTCTTGAAGACAGTGCAGAGATTTCCCAAATTTTTTCTTGAAAATCTTCAAATCTTTCTCAAGGCCCTTCATGGGTTTTCGGAGTTCTTCCAAATCAAGGTCGAAGCACTGTAATATGAGTGATAGAGATTCTTTTATGTTGGACATGAAAAGCGAAAGATTCTCCATGTTTGATAAAGATCTCAGGAGCTTGCCATAACAGGCACCGTTGAAAGGGATGAACCAGAAATTAGGCTCCAGCTGAGCTTCTTCAATTGACTTCGCTAACTTTTTGACTTGGGATTTCAACTTGCTCTGTTTCTTTCTCAACTTTGGACTCATTGAAGCGATTTGGCTGTCGAAAAGAACTAAATCTTCGATGCATTCTTGAAGGGAACCCAATCCAAGTGAAAGTTTGAGTTTTGCCAGAGTTGCTGCTCTTGCAGGGGATGTGAGAATCTCTATGGTGACGAAACATATCAATCCAATGACAGCCCCTGTGATTCGAGCAATTGCAAAATCGATCGGAGGGCCATAATCTTTCCTGCCAAGTATTAGTAGTGCCCCTACAGCTGCTGATATTCCACCGGCTTGGCCATACATCCTGCTGTGCCTTAGAAAGCTTGTGAAAACTAACCAAGGTAGAAGAGATAAGAAACTCAAGTCCTCGACTTCCTTGAAGATGAAGCAACACAAGATCCCGTAGATTGATCCCATTGCCGTAGATTGTGCTCTAGCATTCGCTACAGTAAATGTTGCTTGTCTTCCCCTAACAAAGCTTATTGCATTTATTAGTCCTGCCCAACATGCTTCTCTCTCATTGAACAGCAAACCCAACAGCACAGCAAGGCCTAATGAAAGTGAGCACTTAACTGCAAAATATAGACTTGTTTTGCTTGGTTTAATGCACAAAATGTCACAGCTCCATTTGATTTGTGAACCGCCCGAGCTTTCAGTGTAAGAGCTCTCTCGCTTGCATTCTTCAATAGACTCGGTATTTTCTTGGAGGAGTTTCAGACAATCAACGAAAAAGAAAGCCAATAAATCTTCATGAAAAATGGTTTCAAGGGGCCAGAAGGCCTCTTTCAAAGATCTTTCCTTTTTCTTTCTTGTGTAGAAAGGTGCAAAGCGCTCGAGCTGCTCAAGCTGGTCATGTATTCGCCTTTTCAGGTTGTGTAAAGCGTCCGCTTGCAGTTTCTTCATCATGGCAACTGGAAAGGAAGGGCATGAAGTTGAAGCTATTGCAATCCCTCTCAAGGGTATTTCAACTTCCTGCAATTTTTCTCGAACATAGAAGCGACTAGGGTTGAGGATATTTCTGATTGTTGGTCTTTCCCACAGTAAGGCTTCCTGTCCAAAAGGAAACCACATTGGTTTAACTTAAAATCACAATGTCAGCAGAGAAAACCTGAGCAGAGGAACCAAACTCTTGTACAGAAGGTAGTTTTACCTGTTTATGTTCGATACTTCGGAGGAGCTTTTCTCCTGCTTCAGCCAAGGGTTTGGCCTGTAAAATAAAGTCAAGTGCAGCAGAGCTGTCTTGAGACAAGATTGCATCTAAATAGAAGTTGAACCTCTTCCTAGCGTTCTCGGCATATTTTTGGCACATTTGTCTCACCTGAAATGTTACAAGCATTCCCTTTAGGTTCATCGTGACATGTGATTTTGAGGTGTGACAAGAAAAAGAACAAGTTGAAGGTTATATCACTCAATTTGCATATTTATTCTACGCACACATCATATAACGATTTCAAATCTTATCAAAATTTCAGTAAAACTAATGTTGAAATCTCGAATTTGGACGGAGTAAGTTGCTACAAAAAGAAAGGAATTATGTGGTGGATGTGAAGTTGAACCGAAGGAATATGGAATAGACTGATTTTCAGGCATCAGTGACAAGAATTTAAGGACCTCTTCTTCCACTGACCCTTCTTTTTTTGGGTGTGTTTTCACTTTTTTTTCTTTTTTCTTTTAAAACTCGATCCTCTATAATATTATTTTTCCATTTTTGTTCCTAATTTTTAGTTCAGTTTATTCAAAATTTCTGTTAAATTTTGTACCTTTACCATTTTATAACCTCAAGAATGCCTTTTATAACCAAAACAAGAAAAGAAAAAACGAAAGAATGGACCACATGATTTGAATTATCGTGAAGTTTTTAAGAATCTGATATTGTGAACTACTCCAATCTACAACCAATGGGTTGCGAACTTCCATGCAAGAAGGTGGACGCACTGGCCTAACCAACATCTATGAATCCCGTACAAAATGATATGCAAACATATGGAAGACAAACAACACATGTTGTAAATGTATGTGTGTGTGTGTGTGTGTAGATGTATATATACCTCGTGGTAGGCAAGGTAAGGAGACAACACAGCTGCCAGAGATGGCTTTCGGTAGAAGAACAAGTTGGGAAACAACATAGCCCCAACAGATGCCGAAGCTCCAAGCACAGTACTCAAACACACCTGAATCGGGCGCATAAGTACCAACTCATCAGCTTCTGCACAATGAATGGCAGTGCCTACATACACAATCACAATCTGACCAAACGCAATCCGCTTAGACATCAAGTGAGTTGCTTCCGGCAGTGCCACAACAAAAGTGCACAGTGCCACTGCAAGGGCGGATACGAAATAACTGAAGTGTGCGGGTCCTATCAGCCGGAGGCTCAGGAGTGTAAGGATCAGGACCTGAATACAACCATAAAGCGCGTGCCAGAAGCCTCTCAGCGCCTCCCCAAGTGTCGCGTCTGAGAGGATGAGGATTGTGGTGAGTTAAGAGTATCCAGGGTAAGCTACTAAACGCCTGAGAGGCTGTGGACCGTAGAGAGTGGTGGTCTAGACTATGGTGCAGGCTAAGATGGTTTGAAATGCTGAGCGCAGCCTTAGGCACCACACGGCACAGGTCCAGCTCGTCCTGCTGGCCGGAACCATTGATGCCGGAGTGTTGTGAGTCTCCAAGTTCACATGTAAAACTGAATGAGATCATATGGTATCATATAGTCATGTGCTAGCATAGCAAAGCTAGATTCGACTTAAAACAAATTTGCCGGTGTATATTTGTTTGCTTTTAGCATGCAGATGCTAGTGAAATGGTAGTAGACAATTTTCATGGCTTTGGTAGAAACAAAGATTTTTTTTACATTTACTGAGATGTCAATGTGCAATGTCTCTACAAGTAAAGAATAAGTTCCTTTTATTTGTTTTTTTTTTTTTTTTGACTTATTTTTGGTTATGCTCTTTGGAGCTTCATTTTGATCTTATTTTGCTTTCTGTAAATCCAAAATTACCATTTTACTCCCTGAAAATGAAAATTCGTATCACTTTGACTTGTGGACTCTCTTCTCCATCAAACTTATAGGTTGCCTCTGGAAACATATGTAGGACCTAACATTTAATAAGACTATGTTACATGTAATAAATTTGATTATAAATCTCCATTATGTGTTTACATTCAACAATCAAAGAATATTAAGTTTAAAAGAAATTGAAGAGATGAAAAAGATTAAAAAAAAAAAAAAAAAAAGAAATTGATTAGCCTGTCGCTCCCAAATCAAACCCACATAAGAAATTAACAAATTTAAGGCAATGTGAAGCGAATTTGAGTTTTATATAAACAACTTTCAAGGTTCAGGGGGCAAAATAAGATCAAAATCCAGTTTCATGAGGCAAAGTTGAGCGAACTTTGAATTTCAGGGAGTAAAGTAACGACTTTGAGTTAAATAGAGCAAAGTGAGATTAAAATTGAATTTCAGGGGACATAGCTAAAATAAGCCTTATTTTTTGGGGGATTTTTGATCTAGGTCCAAAAGTATAGGTTATTTTTAGGATTTGGCCAGTTATCTAATTACATATTTTTGTATCAATTTGTCTTTTTAGATAAAAAATTTTAAATTCATTAACTTTTGTGATAAAGTTATATTATAAAGAAAAATGTAATACAATTAATCTATGTTATAGGTAGACTATGAACAAAAACCTATGGCATAGGTAGATAGACAATTAAAGCTAAATTACAATTCTATGGTTGGTGATTTAGTCAAAAGCCACTCTGGCTTACTTGGGAATCCTGGATTGTCAAGGGGAATTGAATCCCATCCGGATTCACTTTGTGAAGATTCTCGGGATCCCCATATCCTAATCATTCATCATGTATCATGCGGTCAGAAATCATTTGACTTTTTTTATTTAAAATTAAACACAAATAGTATCTCATGAAAACTGATCTCACGATATACGATGAACAGTTAGAATGTGGAGATTCCTAGGATCCCCACAAAATGGATCCAGGATCATCTTTCTAAGAGGAATTGGATCCCATCCGGATCCACTTTGTGGAGATCCTAAGGATCCCCACATCTTGTTAAGGATGATCTGCATAAAGTTGAGGTGGGGACGACTATGACAGTAATCCAAACTAATAACCAACTATTAGTTGGCAAAATGAAGCAATGATAATGCATTATTTGTTTGAGATATTGCCCCGGTGGCAGTATAGGTCCTTCCTTCGTATTGGGTTTACTGCTTACCCCTCATATTTTAGTTAAGATATGATTCTCATACACCCTTTTTTTGTTCTGCACAATTCTGTTATTTTTGTCTATTGATTCTCCTATAATTTATTCATATAAGACCATAAATAAACAAGAGTGTACACTATGCAAGAGAAAAAAAAATGTGCGAAAATCATTTTCCTTTTAATAATAATGACTAAATTTAATTGAATTGCTTGTAATACCTGCTAACAACTGTATACTGTAAAAAGAATAATAATAATAATACAAAAAAATATCTATACTAAGGGCTAAGGGGTGCGGATTCAAGCTAAGTCACACAATAAGTCGGCCATAATAATTTGTTACCGAACTCGCCAACTACATAAGTCAAACCCAAAACCTCACACTTACACACGTGAAGATGAAGACCAACTAAACTGACACTGCATTGTAACTTAAAGACAAAATGATAAACCTTCATATGTCATTAACATGACAAATGATATTATCTACACTAAGGGGAGGGGATGGGCTAGCAATAATGTGGTTCAAATTCGCCTTTGGCGAGAATCGAACCTCTCACTTACAAGTGAAGAAGAATACCACTAGACCGTAGTAGTGTAATACTAAGTAACTGTTTTAATGATTTTAAGTCACTTGTTTTTATATAGTTTTGATTCCTATCTGGAGAGAAATTGAAGCATTAAGAACATATACGGTTATCAATAGAAAGACCCAATTCGACCAAAGTACATACAAGAAATTGCAGAAAAAATACAGGAACAAGACCCAATTAGATATTGTAAGCCGTATAAAATAAGTGGGTCCAGATTAATTTATCCAGTTCTTATTTACTACAAACGGCGCTAAACACTGGATTCATACTAGATAGTACCATCCGGTGTCTAGAAAAGTCTGCCAAACAAGGCCTAAAGATTCCAAAAAGCACTTGCATTTTAATTAAAAATCTTGATGTGCTTCTAAGCAGAAATGTTTTTTAAGATAGCATTTCCAAACACTTGTAGAAAAACTAAGGGTTTAGTTCAAGAGTAATGTTAATCACTCGTCTTTGTGTTCGACTGGTACGTCCCTGATCAACAAAAAAGCCATTTGCACTGCAAACTGAATTCTGTCCTGACCAGATAAGATAATGGATCATCAAAGTGTCCACCAGATAAGGCAAATCTAAATGCTAAATATTTTGTGCGACTGAATGAGGTGCATAAGTACCAGATCAAAGAGAAATAACATAGTTAAAGAATACACCACGAGAGCACGAAATAAGTTCCAATGGAGAGATGGAGAGAGCGAGAGAGAGAGAGAGTCAAAATACGTTCCATCGTGGGTCGCCTGAGACTAAGAAGAGGAGGATCTGATTCTAAAATGAAGAAAATTTCTTCTTATACACTCATAAGTTCAAGACAGACTTGAATTTCCAGTAAGGTTCACTTTGAAATATGTTGTGCCAGAATCTGCGTGGCACAGCACGAGTGACAACTCAATACTCCCATCAAACATGTGCTACATTCGAAGAAGAACCTAAACCCGTTACACACAGCGGGGGTCACATTTTACACAAATATGAATGCATGACGTGAATTTGTGAGACTACAGAAAAACCTATAGCTCTATTCTTAATGTTTGATCACTTCTTTTGGGTCTTTCTCTATACACGTAAAGTCCAACTTGAATCAACATAAAGTGAGAAGTTGCAGTCGTATGCATTCGAATTAATATCATGATAAACATGTACTATTGTTTCCAAAAACTTAGTCCATACGCCAGCTATTTTTTCTATACTCTAGAATAATACACAAGCACCATCAGGGAGAACGGCTAATACATTTGAAAAAAGTTTGCAATACGTTTACATTATCTGCTACATCAGCTTAGAAGATAGAGTATCAAAAGAAGGATGGATTCATTTTCGGTGGTATAATATTACCGTAACTATGGAAGTACCTGAACTCTCCTTTTGTAGATGGGGAACAGTGCTGTAATGTATTGATTCCATGCTTCCTAGCTTTACGCATATCATCCTCCAAAATTCCTTCATCATGTTTAATACATCTATGTTGCATCTTCTGTTGGACCAGAAGCTGATACTTGAAAGTTGAAACTGATTCAGAATAAATCATCTTTGCCAATAAGATTTTCTGGGCTTTTCTCTATTCAAGATACCACCAAGGTTGGCCAATGCATCCTGATATTTGCGGATTTTGAGGAAACCGCTTATCATGGAAACTTCACTGTCTGAAAGCTTTGCTTTCTCCATGACCATATCAACAAGGTTAATTAAGGTATCCTCCATGGATAAAGCTTGGAGTCCTTCAGCCAGCATAGAAAATGATGAGAATTCTGGTAAATAACCTTTCTCCATCATCTCAACTGCAAAGTCAACTGCTTCTCCAATTGGTCCTCCACCATTACAAAGCCCGCGAAGGACAATCTTATACGTTATAGAATCAGGAGGATCACCTTTCTCCATCATCTCTCGGAAAAGCCTCATGGCTTCTGTTGTTCTCTTCCGTTTAAATAGCGATTGTAGTACGGGGTTATAAGCCTGGGGAGATGGGATCAACCCTTTCATCTGCAGACTTCTGAGGAGTCTGCTTGCAACCTGAACCCTACCTGCCCTACATAACCCCCCAATCAGTGTCCCGTATGTGACTATGTCTGGTTCACACCCATTTGAACTCATTGTCTGAACAATATCTGCCGCCTTCTTTATATCCCCAGCTCTACAGAAATACGTGAGCATGGAATTATAGGTGAACTTGTCGGGCTTCAAGCCTTCCATTATCATCTGGTCCATAAGCTGGGAAGCTTCCTCCACACGTTTACTCTGACAAAGGCCATCAATAAGGGTGTTGTAGGTCACTGAATTTCTTGAAATCCCCTGCAGTTCCATCTGATCAAAAATCTCTTCTGCGTCATCAATTCTTTTGTTTTTGCACAACCCATCAATGAGAGTATTGTATATAACCACATTACGTGCACAACCTCTCAACTCCATTTCTGTCAGCAGGCTCATTGCCTCCTTTAGCCTCCCTCTCGAACAGTGGCTATCAATCAACATACTGTAAGTAAACCCATCAGGCTGGCATCCTGACGCCTTCATCTCCTCAAATAGTTCCAAAGCAGCTTTATGATTACTGTTCAAGCAGAGACCTTGAATCAGAGAATTGACAGTACAAACATCAGGCAAAATTCCCTTGCTAGTAAGAACACGAGCAAGTTTGGTTGCCTCTTCAACCCGGTTCTCCTTACACAATGTGCTAATCAGAGTATTATATGTGACAGTATTTGGAGAACAGTCCCTCGAAACCATTTGATCAAGAAGTTCCACCGCCTCTTCAATTTCACCCAACTTACACAATCCGGAAATCAAGGAGTTATACGTGTAAATATCCAGTTCAAATCCCTCTTGAAGCATCACGTCCATGATCTCCAAAGCATGCGTAACATGCCCCACCCTGCACAAACCCTTCACCAACGTATTAAACGTAAACTGATCCGGAGAGAACCCCTCATCCACCATCTTTTCTATAAAACTGAACGCTTCATCGACCTGACCCTCTTTGCAAAACCCATTAACCAAAACATTAACAGTCACATTTGTACACGGGCACCCATGTTCTACCATCTGGTCCCTCATTCTCAATGCCCCTTTCATGTCACCTTCCTCAATGTACCCCTGCATTACTGTCGTGAACGTTTTCTCATCCGGCTTCAAACCATGGTTCGACATATCCTCCATCAACAAAAGGGCAGGCCTAATCTGATGAGCTCTACACAATGCCTTTATCAAAATGTTAAATGTCGAAACATCCGGCTTAATTCCTCTACCAAGCATGCCCGAATTCGCAGTTTCGACTAGCTTAAGTTTGTTCCCCTCAACAACAACATTCAACAAGAAATTGTAAAAATGAGTGTCGGGTTTGCACCCGAACTCGCCTTCCATCATTTCCACAACCCCAAGAATTTCATCATACAAATCAAAGGCTGCGTAGCTCTGAACAAAAATCAAGAAAGTACCTGAGCTAATAGGGCAGCCGACGTGCTTCATCTCGTTAAGGATGCTCCTCATCGACTCGAAAGACCCCACCTTTCCGAGCTTGCGGAGGACCTCCTCGTACACGGTGGAGTCGGGGGTGAAATTGGGCTGCTTGGAGGCCCAGTCGAAGAGGCGGAGCGCAGAGGACTCGTCGTTCTGGCGGCGGAGGGTATCGAGGAGCTGCTGCGGAGTGAAGTCCGGAGGGAGGTGGTGGTGGTGGTGGGTGGAGGTAGGGGTTGAATAGGAGAGGGAAGAATGGATGAGGAGCCGGTCGTGGCGGTGAGAGAGCGGGAAGGAAAGAGAAGTGAAGGGTTTTTGAGCGGAGGAGGGCGGCGGTGGCAGGGTTTGGGGTATGGTGTGGGTGGGAGACCATGGATAGCATTTGAGAGAGAAGGAGAACGCCATTGAAGCAATTCAACAAACGGATGGGGTGCTTTCAGGCCATGGCGGAGAAGAAAGGCTAAAAGCAGCTTTTAAATTGAGCTGAAAATTTGTTTGAACTACTGAAGTAGAGAAAGAGATTGACGGATAAGTTGCGGTTTGTATCCTGGTTATGGGATTTTCTTTCTTTCAGTGAAACGACGCCGTATGGCGAGTTAATACGTGTAGTTGACAGTTGACCATTCTTCTCTCTGTCTTTGCCTCGAATCCCAACTGTTCATTCCTCTTTCCTTGCTTCAAATATAGATCGAGAGCTTATTGCAGATTGCTTTTCAAAAAGCACTTTATTCCTTGGCATTTTTTAGGAGGCACTTATCAATAGTGTTTTGACAAAGAAGCATTCTTTCGTTTGACTATTCACACGGGAGTGCTTTGCACGATAAATAAGTGCATTTGATGGCGTTGGGCTGTGAGAATATGTGTCTCGCTGAAGGTGGGTCAAAATCGCTCGTGTTGGTGTCCCTAGAACTAGTTAAGATTGGAATTGACTCCAGCACGTCATGTATATTCCCGTCCCACAAAATAGGACGTATAAGACACAATAGATGGGATGATTTCTTCGCCCTTAAAACTCAAAAACCGTCACTTTATTTCCTTGTTTCTTTTAACTTCGTTAAACATCTTGTATGTGGCAACATGTGTCAGACAAACCACCCAATAAGACTGCCACATGTGTCACTAGGTCTAGGCCAACATCGACCAAAGTTGTATTTTACACCTGCAGCAGGGAAGTTATTTCCCTCGAACAGATAGGCATGTACATGAAAACCGAAAATAGGCACAGAATCACAACTCAACAACGGAAAATGGGGAGATCATCATCTCAAAACCACAACCAAATGATTCGTTGAAGCAGTCAACATTTTACTCGAGGGAGCGTGCGAGCCCAAGCGTTGCCGCAACCATAAGTAAAAGCATCTCTTACCAACTAGAAAAGATGAGAGAAGATCAAAAATACAATAAGATGCCAAGGTAGGTCATACAGAGGAGGCCAGTAAATTAGCAACAAGGAAAGGCCATAAAAGCATGCTCCTTTTATACTGCTCCAAAGTAAAATGACAAGGGTCATATACAACACTCGGAAGGCGGAAAGGTGCCGTCTAAACCCCGCAAACAGCTACATATTAGTTTGTTGACATACAGCTACCAAAGCAGCCACTCAACAAAGATAGGTTCTATCAAATAAACATATCATATGATATACCAGAAACCACAGACGCTTGTTTAAAATAAATAAGAAACAACGGCGAAACTTGGAAATTGATTCCATCATTTGCCAAGCCGCCAATTCCACAATGTATAAACATATCACGCAAGTAACAAAGGGTGCAGGGACGAACTGCCCACCAGATAGCCTATGATTCATAATCTAGCTGGCTCGGCTCTTAATGACATCGAGACCAATCTCAGTTGGATCAGTCGCTTGCAACTCAACCTGAATTCCATCGAGCTCTCTCTTGAATCTGTCTTTGGAGCTTGCGTAGATCATCTTGCTTCTCACCCTTGATGTATCAGGAGACCTTCATAGAAAGGAGAGGGAAACAAACAATTGAATTTAGAGAACGGATGATTAGATAACAGAGTACACACATGTTTGAAAATGATTAAAAAACCGGGCATTACCAGGCAATGAAGAATATCCGGCTTTTCTGGACACCTTCAGGTGTAAGAAAGTCAAAATCAAAAATAGCATAACGGCATTCATCAGCAGGAAGCTTCTCAGTGAACTGCTCATAGGTTTCTGCTGGTTCACCAACATGTTCCACCACAACTTGCTTTTGCTTCTCCTCAATCTTGAAAACTATGGAGCGGTAGGTCCGCTTTGCCTTAAGCTCCAAAAACTTCAGTTTGCAATCATCGTGCACAGCCATACCAGATGCTGCGTTGGCCTGTAAATTGCATGCAATTAACAAAGATCAAACGGCTACACTACAACTTTTCAAGAGAGAAATGAATATAGATTGAAAAGACGTTTTATCAAACAAAAATTTGACACAAGGAATCTCTACATGCAGTCCCAAGTTCTCAACCAATCCATCATGTCTTATTTCCAAGGAAACCGCATAACTCGGGTGAAATGCGCACAATTTTTCTTATCCTCAGAATGTCTTTTCATGATATGATCCAAAAATTATAATCTTTTGGTCCTCTACAATGCCTTAAGTACAGTAATAACACAACAAAAACAACCAATGTCAAACTTCTTTCCCTCGCGCCGTAGAGAAAACTGATACGAATTGCACCCTTATATGTTTAATTTTCATCCGAATCGTATCAAATTGACTCTCACACAACATGCACACACACTAATAGCCCAACAATACAAGATCGGCAAATTATACATAAACAAACATAAATACTAAGTACTCAACAATATTTTCATGGTATCTACCAAGTCCTCATTACTTTATTATATGTTTAAGAACAAATATACAAATTACACCTGACCAGACCGGCCCGGCCCAAATATCTGTTACAGATAGTAGATCCACAACATTCCCAATCAGCAAGAACCAGATCAAATTCCCGGCCCAAAACACATAGACTGCAAAATCCAATCTTAAAAAAAAAAACAATAAATCGCGATCAAAATTTCAACAAAAATACAGATCTGAAAGCACGAGATGTATAGATAAGAGTAGATGAGCTACAAATTGGAGCCAAATTAGTTTAAAACTATCAGATCGACACAGCGGAGGCAAGAAAATCGAATCAACAGAAACGATGATCGATTAACCAGCCGAGAAATCGCAATCGGACATAAATCCGTGATTTTACTTTATTTTCTCTAAATTTTCTCGGCAGCCATACAGAAATTACAGCCAGAAAACCCTATCCGAGCAAAACGGAGCTAAAAGAGTGCGAAAAACTCACCATTTTCGCTGCTGTTCGGTTCTCTGTTGGCGACGAAGGAGGAGGAGAAGATATAGGGAAAGGGGGTCTCCTCCGATGACGACTCGGCTATCTGTGTCTCGCACAAGAAATGTCCAAGGGCCCTTTATATTGGTGGCTCTCTGGATGCCAGAGGATTGACAACGTGGAACTGATCGTATGATAGATGAGCGGGTGATGGGCGGTTCGGCCAATGGCGTGCCGCCACGACTTGTACGGGTCTTTGTGTGTGGATGCGGGAGTGGCTTTGCTTCAGTCGGCTTCTCCAGACTCGGCTTATGAGATATGCACTAATTTCCTATTTTAAGACATGGTTATTACTAGACTTGGAAGAAATGGGTACAGTTGATGACGAGTTGGACACTAATTTATAGTGCGCGGATTACTTGTGACTTAAATCAAATTTGTTGATGTAAATATATTGATGTACTAAAAACTTAATCTATAATTTATTCCACATTTTAACAAATTTGTTGGTGTAAATATATATTGGTGTATTAAAAGAATAACTAAATGATATGAATGAGTATGTAGGTTTTCGTTATGATATACTTGAACATGAATGCATCACAGTAATATACGAGGTGTATATCTCGTACTCTGTGAGTCTTTCGGTCTCTATAATGGTAGACCATCATGATGAAGCTACTAACTGGTCACTTTTAAAGAAAAATAAACATCCCACTATAGTTGAACTTAAGAGCTCTCTCATACAAGTGGAGATGAATATTAATTAAACTGTAATGCTAAGTGGAAAACAAAGAAATTCTAGTGTCTGGCATCCGACCACCAATTTCCAACAGCCCAGACTCAAAAGCGCTATCATGGCCCACCCTCTAATTTTGAGGCCCACCACTACCCCATTTTCTGACCTATCGTCTCACTCTTTTGGTCTTATTTGGTGTTCGGACAGAAGACCTTCTCCTAAACCAGAGAAATTGTATTATTTTATTAATATAATAGTACTTAAACAATGTTTTAATGCACATTGGACCTTATATTATTGTGGTTAGTGTCTAATTTTTATTTTTTGGTTTAACAATGTTTTACTTTAAGAGGTGATGTTTTGGGTAAGTTACGCAAATTAGGTATCAAACTCAATAAAAATTTTCAATTATTATGATTATCCAAGTAAGTCCAACATGATACATCTCAGTTACCATGTAAAAACAATACCACTAAACTATAGGGTTGTAGACAAGTCGAGCCATACTGAATATTATATTTGTTTAATTGAAAAGCAAACCAAGTTAGGCTCGAGCAAGCTTAAAAACTTCAAGCTTGATACTAAACTCAAGTTGTTTAGGGTCATTTACTACGATAAGTCAGCCTGAATTGTAATTTGCAACTTATTAGTGGCACATATTTTAAAATTAATATATAAAAATAGACAATATAAGACCAAAATTTTCAAACATAGTAGTTTAAGCTAGCGCATAAATGTCTTTTTAAAAGCCTGTAATTTCTTCATAAACAAAGAAGAAGGGATCTCCATCTTTAAAAATTCAAATTGAAGATGGTGAATTTAAATAGAGAAAAAAATAAACAAAATTCTCGAAAAGCAAAATATCAAAGGTGACAATTTATTTCAATCAAACTTCTTGAATATAATGTACTTTTAGTTGTCTCGTAAAAAAATGAATTGTCACAAGCTCTGCGAATCAAATACACTGATGTTCAAAAACCGAAGCCAATACAAGTTTGAACTACTTCAAACCAACTATTATCAAAATATAAAATTGTCAGCCCTTACAAAGACAACAATAACTTAGACGAACATATATATCGTCGTCATAACGACATAACTTAAACCATACAAGTTCCTCTCTTCAAAAACGGCTCAGCTTGGCTGGGCTAGCTCGGCTTGTAATTAACATGTTAATAGGTATTTTGGGGGTTGACATAGTGTTAATAGATCATTACTGAATTAATAGTGCCATATGTTCAGATATTTTTCACAAGGAAAAAAAAGGGCTAAATTTTAAGGAATAGGATCCTCTCTATATTCTCTTTGTAAGAATCCAGATGATCAATTAATCGTGTTTATTTATCGTATATTATATGGTTAAAAATTATTTTAAAATTGAATATAAATAGTACTTAACGAAAACTAACCGTACGATATATGATAAACGGATATGATTAATCGATCCTCATATTCCCACAAAAAGAATTTGAAGAAGATCCTTGTCCAAATTTTAATAACCAAAATGACACAGGGCCGGGGGGTCCACACAGATTCTTTTTTCCGCATCGATACAACGCAACACCACCTTTTGATATGAACTTGAATTATTAATTTGCCACTACTTTTATCAAGAAAAAAAAATAAAGAAAAAGAAAAATCAGTAGCACATGAACGATCATGATCAACTAGTTTTGAAATCCCTTCTTCTTCTCATGAGGTACACAAACACAAGTGATCTCAATAATTGAACAACTAATAATACTAAAATACTTTTGAGTGTGTGCATCGAGTTTAGTTCCTCTTTTTTGTTTTTGCCTTTTTTTTTTTTTTTTTTGATATAAAATCCCTATTGATTTTCAGTTCTTCTTTGTTACCGAGCTCTGTTATATATAATTTTTATAAATAATGTTATTCACATATTTATTTTTTATACAATTCATTCAATTTTTTATAGTTCAATCTAAAGTATTGAAAAATATCAATATTCAAAAATTAACAAAGAATGTGTGAGAGATAAAAATAAGTGTTTGAATAACATTATCCAATGCAAAAAAGATTCAGTTTATTCACTAAGACATTTCGTCGAAACTTGGTGGGCTTATTGTTGTTAGCTAAATATGTTGTGCATATGTCAACAAATATCGACATATACCGAAGTAATCTAATGAGTGAGATTAAGAGAATCTGTCGAGTGCTATCAACGCAATCTGTCGAGATATATTAGCAGACATAACATCAAACATTAGGTGGACACCAAAAGGACTCGTACTAAACGTACAGAGATTTGTCATTAGTTACCAAGAAATTTTACAAAATAAAGACCCAAAAAAAGTAACACAAAGAAAAAATGCCTTGAAAACAAGAAAACAAGCAACACACCAACCATCTCACCAAAAGGCTAAGCAAAATATTAGGCCCACAAACAAACAGCAAAAATCGAACAAAACCAAACAATTGGCTTAAACGAGCTTTATGGGCCAAGTCTTAAAACAGAAAAAAAAAAAAAAAATTTCTTCTTCGCGCAGTCGTCTTCTCCAAGAAGACGTTGTCGCCGTAACTGCACTGGCCGTCATCTTCAAGTACGAGGGGTTCTCAGAAAATTTCAAAGCACGATTTAGGTTCTCCGAAGTCCTGAGACCTCCCAAATCCCTTTTTAGATCCTTCACTGGTGAGTCGTAGCCGAAGGTCTGTGTGGCTGCGGAAAGCAAACTATTTTCTCTCGTATTGACGGCAAATAGGATCAAGCATCGATAAATTTAACGGTAAGAAGTTACTAACTAAATTTGAGGACAAACTATAATACTTATACGTATTTAATATTGTAAGTATTATATTTTGTTATTGACCCCAAATTGATAGTTTGCATCACTAATTTCTTACAAATAAAAAAATTTGTCACAGGGAGAATTGACATATTACTCGAGAATACAACGATCTAACTTGGAGCGGAATAACATACAATTAAAACAAACAAGTATTACAAACTAAAACACTATTTTAATTTATAATGTGGGACAATATCTTGACAAAAAATAGCATGCCCTTGAACAAAACCGAACGAATGCACATACTATTCATGTTGGCCATGTAAATTGACCACACAAGTCAATTCTTATCCAAATTGGGACCATTTCGAGGCCAAGTCAAATAAGAATTCATCAAATATGCTCACCATAAGGAAGAAGAAGCATTGATGCAAATGGTGGATTGCCTGGTGCAATTGAAATTCTTCCATCTTCCTCTACTCACTTACAAAGCATTTTAGTAATTTTAATTCGGTGATATATTTATACTAAAAGATGGGGGATTCAGATTAAGCATTACAATGGACCAGTCAATATAAATTGGTATTAAGTTTGAATCTATATGAGTTAAGGCTAAGATTTTTTACTTATAACGGTAGAATAATATTATTAAATTGTAGTACTAAGTACAAAGTATTTTAGTAATTTTAAATGTATTGTGTTGCAATTATTACGCCTGACTTTTTGTATTAGAATATACCTAGGAGGATCCTCTTTATGACGATTCTGAGGATTCTTAAATCCTGTCCGTTCATTGTATATCGTGCAATCAGTTTTTGTCATGTATTATTCATATTTAATTTAAAATAAAAGTATTTAAAACAATTTCTAGTCGCACGAGATATACGATAGACAAACACGATTTAAGGATTCTCAAAATCCTTACAAAGAGGATCCGGAGAGAATCCTCCTTCAGAATATACAGTCTCGTTTTCCTACATCACACGGTATAGGAAAACTCTTGGTCTAGGACCGTTGGATTAGATATTTTGAAGCTTATATTAAGTATCATATTTTCCTACACCCATGCATTATCTTATTTTGGTTCGTTTATAGCAAATAAGTATTATCCGGCTAAGTATTTCATTAAGTAGTTCTTACTTGTATGTTACAAAGAATGAGAATTGGAAGGACTAGGGATGAGAAGGATTGGATATGGAATAAACAACTTCCTTCATGTTAATGGGATATCTTAAATTTTCATATGGATAATGTTATTCATACATTTATTTTTATTACCCATGCATTCTTGTTAATTTTTTGTCATTGATTTTCTTCAATTCATTCGATCTGAATGTTAAAAATTTTAAAAAAGTGTGTGAAAAGTAAAAATAAGTATGTTTATAGCACTACCTTTTTCATATATCCTATATCAAAATCTATGTAGGACCCACTTATTTATTCATTCATTTGATTTTAGCAGACAAAGGATATGAAATCAATGGGAATGTACACCTTTTCCTTATAAATTGGTTCTTGAAAAAATAGGATCTAATTACAATATTAATAACATATAAAATTCATAAATTAGAATGCAAGTAAATACACAATTTAAAGCATGCACATTATTGGTCGGGTCAGATGTTAGATATTCTATCATTAAGACAAGTTTACGCCCCACTACGATGCTCATGATTAATTGGCGCTTATCTCTTAGAATATAATCATGTTCTTGTAATAGTAGCATTTCAAATCACAATGCTCCAATGAACCACGATTGTATTGAAAACTATCTCATATGGACTTAATGAGACTCAAATATTTAGTGCACTCTATGTACTATGATGTAAACAATGAAAATTTATATAACGATTATTGGGGTCTTCTTTATTTATAGAATTTGAGATACGTCTTTTGAAAGCATGTGATTATTCATGAAGAGTTGTCAAAAGTTGCAACTCTTCATTTGAATTGGGATAGACACATCTTTTCACTAAAAGACACCACTTTTAATTTTCATTCAACTAATAAATTTAATATAATAGCAAGTGGTCATCCATCATAGTGGTGAAGATGAGTGTTGCCCTATGGTTTCGAACCCCCACATGAATAGAAATTGACACAACACTATGCAAATTACAATGCAGACATTAAAGAGAGAATTCAATGGGAAAAGTACCGCATCGTGATAGATAACTTTTGGCTTTGAACCTTTTGTAGTGAATTGCTACCAAGTTTACTTTGCTATCTAGTGAACACAATATCTTAACTGATATGTTGTTTGTGTAAACCAAGATAATAATAATCATACAATATCCTTCCAAACGCATCGTGGTTGCTCGGTTCAGTTCCTTTCGCCCCTGAACAATTCTTGGTTTATCATGAGTACTCTAGAGAATTAAGCCCTTTCAGAAAATTCTCATAGGAACAATCCTATTCCACACTGAAGATAGGTGACTTCCCATTAAGAATATCTTCCAAGCTATAGAAATTAGTAAAAGCATAAGGCTTAACCTAATTTCAATGGCAGACAACACTTTTATCATTACAGGACATGGATAAGAGAGTATATCTCCGTAGTGCTACTCCGAGTTGTCATAGTTTAATTGTCCCTTTTGAACCTAGATCGTGGGATCTCCAGTCATCTTAGTTGGGTTTCCACTAGGTTTCCACTATGACTACTATAGTTACAAGCTTTTAGCTCATACTCCTCAACATTTGAGGTATTTTTCGGAAGATCTCTAACTTTTCAATACCTTAAACTAACTCACTTTAAAAGATGAGTTTAAAACCATCTTGTAAATTAATCCACAACATTATCTCTTTCAAGAAGCAAATTACTTTTTCTTTCTTCTGAAGTATATATCATTTCTCAAAGAAGCAATTCCCTCATATTGTGGTTGCTTTGAAGCCTAATGACAATCCCTTCTATGAGAAGCACTTCTACCACTGTTGCCCTTAGCCTCTAAATAAATTTGATCTTACCTGTTGGAATGAATCTCTTTCATTTCTCACAAGAACAATACTCTACCCCGAATTCATTAATTTGAATTCAACAGTATGTATCTCATGAATTCATTAATGATACGCGATATATTTTGTGACAAAACTTTACACTCGATGTGCTAATATTGAAGACAACCTGCACCAGTCACCAACTCTTGGATTTTGCAGCAAAGGCCTTCAATCCACTGCCCCAATGCCCTCCATTGAACTCCATTATTTAATTATTCCATTAATTTTAATTTGTGACAGATAATTGCTCATATGAGCCTCCCTATTGGATCCAAACACGGAAATACACATCATAAATAATAAAAGGAATTAAAAACTAATTATACTCAAATTAAATTTATATTTTTTCATTAATGTGGTTCATCTGTGATTCTCAACATCATAAAAACGCTCGAGTGTTGAGACAACATAACAACACCGATCAGCAAAACACAAAAGTAACACAACACAACATAACCAACACAATTCCAATTACCAATTGGGTTTAGTTATCCACGTCTGTGGTTCTCGTTTTTTCCTCGGTCGAAACCTCCTTGGTCTCCGCTGCTTTTGGGGTCGGTGGAAGAGGAGGAGTGGTCATCTGCGGTGGTGGAGCTTGACCCGAAGCCGCAGCAGGAGCAGCCACCTTGTCTGCAGCTGCAGCTGCAGCATCATCAGACAAGGGAGCCAAGAGATAGTCAGGGGACAAAAACAAGCTCTGGGATGGCCTTCTCTGGTGGCGATTCGTTCTCTGAGACATTTCACCTTCTTTTTGGAATTGGGATTGTGAGAAAAAAGGATGAGAAAAAGGAGGAGGAGGAGGAGGAATGATGAGTATGGGGGTGAGAGTATGGAGAGTTGGTGTTTAAGCAGTTAGGTGGTATGGGCATGTAGAAAACAGTGTTGACTCTGTTTTTATAGTGCTTTGCAATGGTTAAAAGCTGGTAGGTTGGGATTATCTAATGCCCCGGGATCTATTGGGCACACTATCTTGGGAATAAAATGGGAAGATTTAACTATGTAATGCCATATTTATCCTTCATAATGAGTGGGTATGAGAGTAAAAGTTCTATGATGAGACGGTCGTATACGTCTTTTCAATTATATTTACCAGTTACTGCCCATGAAATAAGATACTTGTAAGAAAAAAATTTAGGAAAAGAAAATTCTTAGGTAGAGGTGAAAGGGTGGTTGATGGTACATAAATGTTATTTGACCACACCGTTAATTGTTTGGATTGCGTGCTGCTCATGTAAGGAGATGATTGTTACAAATTACCATAAAAGTTTCTTTAAAATGATACTTTGATCCAAGTCTAAAAGTTTGAGTAGTTGTTGAATTTAGTTCACTTTCCCTATTATTTAACCTCAGTTATATTTCTTGAGTTTTGCACCTATATTCAAATTTTCAATTTGAATATTTAAATATGAAAATCTAATCGCTTTCATAGAAAATAGTTAAAAGAAAATTTATTTGTCATCATATATAATACCTATATCATAGGTTGATAAAACACATTTAGCCTGTGTTATAGGTATCTACGAAAATAAATGAAAAATAATTTACCTATAAAAAAAGAGAAACAACATTACTTTAGTCTAAAGTAAGGAGAGAAATTGCACTGCACGAATGTGCAGTGTTTGGGTTCGAATTTCACTTTATTTACGAGACTGCCATTATCATGCCTTCAGCCCAATTTCACTTCATTTACAAAATTTCCACTGGGCTTAAGAACAGGTTTTGGGTCTTTGGGCTGGATCTGGCCTTTCACTCGGGGAGACAGAGGGAAGAGGGACAGAAGGGTTGACATGTTGGAGGGTGGGTGTGGCTATGGCTGATGCATCAGTCAGAGGGTCATTGGGGGGGGGGGAGATGAGGGGGACAGAGGGACAGACAGATTGGAGAGAGATGAGAGCTCTGGATTGGAGAGAATGGCTGACAGAGGTTTGGGAGAGTGTGGGTTTTCAATTTTCTCCTCTGATTCAACAAGTAATGCACTGTTTTAAAATCATTGTTTATTGTTTGGTTTTCCATTTGCTTTGTTAAAATAGAGATTGAGGGATAGGTGTGAGATTTGGTGAGGGGAAATGTTACAGAGAGAAAGAGAGAAAGGCAAAGAAAGTGGGATGAGTGGGGGTGAATAGTTCCCGTTGGTACAAATATGTGCTCATCCTTTACCCACCCTATGTCTGATCTCCCGGTTTTATTTTGTTTCTACCAAAATCCCAGGCGTAACCACTTTCTTTTTTTCCATAATCTCGCACTACCTCTCTCTCTCTCTTTCTGTTCGGTCCAATCTCAAACTCAGCGGGTCAAACTCAGTCTTTGGCACCTTTGCAAATCTAGCTTCAGGCTATACATTTTTCTCTCTGCATCTGCACAACGTCGTTTTGTTAGAAATGTGCCTAAAGCCAATCATATGATGATACTTTACAGACATTTCACATGTTAAACTAATCTAGTTTAATATAAAGGGCAAATATTATTGTTTAAAGCCATCTCATATAAATGTTATATGCTTAAACGATAAGTCCAAGAAATATGTAATTAGGAGAATGTGATCTAAAGAAGTTAGATTCATGAGACCATTCTTTTTCGTATACATATCCTAAACGTTCCTGATCATAGGATTGCCAATTAGGCATTGACAGTCCGTTAAGATCAGTACGTTCTATGTCTTTTCTTAGAGAGAGTGATTGGTCTCGAGTCATTGGTGTGACTGACACCAATACAAGCATGTAGGTGCTCAATAGAGAATGAGTCCATTGAATGCGATCAACAAGGAGTTCTCATACTCATGTCACATGAAAACTCATGGTTGGCATAATGCAAAGTAGTCCTTTGACCTGAGGCATCATAGTTATCTTATGGTTAGGTCCTTAATCTTTGACTATGTCAAAGTCACTCCGTCAAAGGGTGTCCACGACATAGTTGAGGTTAAGCCACTTAGTCATGGAGGCAAGTGAATGCACAACAAGGGATCTCTAACCTTCAAACCGTTTAAGGAAGAATACTCTATGATATGATTAAGAATCTCTGGCTAGAGTATGAATAAGATTTAGGAATTCGTTCCAAATCACATTCAAGGTAATCATATAAATAAGAGAATCACATTGGATAGTAGACATGAATAAACTATCAAATCAATAATGTGGTCAAGAGTATTGTTTTAGAGAAATACTGTATTGCATTGTAATCCCAAACTGAATAAGTTCTCCACCTCTTCTGATTAGCTTAGGTAGCCATGACATATTGTTAGGTGTCACTTATGGTTTGTGGAAGCCCTAAAGGTGTATAATCACTAAAGGGATAATTGAAAAGTAAGTTTCAATTCACAATCGATTTGAAGAGTTCTAATCGCTCACTGCCTCTCTAAAAGGAACCTAATGGATTATACACCGTGTAAAGTAGAGATTGAAGAAACAACGGAGATGAGTAAGGATAATTAAATGGTTTAATTATTTATGGCTAGGATTAATTAATATGTTAATTAATTAAACAAATAAGTTTGTTTTAGACCTCGGGTTAGTTTTGGGCCTCAAGGCCCAATGGGCTTCGAATGTCAAGTCCAATAACTCATGTTGTATGACAACTTGAAAACACAAAAGGCATAAAAGGCCAATGAACCCACATGGCCCGCCATAGAGAGTGTGAGGGAGAATTGGTTTTAATTTCAATTATGCCACTCAATATAAGTGGCTGTAGAAAGGAAATTATAACCCATTCCCTCATAAGGGTTTTCTAGAGAGAAGAGAAAAACACAAAAAGCTCTCTCTTCTCTTAGGAGCCCGGCCACCCTAGGAAGAATGGACTAGCATCCATTTCTTCCTAGGTCACTCATCTCTTCCTCAATGCTCTCCTTGGTGTGGAAACTTAAGACGTTCTCTTTCTTAGGAACTTGGAGAATCCATTCCTTCATCCATATCCAAGAAGTCATGAAGCCAAGAAGCAAAGTTCCTCCATCCACATCCATGGAGCCAAGGAGCAAGGATACTAAGGAAAGAGGGCCCTCACATGGGTGAATATCCTTTGCTAAGCAAATAGGTGCTTCAAAGGTATACAAGTTTCTCAACTCTTTTCTTTAAGATTTGAGTTAAGTCTTGGTTCACCACAACTATTGGGCCTTGAATTTCATGGGTAAAGTTTTGTTTTTGAGTGCATACAAGCATGCTTCCGCCTTTAATTGTTAATTGCATGCATAGATGTTGCTCAAATGAACTTATTTTCACAAATTATTCCTTCATGTTCTACCACGCCTAGGTTTCAGGGAAATGATGCTATAAGTGCTTAAGCTTATCTATCTGTATATTTATTTTAACTTTTCTTGTAGTTGTTTTTAGAATGATTACAATAAAATTGCTAACCTGATTATTTGAACTAATTTATTGTGCTTGTGTGTGTAGGGTAGGAATGTGTATGTTCAACTCAGGGAGGAAGATCAAGCTGCGCTTTAGAATCTCACTGGAAGGTTTTATGCAGGTTAGTTCCCCTTCTTTTTCTTATCTTGATATGTTACGAACAACATGATCAATAGTCGTGATGGTATGGTGGTTTTATCATCACTGTAATATGTTTCACCGAAGTCACTTTCCTGTCTTTTGATTGATTCGTGATTGGTAGGTGTATTGTGCTACATGACAGTTCAGTGATTATAGTTTGCACATTATTGCCGAACTTCCAACTTAGAGTTAAGCTATTTATGAGAACTGGGTTTATATCGAATTTTCGATTGATTGAATTTTCAAACATGTTGTCTATCAGGGCTGACCTTGAGACAATTGGATTTAGGGTGAAAGCAAATCATGCATTCACACAATCGCACATAAGAAACTTCTATTTGTATGAAGAGGAAGAGGAATTTTCTGGACCTTAACAATCTTAAGACGTTGGTGCTTGATCGTCTTCATAAGCTATTTTGCAAAGGGGTTTAGTTGCGGCTTATTAGTTTTGGTGAGAACACAACTTTGCTTTTTAGTTTCCTTCTTGATAACAAGTATTTATTAGTAACATTGTTGAATAAGTATCTAATGTGATTTTGTTTGCATTGATTTGGGTATTTAATGAAAATGCTTATGAATGTGATACATGGATAACAAAGGTGTGCATAATGGATAGTACAATGCATTGCATAGCTTTAACATGTGTTTGCACTTTCATGATGTAGTACAGATTTCTGTTCCATATTAATTTCTCATTTCATATCATATTATGTTTAAAGAATGTGGAGTTAATTAAAATAGGAGAAATCATTTAGAGCTCTAGGAGTTATGACGGTGTTCTGGATGCTTCAGTGGATGTTGAGGAGTGTTGAGTAAAAAAAAAACAACCTTATTTGGAAGAGTTAGAATAAAATTGCTATACATGGAAAAGTAGGAATATAATTGCAAAAACAAAATGTTAAGCCTGCTCTCATTCAACCTTAAATATTATTTTTTTTCAATTTGGCAATCGTTGATTTATTATAATTTTTTGCTTTGCCTGCATGTTGATGCAGGTTTGTTCTTTGAGAATTTTTGGGGCAAGTGATTTGTTGAGTTGTGATTTTTGTTGGGGTAAGTGATTTGATGATGGTTTATTCATGTTGTACAAGTAGTAAAATCACAAAAGGTTGTATATTGTAAGTCATTTTAATGGTAGATTGCTACTAGCCTTATCTAATTGCTAATTTTTTTTTCTTTTTTTTGAGTTAAGCATTTGGCTACTGGATTGCATGAAATCAATATTTAAATCACTTGTTGGATAAAATTGTTCTTGCTTTTTATTTTCTTTTAGGGGTTTCTTTGCTACTTAATTTGTTTGTTAATCTTTGAATGTGGAGAATATTTGTTACTCCTTATTCTATTCAAATAGTTCAAGAAGAATAGAAGATTGTTTCATTTTTCTGGCTTTGAATAAGAATTTTCAAATTTAAGCCTCGTCATATCCTAATGAGGGCATGTGCGGATATATGTCCTTATAGTCAAAATATGTCCTATCACTGCAGCATGAGGTGGTTTTTGCAACTAAACTTGCATTATTGTTCAGGACTGACAACTGTGATAGTAAAGTGTGGCAGATTCTCTTATGTACGTCTAAATTTGAACGGTTTATTGTATCATATAGGAAAAATGAAAAAGGAATATGAGATGATATTGAAGAAGGCCTTGCAAAACATCTGCTTGATTCAAATACCACAACCTCGATTATTGTTTAGGTGAGGTTTTCTATTTATATGAAAATCTTTGAATCTTGAATATTTTAGGCATTGTGTCAGCAACTTGAGATGATTGTAAGCAGTACACGTAGCGTTGATGCCTTTTACATTACATACATATTTGTTTCATTGGAATTAAACTTGCAATATACAAATTTATGCCAAGAAGAAGTTAGGGCCTTTGGAGCCTGATATTCTTTGTTAGAGTTTCTATTACAAAATTAGGGAGCTATCCTGTCTATTTATGCTTCTATTTAGTAAGATTGGGGTGATAAAGATTTCTAAGGTGTTTTTTGAGTTGTTTTGGAGTTGCATTCATTTCTTGGGGCTACATTCATTAAGAAGCATTTTGTCAATTGATGCCTTATGGAAAATTTTCGATATTTAATCCTCCTTTTGTTTTAGTTTAGCGTTAGCACATTGCGTATTTTGCTTTGCTTGCTGGTTATTGGATGTGCCGTCATGAGTATCTTTATGTGGAAATGATTCATAGCTGTTGCGGATTATAGCAACACTTCGTTTGGATTTGTAAACAAACTATATACTTTATCTTTATCTTGGGTTACAATGTAACTTTAACAATTCAATTTGTAAGATGGTTTAGCAATTTTTTCAGAAACTTACTATTCCTACCAGATGCTCAAGTATTATGTTTCTACTTTTCTACTTTCCCTAATCTGTGTTTTTCTTCCATGTAGCAGACTGATTACTTAAAACTATGATATTGATGGCACGATACGATCTACAAATAGATGTTTCTTATAGCATGCATATCCATATATAGCAAGCAAAAATTGACTTTGTTGGCTCTTAGGTATTACGTCTTTTTAGTTGCCTTGTGTTCAGAGGTCATCCTAAGGATGGGTTAGCCTCATCGTATCCTAATGAGGGCATGTTTGGTGGTCAGTTGCTTTGGTTGGTTGGAGTTTCATCCTTGCACCTTGCTTCGTTGGCTCTTAGGTAGTACAACGTCGATTTAGCTCCTTTGTTCATTCATGATTATGTTGAATTTTTTTTCCAGGTAAATGTGTCTTATTCATGTAATTAAGACTGTAGCATTCAGTTCTCGCAGCAAGGCGCATCCATATTTACTAGTTTAATTTCTATATTTCATCCTAAAATTAAATAAAAGATAAACTTATAAGTAAGGGGATTACATTTATGACAATCTATTAAAAATAAATAAAAACTGATGTGGATAATCATTGAATGGACCCAACCTAACAAAGTACTAAACCCAATAATGACTTAACAAAATTGGACTTATAAAAAGTTATAGCACACCCCTTTTTACTTCTCACACACCCCTTGTTAATTTATGTCTGTTGATCTTCCTCAATTCATCCGATCCAACAGCCGAAAACTAAAAAAGTGTGAGAGAAATAAAAAAGAGTGTGTGGATATCACATCCATAAAAAGTTTACTCTTCTTTGAAAGGCGTGAAAGGGTAGTTGGCTCATAAATGAATTTGATTGCACATTTTACTTATTGTTTGGATGCTGCTAATGAGAGAAATGACTGTAAAAAAAAAATTAAAAAATAAAAAAAAAAATCTTATGAAGGCGTGAAGGGGTGGTTTATACATAAATATTAATTTGACTACACATTTAATATTTTGGATTACGTTATGCTAACGAAAGGATGTGATTACAAAAAATTACCATAAAAATACTTTTTGTTGGAAATAAAATATAGAGAAAGAAAGAGTAGAGAGAAATATAGGGAGACGAGAGATTAGGAGGAGAAATCAAGGTGTTATTTCAATCTCATTAGAAGCCTATTTATAGGCATAAGATTTACCATAGAAAACCTTCCAATTACTTATATATTACATATTGTCCCCAAGTGGACAGTCACGTGATTAATAATATTTACAACATTCTCCCTTGGATGTCCACTAATCAATGGTATTTGCCTCAATAAAATCTTCCTTGGAAAATCCAGTGGGACAAAACTTAAGCGAAGATGAAAAGTCAGGCACCACGTTTATGAAACATTGATATGATATTTGACGGGCATAATGTGTTGCTAAAACCTTGCCAAAAAAAAAAATTTCCAGTGGCATTAAGTCTGGTTGAAGGAAAATTAAAGAACACAATGCTTATGTGTCCATTATACATATTGTCAAAGACTCCTCATGATGAATAATTCTGTTAGATAAGAGACTCCCCCTTATGACTGTGAGCCCTGATTCGACTAGTCATCATTGTCAACTTTAAAGTAATGTGATTTATTATTCACGAAATTGAACTTGAATACAACTTGACCCTTGGAAGTGCAGAAGTTTATCGGGAGTTGACAATAGCCATTTGTATTTATGCAAAGAACAAATAAATAAAAATAATAATATCTAGGATTCAAAATAAACTAAGAGTAGTTTACTCCATGCTAAATGTAGACCATAAATACAAAATAGCCTCATAGGGTTTTCAATAATCCTACAAAAATTTGAACTATTTGAAGAGTATGTTGCAACAATATAAATTTAGTTCGATGTTGAACAAACTCAAAAATATGCTTTCAAATGTGTGAAGCAATATGGGCATCCAAGGTCAATTCTAACTTAGATGGTCCAATGACTGATTTTTCATGTGAGCAATCTTTACGTGCACAATGCACTTTGTTGAGGCCTAAAAATAAGTTCATATGGATTTGTATTCATCCAAAACATCATTGTGGATCATGAATAGCTATGATAATCAGCCACCATTTGATCAAAGATCCTCTGGTTCATGTAAGCGTACACTACTTCTATGATTGTGCAATACAACTCATAAGAGAAAGTACGAGCTTCTTCGGAAAACTGAATTCAACAAAAATAAATCCATAGTAATATAAGAAAAAGAAATAAATAAAATTGAAATCAACAAAATGGAAGTGCTAAAATCTAAAATAAAACAAAGAGTCAAGCCATTGGAAGATAACACAATTGTTGATTGCTTGCTTAAGCTCAAAGTGGGAGATAACACTCAACCACTAATAATGGAATGAAAATGATTTCCGTTTGTAGCAAGAAAAACAAGTTAGAATTCTCGAAGCGGGATATATCCATCGAGTTCAAAATCATGGGTATGTGGTAAAGTTGTGCTCCATGCCTATATGGCATGCGGTAGAGTCGTGCTCAATGCTTAGCATAAATAGCACCAAAAATTTTCATTTGATTTAGTTATTTAATTTGGGTGGTGTTATCCATGCATTCTTTTTTACCTTTCGCAGAGCATCTGTTAATTCTTATCCTTTGATCCTTTTCAATTCATTCAACCTGGCAGCCGAAAATTGAGGAAGGTAAAAAAGTGTGTGAATAGCACCACCCTTTAATTAAACCAAGAATCTTCAGCCCTCAATTATTTAGAACCAATTAACTCTATGCTCTTATATGCAATAATTTGTCATTTTAAGATCAACAATTTCATTCCTACAAAAATGGCCAAAATAATTTTCTCACTAGTGTCAAAAAATACGCAAGGTGCGACTATCCATCGAGTCCAACATATTCATATACCCATTAGGTTATGGGTGCAATGAGCTATAGGCTCCCAATTGCATTATATATGAACTTTAAATTCATATACATGGATGTAGGTTTCCCACTCATCATTGTGATGAGAATTAAGGATTCAACGGACTAAGGTCCAGATTTAATCATACAATGAACGTTAGAGAGACTATAGGTCCTAATCTCCTAAAAGTTCATCATCATAATATGATTTAGGGTTTATATCACAAATGATCCCTGAAATTGACCTACACCATCAAGATGGTTCCTAAAATTGAAAATCGATTAGCGTAGTACCTGAAAATAGGTGTCGCAAATCAATGTGGTATTTCTGTCACAATTCTGTCAAAACTTCTTGTTTGGACCCAATTTTACACCATCGGCCCAAGTAATCGAAGCCGTTGAGTGAGCATGTTTCTTAACCGTCAAATAAGATAATTTGCTATTGTTAAGAGATAATATTATGGTTTTTAATCATAATAATTATCTTTTAATAAATTATGTCAATTTTCTTGTACAAAATAAATGGGATGCAAATCACAACCTCAACGTAGAAGCAAGCAGAATAGTCCGAGTTAATTTGGATTTGTTAGCAGTGTACTGTGTGAATTAGAACAGCTTGGCTTGGACTCTTCACGTGGCATAGCATGGATCTGCAAGTTTTGGATAATGGTGAATAGAAAACCTAAGTAGGTTAGGTTGTTTGATGGATGTTGTCAGACGGATAGACTTTTGGATGGGTGATGGGTTTTTATTAGCTTTGAAAAGTCAGCCACTTGAAGATAGACTTTAAGTCTATGCCACAGATAAGTTTAAGTCCCAGTTATTTTCTACGAAATCATCATGGCCGCGCCAAGCAGGATCATGCATATTTGAAAGAGAATATTCCTATTATTTTTCAACTTGCAACGGCAATCTTAGGGTTACTGGTGAATTATAAATACAGATGCAATGGCAACGAAAAAATGACCTTCAATTCAACACACAATTGCCCTGCGCACAAAACCTCTCAAACATCTTGAATTTTTTTTTTTTTCTTTTTCCACCGACACATCTTCAGTTTGGATAAACAACACTGTGAAAGCAACCGGCGAACACCTTCAGTTTGGATAAACAACATTGTTGTTGTAGAATCAGCCGACCGAGGAGCACCTTCAGTTTGGATAAACAGCATTGCGTCGAGGCCGACTGGTTACCTATCCAAGTCTCGGTCGAGAAGGATTTCCGAGTCCTTATTGGCAGAGGTCATCTTATTAGCCTTTTCGGTGAAGTAAGGTGTTACGAGTTACAACATTCGGCGCATTAAATGCCGAGTGGTTTTATGATTGGATACTCCCAAGTGAGTTTCAGAGTTCGGCATTCTGAGGGCCGAACCACATTTACCATCAAGACACACATTACCTTTGAATACTTGTGTCCATATAGTCTGGTGTCGATTCGATGTGCTTATACTCTCACGAATATAATCACTGTGACCGAAATCAACGCCGACGATTAGTGAACTTCGCAGAACTAGCAGCCTTGTCTTCAGGCTCAAGAATCCAAAGGCCGAGATTTGTTCCTTCCTCAGCCGCCGTTGCAAGATAAAGAAGTCAACAACGCGCTTAACGTAACATCAACAAATTTTACTCCTCGGCCGAGCTTGGCCAACGAGTTGGCACGCCCCGCATTCAACCGAAGGACGTAGTTAGCTTATTAGTTACTCAGCTTGCGCATCATGTAGGCTTTATAATTTTTAGGGTCAACACTTCTATTATGTGTTAATGTGTCACATAAATAGGGTCCACAAGATATAAGAGTTTTTATCACAAATCATCCTTGAAATTGACTCACACCATCAAGATGGTCCCTGAAATTGATCCACACCATCAAGATGATCCTGAAATTGAAAAACAATCAACGTAGTCCCTGAAAACAGGTGTTGCAAATCAATGTGTCATCCCATCACAATTCTGTCAAAAATTCTATTATGTGTTAATGTGGGTTCAATAATTAATTGAAAAAGTTGTCAAAAAACTTTTTTGCACTATGAGATTATCTCAAGACAGAGTTTGCCATTCTCTGCATCACCAAGATCATTAAGGGAGCACCTAACAAGCTCTCCAAGGTTAAGGTTGTGAGGTTGTCAATCGTCCAAATATTGACCGTAGAGTCACAAAAGTGGTCACCAATCCAAGCTGTCACAAAAGGTGATCTCGATCCTGGTCCAATTCGATGAATGGTGTCGAAGGGTGTGAAAATGAGTGTCTTAAGAATTTTTTTTTTTCTAGAGAAAAGGCGACGAACGCTACCATAGATGGAGGTAGAAGAGTATGGGTTGGGATCAGAGGTGATTGCAGGACTAAGTTTCTGGGTTGACAACTTTTTTAATTAATTATTAAATTATTACACATATTTCTAATTTATTTTTTATTTAGTTAGACTTATGAGCTCATTTATGTGTCATATCAGCACATAACAAATTTTTTGACATAATTACGACGGAATGACCACATTGATTTGAGACATCTATTTTCATGAACTATATTGATTGATTTTCAATTTTAGGGACCATTTTGATGGTGTGAGTCAATTTCAAGGACCATCTTGATGGTGCAAGTCAATTTTAGGGACTATTTGTGATTATATATATATAAAAAAAAGACTTGTCGGACCTATTATGTGTCACATCAGCACATAACATAATTTTTTATAGAATTGTGACGGAATGATCAGATTGATTTGCAACACCTATTTTCAGGGATTACATTGATCGATTTTCAATTTTAGGTATCATCTTAATGGTGTGGGTCAATTTCAAGAACCATTTGTAATAAAAACCCTATAATTTAATGACATAATACTTAAATTCATAGTGCTCTAATGGAGTTAGATAACATAGAAAGTCATATGCTTTTAATTGATTAGCAAATAAAGGTAATTGATTTCTTTTTTCAAATGAATATGCCGTGTAATAGAGAGAGTGGAAAGATGAGATTATTAAGTTAATAACCAATGCAAACCACAGCCATTCATGGTGGAGGTCTTGCAAGCATATTGCACATCTCCTCGATAAAGGCTAAAATATAATAAGAAATATTGTTGGATTAAAGGATAAATAATGATATTATCACTGCAAAAAATATGGAGAGCATAATCCTCCAAAAAAATATATTGTGGGATTAAAGGATAAATAATCATTTTACAGTAACGGGAGGAGAATTTTGGTTAAGCAGCATAATGAGTTGTCATAGTAATTTGGTATCGAATTCACCATCCACGAAAGTTAAACCTAAAACATCTTACTTGCAAGTAAAAAATACACTATTAAACCGTAGCACTAATGACACAAGTGAGACTTCATTGAATATTAACAAATTATTTGGGCAGACTTGGTTGAAGTTTTTTACCACCAAAAGTATCTCATGAAGGTGTGAACGGGTATTCATATATAGTCCATAAATTTGTATTTAACTACACTCTTTATTATATCAAAATTACTGATAAGTAAAGGATTTTAGCATCTGCGAGGGGATTTACATATGTTATTAATTTGGAAATAACAGAACTAGCCACTTAGTATTACAATCTACTGGTATTTCTCTTCACTTGTAAGTTAGAGGTCTTAGGTTCGATTTTTGCCAAATGCGAATTTGAACCACATTATTGTTAGCCAATTGTGAGACTTAGCTCACTCCTCCACCCCTTTAGTGTAGATAAAATCATTTGTCAAAAAGAAATTACAGAAATTGATTGATGCGTATAAACAATTAGTATTCTTGTCAGATTATGATTTACAATTAAAGAAGAAAGACAAATTCTCCAATGAAAAATAAATCTTACGAGATAATTGCAGAATGCGAATATTTAGATCGATCTTGTATTGTCCCTGATCGACCAACACTTACATCTCGCATTAAAAAAACTTCGTTAATGGCTCATTGCTATTGAAGCTACAAGTCCCCACATTAAAAAAATTGTAATCAAATTAAAATACACATAATGTTATAACTAGAAAATGCTTTCGATTTATGAAACTTGTGTAACATGGTATTAAATTATAATTTGTTTGATCGCATTTAAATTATAATATTAGACTTTAAATCCCGAGACTTAAAAAATGTCTTACATACTTGCCCAAAAAAAAAAATTGACAAATAATTAGAAAAAAATAATTAACAAAACTTTGATTGGACTCCTAGATAAAATATTTGCTGGGAATCCATGTGATATGATGAAAAATATTATTGAGGTTCCGGGTCATGGGTTCGTGCATATGGTACTTGGAACCGTCGTCCTCATCTGTTTCAGATCGAGTTTTTTTTTTTTCTTTTTTCCATTTTAAGGCAAGCAAGTTCGCTGCACCTAATCACCTTCTTAGGTTAAGTGAATCTGGTGAGTTATGGAAATCATTTAATCTTATTAATTGCTAGTTCGATTCTTGTTTGTCCTTAGTACTACACTATCAAGATAAGATAATGTTATTCACACACTTATTTTTACCTCACACATCCTTTTTAATTTTTGATCATTGATCTTTTTCAATTTATCCGTTCCGACAATTGAAAATTGAAAGGGATGTGTGAGAAGTAAAAATGTGTGTGATATTTATCTTTACTTATAAGTGAGAGACTTTAAATTGCGTGACGAGTTAAAAAAAAAAAATGATTCTCATCCCATTTTGAGTTAGTGCTACTATGGTACCATCTTAGCAGTATGCATGTTGGTTGTCGTGTGTTTTTGTGTCATGTGATATTCATGTCGTACCCAAATATATAAACTCCAAGCCCCATCCAAAATCACGTTGTAAATTGTTATGTGTTCATGTCTTTCTATCATGTTTTACATTAATTTGCTATACCTAACCAGCATGATAGGTGATATTAATTTATGTTCTGTAATTTGTAATATGAGTACTGAATGATGAGTGCTTTTTTTTTTTCTTTTTTTTTTTATTAGTATTAACAAATTAAATATGTGTAATAATCATATTTAATTGTAACACTACGTAATAACGTCACAATTAGATCACAAAAGTTCTCCTCAGCCACTAGAAATTTGCCGACGCTACCATCAGTCCATCATCTTCAAATTACGGTTTAAAGGTTTAGGAAAGATGGTCCCACATTTCATGCCTAAGCAAGGCTAAATTAAAAGTTAGGTTTCGTATATGTTCTACGATAACTACAGGAGACAAAGCTTTGGTATCGGGCACAAAAGTCCTCGATGTACTTAAGATAGTGTCTGTAATTTAACTAGGTTTGTTTATATTGTTAAACTTACATTACCAAGAACAAGATTAAGTTGCAGTAATCACAATCAAGAAAGCATGAAACCTCTTATATATAGAACTCTACAATTCCACTAACTTGATGAACCTCCATTGGAAGACGCCATAGCTATCGCTATCCAATCTCAGCGCGCTGCAATCCTTCTCCTCTCTATCAGATTGTTTTAAGCTCTTACCAAGAATAGGACTTGGTTCTGAATTGAGCATATATATCTGCGAGAGCAGAGGTTACAAAACATATATATATATATATATATATTTACATACATACATACATACATACACATATATATCCTTCTTATAACTTGATAAGGATTCCCTATTACAATCCTTATAGAAAACAACTTACGTTTTCCAATCCATATCAATTTAAATGTTATAACAGAATCCATCACAAACAAAGGATTTGTACACAACTCTCATAAGGCTTTCCTATTCCACTTGGACTTAACCATTCACTGTCAAAACATCCAATCTCATGTTCATATTCTTACATTCTCCCACTTGAACACGAGATCAATTGCAGACATGAACTTCTCCAATTTATAAGAAGTGATCACATAGCCTCACCTGAGAATCTAATGTTATAACCATCACTCTATTGCACTTCAAAACATGGAAACTGAGAACCATAGACCACAACCAAAATGCAGTATTGATTCTAAGTTCACACACATCCAAATTGCAAACATGACTCACAACTTAAACTGATATAAACAGTCAATCACATAATATGCTCCCACTTTTCAAAAAGACCAAAACAAAAAACTGATCCCATAGAAAAGCAACATAACATTGACTGAAAACGATTTATTAACCATAAGTTTAAAACAGCCAAACTGTTTCCAAAGCATCAAACAAATCTTTCTCCACAACAAGTCCACCATCCAAAACTACAAAAACTTTAAAACTAAAGTAACGAGTGTTATTGAAGACATAAAAATTGAACTAACTTAGACATAAATTAATCAACGCAAACCAAGATTGCAAGCACAGTTCCAGATTAAGTCACTCACATAGCTGAACCTTTTAAGTTCTTGAAGCATAACCAATTACTCCCACTGATCAAGACTCTCCAACACTCCCATCCGAGACACATGTTTCTGAAACTCTCCAAGAGCAATGCTTTAGTCAAGGCAGCAATCATCATAGTAGTGCTAATGTGTTCTACTTCAATCATTCATTTCTTCACTTGTTCTCTGACTTTAAGGAACTTTACATCCATCAACCGAAGCAAAAGTTCTCTTATTATTCTTAGCAAAGAACACGGCTGAATTATTGGCACAAAACATTCTCACAGACTTTTGAATTGAACTCACAACCTTTAAATCTGACACGAAGTTCTTCAACCAAACAACCTGTTTCATTCCTTCGAAGCAAGCTACAAATTCAGCCTCTATAGTGGATGTAGCAATAACAGTTTGCTTAGCACTTTTCCAAGAAATTGCACCACCATTTAGCATGAAAATATAACCACATGTTGACTTTCTATCATCCACATCACTAGCTAAATCTGAGTCAGTATATCCCTTAAGTTCCAAAGTTTCACTTTTGCCATAAACCAACATGAAGTTCTTGGTTCTTTGCAAATATCTCAGAACCTTTTTAGCAGATATCCAATGTACTTCTCCTAGATTTGCTTGAAACCTTCCCATCAGTCCTACTATAAAAGCAATATCTGGTCGTGTGCATATGGTTGCATACATAAGGCTTCCCACCAGAGAAGCATAGGGCTTAGATTGCATTTTCTTAATCTCCAAATCAGTCTTCAGGCATTGATTCCTTCAAGAACTTGTCCCCCTTGTTAACTGGAACTTGTCCACAATTACAACTTTCCATATTAAATCGGTGCAATACTCTATCAATGTAACCCTTGTGATAAACCAAGCAATCTCTTCTTTCTATCACGTACAATCTCAATCCCCAACACATAGTGTGCCTCTCTTGGATCTTTCATATCAAAACTTTCACTGAGCACTATTTTAGTTCTTTGTAACAATTGAGGACAAGAACTTGCTAGAAGAATATCATCAACATAAAGCACCAAAAGGATAAATTGTGAACTAGAAAACTTAATGTAAATGCAATCATCCAATTTGTTTTCGTTAAATCCCTGAGAAGAAACAATCTGATTAAACTTTAAATACCACTGTCTAGAGGCATGTTTTAACCCATATATGGACGTATCAAGCTTGCAAACCATGTTTTCCTTCCCCCTTTCAACAAATCCAGTTGATTGTTTCAAGTAAAAACACTCTTCTAAGTCCCCATTGAGAAATATGTTTTCACATCCATTTGATGCAGCTCTAAGTCAAAATATGTAACCAAAGCCATGACAACTCGCATTGAATCTTTAGAAGACACTGGGGAAAAAGTATCGCTGTAATCAATATCTTCTCTTTGAGTGAAGCCTTGTGCAACTAATCTAGCTTTGTACCTCTCAATTCAACCAAGAGCATCTCTTTTGGTTTTGTACACCCACTTGTAACCTATAGGCTTGATTTGAGGGCTAGACTCCACAAGTGTCCAAACATTGTTTTTGTACATCGAATCTAGCTCATCATTCATTGCATTCTGCCATAGAGTTGACTGTGAACTTTCCATGGCCTGAGAGTATGAAAGAAGGTCATCAATATCACCAATGTTAAAATTTGCTTATTGTAAGTAAACATAATCACTCACAGCTGTAGATTTCCTAACTCTGGTTGACTTCCTTGGTTCCAAATGAGATGCCATTTCATTTGTCACTTGCTGATGTGATTCAGTAATATTTTCAGATGATGGTGGAACTGGATCTATCTCCATGATGTTGTCAGTGCCAGAAACCAATTTGAATTTTCTATTGCAGCTGACCTTAATTGAGGGAATGAAAGTACTTGACTGTAATTTGGTTATGGAGTGTTATCAAAACCCTGATCCATCTCTTCAAAAATAAAATTTTCCCTTGATAGGTCTGCAACATCTTGATCCTCCAAGAATGCTGCATTATGTGTCTTTTGGATCCGAGTGTGATTTTGGGGAACATAGAACCTATAACCTTTCGACTTTTCAGGGTAGCCTATGAAGTAACAAGATTGTGTCCTTGAATCTTATTTCCTTTCATTAAGATTATAGAACCTAGCTTCTGCTTTGCAACCCCAAACATGAAAATATTAAAAATTAGGTGCGCTACCATACCATAACTCAAAAGGTGTCGAGGTAACAGACTTGCTTGGAATTCTATTCAAGGCTTCTCCCCACAAGAAACCAGGAAACTTGAATTTTGACATCATGCTTCTCACTATACCAACAAGAGTCATATTCCTCCTCTCCCAGACTCCATTTTGTTGAGGTGCCCCAGGTGTTGTATATTGAGCTATAATGTCATTTTGCTCCAAATAAAGTGCAAATGGTCCCTTTTGTTGCCCTGATTCAGTGTACCTACCAAAGTATTCTTCTCCCCTATCCGATCTAACAATTTTAATAACTTTACCTAACTGTTTTTCAACCTCAGTTTTGTAAATTATAAAGCATGTAAGGGCATCAGATTTTTCACTAATAAGAAAAGTGTATCCTAGTCTAGAAAAATCATCTATAAAGTTAACAAAATACTTGTTTCCACATATTGTTTTGATTGGAAAAGGACCACATATATCAGTGTGTATGATTTCAAGTAACCCTTGACTTCTTTTGGCATCTAATTTCCTAAAGTTGGTCATTTTACCCTATAAGCAGTCAACACATTCTGTTGCAATGGCATAATCTAATTTTGGAATTAACTCAGCTTTGGAGAGTTGAAGAATTCTTTCTTTAGAGATGTGCCCTAACCTCTTATGCCAAAGAATATAAGATGTATCATGTTCTAGCATTCTCTTTGAACTGACATTTAAAACCGAGTGATCAACATACTTAACTAGACACTCTAAACACCAGAGATTTTTAGACAAGAGAGCAGTTCCCAAAATTTCATCAAAACAGTTTTTCTTAAAGATTTTCAAACATACATCATCAGCAGAGAATGCATGACCATATTTTACTATCTTAGAAGCAGAAATCAAGTTTCTTCTCATTTTAGGCACATAGAGCACATGTTTCAATCGTAAAACAAAACCAAAAGTCAGTTTCAAGTTCACTATCCCAATGGAATGCATTGCAAACTTAGTCCCTTCCCCAACAAACATTATACAAGGCATTTCCAATTCCCTTTTGTTTTTGAAAACCCTTCAAAGAGTTAGTTATGTGTACTGAGCATCCAGTATCAAACCACCAAGAATCAACAGATACTTCACAAATATTTGACTCAACACAGACAAGTACCTGTTTTTTTTCTTTGCTCTTTACATAATCTTTAAAAATTTCACAATTAACTTTCAAATGCCCTTTATTCTTGCGCCAAAAACACTTAAGTTTAGACACATCTTTAGGTTTAGCCTTAAATTTGATAGATTTTCTAGGGGAGTCATTTACTTTAGCAGATATATTGAATTTGTTAGAATTCTTAGTGAATTTAGAATTCTTTCCAGGACCAGAAGAGCCCCCATTGTTGAATGTTTTCTAACGGTCAAAATTTTAAACAACCTTATTTTATTAAAAACACACCGTCTAGTGAGGAAAACTATCATGAGACCTAGGACCAACTTCGAAACCTGATAATGGGGATTTTCAGAGTTTTTATTTTTTAATTTTTTTTAATTTTTTAATTTTTTATGTTTCAATCGACTTTGCTTGATTGAATTTAAGAACTTAAAACCATAGGCTCTGATACCACATGTTAAATTTATATTGCCAAGAACAAGATTAAGTTGCAGTAATCACAATCAAGAAAGCGTGAAACCTCTTATATATAGAACTCTACAATTCCACTAACTTGATGAACCTCCATTGGAAGACGCCATAGTTGTTGCTATCCAATCTCAACGCACTGCAATCCTTCTCTTTTCTGTTAGATTGTTTTAAGCTCTTACCAAGAATAGGACTTGGTTCTGAATTGAGCATATACATTTGTGAGAGCAAAGGTTACAACACACACACACACACACACACACACACACACACACACACACACACATATATATATATATATATATATATATATATATATATATATCCTTCTTATAACTTGATAAGGATTCCCTATTACAATCCTTATAGAAAACAACTTCTGTTTTCCAATCCATATCAGTTTAAATGTTATAACAGAATCCATCACAAACAAGGATTTGTACACCATAAGGCTTTCCTATTCCAATTGGACTTAACCATTCACTGTCAAAACATCCAATCTCATGTTCATATTCTTACATATATAACCCTTGGGCTTGTTTGTTATCAAAAGTCCTCAATGTAATTAGTAGTATAACATTATAGTACAAGTTGTATTTTAATTCGGTTTGTCCCTAACTTGGTATGCGTAAATTATTCAACTAAAAGCTCATTCACACACTGCATGTGTTTTGCCCCAACTTGGAAGGAGGAGAAAAAGAAAAAGATAATAAAGGATAGGGGTGTTTTTTGGACGGATTGTATTGGAAATAACGTTTTCAATTCTTGTTTTAAAATTTTGGAATCGAATTGGATTGGATCACAATTTTTCAAATTCACAATTTTTCAATCAACGTAATCTTGGAAGTTTCATAACATGGGAAATTCATATGATTTATGTGTTTTTAAATATTCACTAACTTTTTCGTACATGGAGCTTATTGTTCTTTCTCAATATGTGGCAAATGCTTATGTATAAATTCAATTATTTTTTTGTTATATTAATATCCTTTGACCTAAAGTTCGAGCATTGTTATGACATATTCTAGTCAACTAGTTGAACTGCACCTATAAGGTGTTTTTTTTTTTTTGGTACACCCATCACCATCCATAGGCTAGGTGCAAATGAGACCCTTGATGAGGTTTTGGAATATGAAGTTCCATATCTAGGTTCAACTTACGCTTTATCAAACTTAGCTCGTTGCATTAGGCAGAACATCTCATTTGTAGCAGCTCCGCACCTACATGCTACCACTAAATTGGCATTAATTAAATAAGTTTTTCCACTACTCTCGAAGTACTAGGGATGTAGACTTATCCCTTTGCATCCCCAATGGATCTACCCTTGATCTTCGGAATGATGTTTGCCTTGTTTGTTATGTTGATGCTAATTCCTTATCAACCTGCACAAGGTACATTCCAAGATGGTTATGTCATTACTATTAAAGAATACCACAATATCTTGGAAGTTCCCACAATAAACCTTAGTTGTAACATCTTCGAACCATGGCCAGTTCGTTTCCTTACATGACGATGTACATGAGAATCATTCGAAGCACTATCCTGCATGCATTCATCCATCATTAAGTTTCAATAATGATCTATGAAGACTACACCGCTTATATCGACCAGACTATTTAAGAAGTCAATGTCAAGCATATTGCGTGCGCCAAAGTTTTTCTTCCCTCATCAACAAAGCATCAGAAGATTGAAGTCAAGCATGTTTGATTTACATCGTCAATCTCTTCACAAAGTTGCTACCGTTGTCTACCTGCCAGAAGCTTACCAAGGATTAGATTGCGTGTCCTATCTCATTTTCAATGCTTGTAGTTCTCAAGGAGATTTTTGTCAAACTCAATGAGAGTATCATGAAGTATACTCACTTGACCTTAACGTACTATTTTCCTTTAGATCATGAGTATTTTTTTCATTGGGTTTTTGCTAACCTGACGAGGTTTTACAAGGCACCTATGTCGGGTTGGTCATACCTTTGTGTGCGTTTTCTACTAGTTGAGGTATCTTAAAGATGTCACGTATCAACATTGCATTAACTCAATTTTATCCTTAGCTAACGGGTTTGCCCCACTAGATTTACCATGACTAGGTTTTAGTGAGATTATCTCCTTATATGCACCTTTACTTTGACACTTGTGTATGCATTGCATGTGCCGAACGAGAACTTATGACAACAACTATCATCTCCTGATCATGAAGACTTGATGCGACTACTTCTTAAGTTGTACACACTTAAGGGGGAATGTTGTGAATAATATTTTATAACTAGTATGATAGTGTAAACTAGAAGTACGAATCTTATAGAATTTGGAAGATTTTTTCCTTGTATGACTTGTATTACTTATAAAGCAAGTAAAGCCCACCATGATTAGTATAGATAAACAGACTAAACATGAAGAATTACACATAGAACTCCTCAATCCCTTATCCTCTTTCTCTTTTCTCGTTCTGGTCGTATCTATATTCTCTCTTTCAGCAATTAGTTTCACAACATGCATATGATATGCAAGTGCGCTTTTTTTTTTTTTTTTTTTTTTTTTTGCAACAAAGCAAGAAGAAACTATACAGGCATTGAGTGGTGACCACTGAAAAATGCATGCAATTCACAACAAGGTCCATCTCCGAAATTTCTTCATCTCTGAATTTCAATTATTGCTTGTATAAAAAAGGGCCCACTAGTTGCAATAAAGATATTTTGACATTTATTAAAGAAATGAACAATGTTTAATGTTTATTATGTTGTTATTATATCATCGTTGTCTTGTCATCATGTCATTGTTGTATCATCAATATATGATCAATATGTCCCAAAGTGTGAAATATTGAAAAAGAAAACTAGAGAATAAAAGAATTGGCCTTTTTTATTTTTTATGTTTTTTTGTAAAACGATAGATTTTGTTAGATTATAAGTTAGATTAGTTACTGACGGAATTTGAACCCATGCCGTCATGTACATGTAAAGACTCAACACCTTTCCACCACTGTAATAAATGTTCACTTGCAATTAGCAAGTTTTCTAGAAACGGAAAAAGAACAAAAGAATTCCTTAAAAAATCAACATGGTCCTCAGCCAAGCCATCTTAAAAGGAAAGAGGCCCACTTAGGTATCATGTATCGGTCCAGTTTCCAAAGCCCACTTAACTAAGGTATTATGCACCTAGCCCACACTCTATTTTCTTCATCTTTATCTTCCTTTTAAGAAAAGAAAAAAATAATCCATCATTGGGGACAATTATGTGTTTCTCTTTTTTTATGACAATTAGGTGCAGGCTTGGAAAATTTTCTCGACAATTCCAAACCAAATAAAAAAAATCTTGATCTCATATCGAAAAATTTCTAAACTGATAACACTGAAACTTTCGAGATTCTATATTGAACAAATCCCGAACCTTTCGGTATGAGAATCGGAAATACATATTCAATGGTTCAGGAATCTAAACCAAATATATATATATATATATATATATATATATATTGGTTGCATGCATGTTAAATGTTGAATTTAAGTAGTTTGATAGTAGACTATGTTAGAAATAGAAATATGAAACTAAGTAGTTTGAAACTTTGGAACGTCAATTTGACTTGGTATGAATGAATTGGTAATTGAATTAATATGAATTTTCAAGTTGGTATAAGGTAAAAAAACCTAAATTTCAATTGATATGAAATTGGGTAACAAAATTTTAGGCCAAAAGCCCAAATTTTAGCCCACAACCCAAAAATTTTGGTTCAAGATTGATCTTCAAATTCCCGTCTCGAAAATTTTTAGTTTGGGATTCGGGATCCATTTCCGGTTTAGGATGCCATACCGAACCACCCTATTTTTTTTAAACAAACAATGTTATTAACACTGAGTGGGAGAGAGGTGGGCTTAGCCTTAACCTCATAATGAGTTAGCAATAATGTAGTTCAAATTTCCGTTTAACGAGAATCGAAACTCTTCATTTACAAGTGAACATGAATACCATAAACTGTAGTTAGGTGTTTCGACCCCTCAAAAACTTTTTACACTCCCTCAAATGCCTCCACCTAGACCATCCCACGGCTCAAATTCAATCAAACGCCGCACTCATGGTTGCTTCCGCACACCACTAAGAGGGTTCTCTTTATAAGGATCTTGGGGATCTTCAAATCGTTTGTTCATCGTATATCGTGTGATCAGTTTTCGCCAGTATTATTTATATTTAATTTCTGATTACACAATATACGATAAATGAACACAATTTAAAAATTCCTAAGATCTTACAAAGAGGATCGGAGTGGATCCTCATTCCGCGCACCAAACTCTTAAGGTTACAAAATTCCCGAAAAAATTGAAAAGGCGCGGGACTCGAGGTTCCAAATCCCATCACACGTGTCATCGACTTGACACTTCACAATGTTTCTATGGGTCCCGATGGTTGTACGCCACGCGGCGCCATCCGGTTCGCCCAAAAGGTGGGCCCGTATGCTTTATCCACCTGCCTTCTCGATAATTCCAAAGAAACTCATTCATCACCATTTTTTAATTTATTTCTATTTTATTTTATTTAAAGAAAAAGAGAAATAATAATATTTGTCTCTTGTGGACTATATCCGATTATCTGTCCCTCAAAAGTTAAATCTGGGGCGCGAGACAAGCTTTTAATTTCGGTATTTTTGCCGCTCTGCATGTTTTCACACTTTTCTTAAAACCCTTTTCGCATCCCGCGCTATTTCCTCTCAGATATCTCACTCCACACAAACAACCCAGATTTTTTTTTTTTTGAATTTCAGATCCGCATCTTTCCGAATTCGATTCGAAAACGCTTTAGATCTCCAAGCTCCTCTTTCTTCTATCGGATTTCCAAGTCCTGTTGGATTCGAATTTTTCAGATTTGGAGTACCACAAGGTATTAAATTTAACTATTTTCGAATCTTTTCCTAAATTGATGGTTCCAATGTTTTTGTTTTCATTTTTTGTGGTTTGGTTTTGATTCGATTACTTGTTTTTTGGATAAAAACTGTTTTCGAATTCTGAGGGAAAAGCTGTGATTTGTGATTCGAGCTCGGCGAATGACGATTCGTTTTTGAAATTGGGTTTCTGATTGAATGCTGTCTCAGTCTCTAAGTGTTGGTTTTTGGGGATTTGTCGAATTTGGATTTTGGAGTGGAGTTGTAGTTGGATGGGAGAAGAGGCAATTTGTGTGGGGAAATCGAGAGATGGGGAAGTGGAAACAGAAAACTTCCCGAGAACTGAACTGAAGCGAGAGCACGAGTGTCTCGAAGATGATAGCGGGGCAGACGGGTTTCCAAACAAGAAGCAAGTGAAGGAGCATTCCAATGAGGATATAAGATCGGAAGTATCAAACCCCGTTGTGTCTCCGAAAGAGAATGGCTCCATTTTTCAGGACATTACTAGCCAGCCTGCGGAATTGGCAAATAGTAACGGAACGGAGTGTGGTGAAGTTGAGTCCTCATGTTCGGGGAATTCAGGTGCAGAGAACTTGAGCAATGGACAGTGTACCGAGAATGATAATTGTCAAATTGAGAACGAGACGAATGGTGATGTATTGACCTCTCGTGTTGTGGTAGAAATTCCTAAGCTAGCCAGTTCATCTGGGATTCGCAAGATTACGTTCAAGTTCAGTAAGAAAAAGGAGAATCAGACTGCGAGTAATCAAGACTTTTCACATGGAGGTTCTCACGAGGAGCCTGGAATGGACTTTCAAGCGATGCCTAGTACAAGTAGGGAGTTTCCAGCTAGTTCATACTGGAGGCAATGTGCTGAAACTGGCAACTTTCATCCTTGTGCGCTTAACTCAAAGTTGGAAAGTTCTAACTATGTAGTTCCGAGCAGCTATCCTTCAAATGTTAAGAAGCTATTGTCTACTGGTATTCTTGATGGAGCTCGAGTGAAGTATGTTTCCTCCCCGGCGAAGGTATTTTATCGAACATATATATTCTTCTCGGTTGGATATAATATGTGCTTGCAGTATGAATATCTATTTTCCATGGAGGTTCTAATATAAATTTTGGCAGATAGAGCTACATGGAATTGTAAGTGGCGGTGGTTATTTGTGCGGCTGCTCATCATGCAATTTCACCAGGGTAAGTATACTCACTGTTTACTTTGTTTTGGAGTTTAAGTGCAATATTGCTTATATGGCTGATTGATTCAATGCAATGAGCAGGTACTCAGTGCATATGAGTTTGAGCAGCATGCTGGTGTCAAGACGCGGCATCCTAATAATCACATATACATGGAGAATGGGAGGGCAGTTTATAGCATCATACAAGAACTGAAGACTGCTCCGCTAAGCAGTCTGGATGAAGTGATAAAGGATATTGCTGGTTCTGCTCTCAATGAAGAGTCCTTCCGGGTTTGGAAAGGTAATAGCAACAAGTTTCTTAGGTTTTTTTTTTTTGCCCTTTCCGAAATTGTTCTTTTCTCAATAAGCGTTTTAAAAAAGCCCTTCCCGTAATAATCGAGCCAATACTTGACTCTAACACACATAGGATTATGGACGTGCGGTAGCCCAAATAACATCAGACGATATCCAGACCTACTTAGGTAGGATCCCAAGTAGGCCCAACAAGATGATGATTATGATGTGTATATTTGTTTTGGATGGGAACTATTTTATGGAATTGAAGGGGGATGGGAAGGAAAGTGAACGAGGAAGGAAGGGGAGGGCTTGTCAGAAGAAAACTTCGTTGCTTGGTTTGAGCTTGATTCCAATTCATTTTTAATTTCACCATCATTTTTCTTAACTTCCTAGGACAAATACCATATATCTCAGATCTAGAAAATCTGCCATCCATGAAGCTCATTTGTCATGTGCTTGTTGAGATTTTGAGGGTAGTGTAATGTAGTCAGATGAAAGTTGGCTAAAGATATTGCAATTTGATAAATTTTGCGTTTTAAAATGCTTATGTTGGAAGACCGAAAATGCTATAAGGGAAAAGTGATTGAGGAAAGGAAACAAAATTGTGTCCAGCTGATATATAAATTACGTTAATGTATTATTAAGACCCCAATGTTCCTTTTTCGATATATAAAACATTCTGCAGAAACTCTTAATCGAAGCGATGGAATGGCTGAAGTGGAGAAAAGACATCGTGTGAAGCTTCCTAAATTGCGTCATCCAATTCCAAGGTAATAAACATAACACATCGTAATTTTGTTTTCTATACACTGAATATATGTCCATCATTAAATTTGTTAGATTAATTTAACGGTGATTTAACTTCATTTATTTACTGGCTAATGGAAAACTGAAACATACAGTCTTTTGCATGAGAAAACTGAAACTGTATCTGCTGTGCAGACCAAGCTTCCACAATCCGTATGCAGCTATGTACCAGAAGAAAACTGCAGAAGGTGGCAATAGGAAAAGGTTTGCATCATCCCTTCCCCTCCTTTTCCTATTGTGATTCTCTGTGAGGAGTTTTTTATAAGATGCTGCGCAATAATGGGTGAGTTTTGTTTGATTGGGAAATTATTCCTGGTTGACAGGGATAATGATCTCCACCGGTTATTATTTATGCCAAATGGACTTCCAGATGGAGCTAAATTGGCATACTATGTCAAGGGGCAGGTAATTTATGGATATAATTATCATGTTAATGCTGTTTTCACGTGTGGATGCCTGTAACTTCTGATCTTTACATGATTTGATGTTGTGGTATTCCCAGAGATTACTTAGCGGCTATAAGCAGGGAAATGGGATAGTCTGTAATTGCTGTGACAGAGAGGTAAATACTGAGCTGCACAGACCACATCAAATTTGAGTCCTGTATATTGGTCTAGCCCCTCCTTCCCTTTTTTCTCATGTCAATTTACTCTTTATGTGAAAACAGATAAGCCCTTCACAGTTTGAAGCTCATGCTGGAATGGCTGCAAGGCGTCAACCGTGAGTAGCTTTTAAAGAGCTCGGGCTGCTGTTCTAGTTGTTCAGTGTGTCATGTGTAGATAATTTATTTCATTTTGCAGCTACCGTCACATCTATATTTCCAATGGACTGACGCTTCACGATATAGCCATGTCATTGGCCAACGGCCAAAACCTGACAATTGGTGGCAGTGATGGCAATGATGATATGTGTGCTGTATGTGGACATGATACAGGGGATATGATTTTCTGTGATGGATGCCCTTGTGCTTATCATTCAGGTTGATATTGTTTCTAATTTTTGGTACTTGATTTTAGTTTGTGGATGTATACATTTGCTTTATGTTCTTAAGGCTTGCTCATCAACTTTTAAGATCACATTTGATACATTCCGTTTTGTTCTTTCCCCAGTTTAACTGAATATTTAAGTGATTTGATGAATGATTTTTGTTCCTCATCACTCCTCATGCTTTTGTAGTGCTATTGAATTGAAATTACCGAACAATTTAATGGTTTGATGATTTTCTTTTTTTTGTTCCACATCACTGTCTTCTCAATCGAATAATAGGATGTATTCTCCGCACAGCTAATATTACTCATGCTTAAAAAAAAAAAAAAAAAAAACCTGATATTTCAATTCTTTTGTTGGGAAACAAAGTCATCTTATATATTGATCAGGTTGTTAAGAATTTAAATATCCCTATGAGTCAATCAAGTTAGTAGTTGTTAGGTGTTTCATTTTATTTTGGGTCTAACCTTTGTTTATATTGCAGCTTGTTTGGATTTACCACGGGTTCCTCAAGGTGATTGGCATTGTCCAGATTGTAGAGATAAGTTTGAACCCTGTAAAAAAGCTGCTGCTGGGGAATCTTCAAATTTTGGAAGACCTATTGTAATACGGTTGACACGGGTCTTCAATGCACCTGAGTATGAAATTGGTGGCTGCGTTGTTTGCAGGTTGGTTCCTCTTGTGTATTAATTCCATTAATTTCTTGTATGCATTTTAAGTAGCCTGAAGTGAATGAAGGTTTTAATTAAGTTGGTTAAATTTTTTGAGTCTCTCACATCATGGTCAACATTTATGGCGACAAACTGTTTTGTTGGAAATGTGGTACCCTGGTTTCTACACAATTTCTTTGCAATATTTTTATATAATTTCTCTTGAGGACCCTTGTGATATAATTTCTTCACTTGATCTTTGCCATTTGGTTATCACTCATAGGTGCTAACATGTTATTTTGTATTTTTAGGAGCCATGATTTCAGTGTGGCTTTATTTGATGAACGAACTGTTATAATCTGTGATCAGGTATGACTTGCATTTTCATTCTTTTGATCACATACAACGAGAGTTGTCAAAATTCTCTCTTTAGTTATCATCGTTTTATTCTTACCCTTGATTCTTGTTCAGTGTGAGAAGGAGTTCCATGTTGGCTGCTTACGGAACAGTGGATTATGTGACTTAAAAGTATGTTCTGAACCTTGTGGTAGTTAAATTTTTTATATTTCTGGGATGCTAATTTATATTTTTTGCTGTCTTACTGCAGGCACTCCCCAAAGATAAATGGTTTTGTTGTGATGACTGTAACAGGATTCATGCAGCTTTACAGAATTTAGTACTCAGTGAAGCAGAGTGTGTTCCAGCTTCATTATCAGATACAATAATCCGGAAGCATGCAGATAGAGGTATATTTATTAACGGAATGGCAGATGTTCAATGGCGAGTTTTCAGTGGAAAGAAGCGCTATCCGGAACACCTACCCTTCCTTTCAAGGGCTGCTGCTATTTTTCGAGTAAGTACATATATGTGCGTTGGAATTGTTACCCTTATTCTTTCATGCTCATTTGATGCCTTTCAACGTATGGCACTGAACTTGGACTTTGGTGTTTTATTCTTTCCCAATTGTATGTTTAAAATTCACAAAGAAATAGAATTTACTTTTAGAACTGGTAAGTTATGTTTCAGTCATCAAAAGCTTATACAGGACGAATATATTGAGGGAATGGCTTCTCTCGTATGTCACTTGGCGTTCTAGATTAGGCTTCCTATTTATGTATTTTTCCGTCACTTCTTAGTTGTCAATTGTGTATCTTTCATACGTTGTCACTTCAAATTGATTGTGCGGACAAATTTATATGGAATAGTTATCGATGTTGTCACCTTCAAATTGATTGTGCTCAATTGGCAGGAGTGCTTTGACCCTATTGTTGCAGAGTCTGGTCGTGACTTGATCCCTGTTATGGTATATGGGTAAGTGGTGGTTTTTAATTTGTTCCGCTGTTTTTTAGTTATTTGTTGCTTCTTGGAATTATGTATTTTTATGTAGCGTTTGTTAATCCAATATAATTTCTATCACAAAAATATTATTGAATCAATTATTTTTTCCGGCATTTTTCAGGAGAAATATTTCAGGTCAAGAGTTTGGAGGCATGTACTGTGTAGTTTTAATAGTGGGGTACGTTGCTCCTCCTGTGTTAGTACGAATTCTAGTACTTGATGATTTTGTCACACCATTTTACACTAGTAATAATTTTCGTTTATGTCCAGGTCTGTTGTTGTATCTGCTGGTCTCCTTAGGGTTTTTGGTCGGGAGGTTGCTGAGCTTCCTATTGTTGCTACTAGTAGGGAACATCAAGGAAAAGTAAGTTGGCTTTGGAATCTGCTTTTGGTGATCTGATAATGCTTCAATGTTTTCCTTTTCTATTAAACTAACAGGTTTTTTGAAGTTTGACATCATTGTTTTTGGGTGTTTGTAGGGTTGTTTCCAAGCATTATTTTCATGTATAGAGAGGCTACTTATTTCTCTGAAAGTGGAAAAACTGGTTCTCCCCGCGGCTGAGGAAGCTGAGTCAATCTGGACGAGGAAATTAGGATTTAGAAAGATGAGAGACGAGCAAGTAAGTGAATACAGTTACTTGAATTGCATATATTATCTGCAGATAGTACGCAGTTACAGAGAATATGATTTTTCTAACTTGGTATTTTAAGGCGGGCTGTTCTTGTTTTCAATCTTCTTGATGTTAGCAGCTGGTGAATGTTAACAATCCCTAACCGCTTGAACTTCTCTTATTTGCCAGTTATCGAGATACATGAGGGAAGTGCAGTTGACAATTTTCAGGGGGACGTCAATGCTAGAAAAGGTGGTGAAGTTGACGGATTGACAACTTGTCAATTTTCCGTGATGTTCGAAGTTAGATTTAGTTTTTCTTTTACATGTTAGTTTTTTCTTTTTCGCGCTTCAATTCTCGTGTAATATTGCTGCTATTTTTGGTCCCGCTAGTGATTCACCTCTCCAATAAGCAGCAGTTTGAGGATTTTTTTTAAAGAAAAATATTATTGAAGAAACTGGAATTCGAGAGTAAAAGGAGGAAGATGAGTAAGAAGAATGTATGTAAAAAGAGAAGAAAAAGAAGTGCATGCTGACCTTTTAACCTGCACGCATCCCACATTTTTATTTGGTCACCGAATGACGATAATGTTTCACATTTTTCTCGGTTCACTTTGAATCGTCACTTTGCTTCTACCGCTTTTGGATTTAGCACCATGGACGGTAACTCATGTAACATAAAGTACGAATATGTGAAATGTTCTCGAATAAAACTGGTCGCAAAGCCGGTAGTTATGCTGGAGGTTTTGTCTGAAAATCCCACCTGTAACAGTGCTCGATGTGGTGGAGTTCCATGCTGCTAGAAAATGTGCAGCTGGCTTTCGAGAAGGGATGGTCGAATATTGTACTTGAAAGTTACTCTCCGGATCCATTTTATGGGGATTCTAGGGATCTTCATATTTTAACCGTTAATCGTTCATTATATATCGTGCGGTCGATTTTTATTAGATACTATTTGTATTTAATTTTAAATAAAAGAAGTCAAATGTTTTATGATCGTACGATACACGATGAATGGTTAAGATGTGAGAATTTTTAAGATCCTCTCAAAGTGAATCCGGATGGGATCCAATTCCCGTGAACTCTTTGAGCAGTCTCCGCGATGGAGGCTCTTGGCTGGGTTTAGAGGCAGGTGACATTCGGGCTTGCTTGCAAAATTTGGATAAATCATGAGTTTGTCATATTCATAGAACCACTAATTTAGTGGTGCATAAAATGGCTAAATTGACTCTTGTTTAGATCTGGATTCGTATTGATTTGAGGAGTCTCGTGATATTATTTAGAACCATATTTTTCAAGACAATAATTCTTTATAATCCCATCAATAAAGTTGCTATCATTTCGTCTCAAAAAATAGGACCGGTCACAAACATATAATAAATAAATAATTCAAGGACATTAAACAGCAATTAAAGGGCAATAAATCATGATTCATATAGAATTATTGTTTATTTAGTGTTTCCAATTATATTTTTATTAAAAACTAGTGATCGGTATTATTTGTGTATATTTTCTAAAATTATTTAAGATTTATTTGATGCTAGATTAGGCTTTATTCCAAAAAAAACCATGAATCTAATTAAAAATGTAATTGGTGACTCCAATATTAGACTCCCATAAACTTTTATGTCGAGAAATTCTAAAGTGAGGACGACCGAACCATCTGACCATCTGACCATCCGACACTCTAAACTTCCACTATGTGTGATTGGGGACGTAATCGGAACTTTATTAAATTTGTGAGTCGCGACGTTCACTTTTGTGGAAAAATCCCAATTGGGCCAAGCCCGGTCGGACCTATTGGTTTTGAACGAAGTGTAGAAGCTTCTGAAACTCTGCTCCCACCCGACCCGAACCTGATATTTCTCTCTGCTCATTAAACCCTAAACCCCCAAAATCCCACACTGTCCATTGAAGTCGGATCACCTCAAATGGCGTTCATCTCCACCTTCCGACGCGTCCTCGGCGGATCTTCCTCCGCTCTCCACTCCCAATTCGCCGCCATTCGTCACAATTCAACTCTCACATCCCCCAGGCTATTCATCAGCGGTACATGTCGATCTCACCCACTTCGTTATTTTCTTTCTGTTCTTCCCTTTTTGCGAAATTCAATCGAATCCTGCAGAAACCCATGTTTTTTTTTCATTTCTTTGTTTCGAAAAGTCTTTCTTTTTCACTTATTTTGTCAAAGGTTGTATCTTTTTGGGAACTTGGCTAAATTGAGCAGATCCCACTTGCTGAAATTAAATATCGACGACATGTCGATGAAACATTGACACATTAGGATCAGTGGTTGTGGTTTCCACCCAGATTATGCGAGTTTATATAATTTGGTGCTCCTTTAGAGTTTAGTGTATGTTTGTGACCTATAAAGGATTAGGCCTTTTTTGTAAATTTGTAATTGCATATCCTTGTGCTTCAATCCGTGTTCATTTTTTTGTTATTTGATTCTTTTTTTTTTTATATATAAATTTAATAACAAAGCTTCAATCCAATACTTTCGAATATTTCGACTAATTTATCGAAAAGAAAACAGAACAAATATGGCTGCAAATGTGTTTAACTCTTGTAAATATGCCATCTGTTTACTGAAGAACTGTTGAGCTCCTGAGGAGACTACATTACCATTTGTTGAATCTTGAAGACACGAATATATTCAATCTTGAATCATTACTGTTGTTTCGTTATTTGCAATGAGCAGGTCTTTCGAGATTAACAACAGACGAAAAGCTCAGAGAGGCATTTTCCCCATTTGGGCAGATTGTAGATGGTAAAAGTCGATTCTAGCTTGTTCATTTGCTCTCCTAAGTCCTAACAACCTTTCTTACAATGCTTTAACCCGAACGCATTGCGTTTGTTGGCCACGTAGCTAAGGTGGTCATGGATAGGGTGTCTCAAAGATCAAAGGGGTTCGGTTTCATCACATACGCATCAGTTGAAGAAGCTGAGAAAGCTAGAGAAGGAATGAATGCCAAGTTCTTGGATGGGTGGGTTATTTTCGTCGACCCTGCCAAGCCTAGGGAGCCTAGATATGCTCCTCCACCGCAAGCACAGCAAGACCCTTCGGAAACCGGCTTCAGATCAAACAAGACGATTGGGTGGTGTGGATGATGACTGCATGAGTTGCTTCGGTTTAATCTCATTGTGATGAAAAGGAGGGCAGTTTCAACACTAATCCCACTCTGGTTATATGTATTGAGAAATATGAAACACTTGAATTATTTAAATACGGTTATCCATGCTTTGAATTTCCTTCTTTTAACCTTTCTGGCACATTTTACCTATGGAACTTACATCGAAACCACAGCAAGTGGCTCAGTGATAAGTTGGCAGGCTGCGGCTCCCCAATAAACAAAAAAATGTGGGAGGTCCCGAATTCGATGCTCCGAGCTGGTAAGTCTGTTTGACTATGGCCACGGGCAGGATGAAATTCTCCATAGCCCCTCCGGGCCGGGAATGAATGGATAACCATGATTTACCACTAGTTGTCTTCTTTTTGAAAAAGAAGAAAAAAAAACTTACACTGATTCTGTTAAGCCATGCACTTCGAAAATTTGATTTTTTTTCTTTCAGTTTTTAATCTTAGGGGTGATATTTGTTAGGCACGAATGGTGGAACACCGTGATCTTGCTGCACCACTGTTCAGCTTTGACAAATTATCAAAACAGAATGTTTTCATACGAAGATATCCACCGAGATGGATTTTGAGGAGTGTTTTTCTTTACAAACCGGAGTTGATTATTTTTTTCATGATAAAGAGTAAACCTTGACTACTTGGGTAGTTAGATACCATGTCATAGTTTGTAACATAACTGTTAAAAAAATTATCTCAAGAAGATGATTGAAAAAGAAAAGCATAAGAACATTTTAATGCCTAATATGTTAAGAAAGCCCTCACATGCACAATTCATGAACAATTTCTCACGAAATACCACTGCTAAACAATTAGAAAAATTTCTAAACCAAACCCATCTTTAAAGGGCGTGTAGCTCATGTGCACAAAAAATGACCTCTCGGATGCGCGAGCTTGTGCTGAAATGTTAGTATATGATAGTTTGAGTGATGGGATAGTTGTTTTCTTATAATAATCTGCATGTTGCTTGAGTAATCAATGTTAACGTGATGAGTGTTACAAACAATGATTGTAAGAACAATTGCACTATCACTTCAAAACATGTGTTTTTGTACTCTATAATGCAAAGTGAACTTAAATGGCAGGAACTTATTTATATTTGACGCACCATTGAGATAGTAATTTAACTAAATCATACATTGTCAGTTGTCTTCTTTTTAGTACAATAATGTACTCATACCAACAGAGTGAGAGACTTGACTGCGCCACCCAACAGATCAGTCAGAATAATTTGGTTTGAATTCACCTTCCATAAAAACCGAACCTTAAACTTGTCAACATTACCATTAATTGTAGTACTAAGAGAGTAAAAGAAAAAAAATTTGTTATCTTGTCTTTGAACTCGTTATATGTGGCATGGATGGTAATACTCACACGCAAGACAAGACCTTTACACGGACAATACTTGGGTACTCACCGTGGAGTTCACAAACACGACTCTTTGAAGTGGTGTAAATAAGACATCTGTTAAAGTTTAAGTTATATAAAACATGTAACCAAACAACGGTAATAAGTAATAACTCATCCAAACATCCCCCTCTTCATCCGTAGGACCCCAACGCCTCCACCACTGCAGTTTTCTGACCATGGCTTGAAGGTCGGGATTATGACCACACAACAGAAGATTGAGTAAATCAAGGGCGTCCATCGGGGAGCAGCAGGTTAAGGCCGGCGGGGAACTACAACGTCCATCGCGGGAGGCCGTCTATTCGCAGTTGCCGGAAAAATTAGAATCGGAGGCAGTTGCCGGAGAAGCGAGGGATTAGAGGTGGTCGCTGGAAAATAAAAGGAATTAGGGTTGGAGTCGTCGGAGAGAAACGATCAGAGCGGACGGAGAAGAGATGGGTTGACAGTGAGGAAGAAGAGGGATGTTTGTGTACGAGTATATGTGGGAGAAATTTTTCATTTTAACTTTATACACCACTTATCATTATATAAATAGTACGATATATGTACGAAAAAATTAATAATTTAAAAAATAAAACTTTTTTGTACTTTTATTAAAACATATGGTGTGTTTCCGTCTCAATGAAAAATTTCTTCATATCTAGGAGAAAATTTTAGTTGTGACGAGAATACGAATGATACATCACGTGTTTTTATGCAAGTGATGGAAAATTTTTAAGTTATTAAGCTTTTAATACACATAACCCATCATTTATATAAGAATATTAGATGTACCATCCTGTATAATAGTTATATTGAAAAAATCTGTTTGGGAGTGTTTGGACATAACAGGTGTAAACTTTTAATTGGGCCACTTCAAAGAGTCAGTTTTTTGGGTACTCACCATTGAGTACTAAGTATTAACCCTTTGAAACTTTCTACTTCTCACCTCCACCCCAATACTGTTTGAAACTTTCGGCCGCCCAAAGAATACGTTTAACGGCCGCAAAACCCCAAAACCACCGTTTTCAAATCCAACTCCAAGGTGTTACTGCCGAAATGTATCTCTACGCTCCTCAATCCGTCTCCGTCAAATTCTCAGCAATCCCTTGTTTCGGTTCGTCTCGGCGGGACTTCAAAATTCCCGCTATTTCCATGTCTGCAATTGAAGTCTCCGCTCACATTCCGGCAGCCCCCATTTTTCTTCCGGAAGGACCTTGGAAGCAGGTTGACCTTCTCCACGACGCTGTTTTTGTTTTACTTTTTGCATTTTTCTGTGCAATTTCGTTTTCATGTTTCTTTAATATTGATCAAGACGTGTGACTTTATTCATGATTCTGTAGATTCCCGGCGGAGTTACAGCTGCAGAAGGATTCAAAGCTTCCGGATTGTATGGCGGTCTTCGTGCCAAAGGGGACAAGCCTGATCTTGCGCTTGTCACTTGTGATGTTGATGCCACTTCTGCTGGTGAGTAATTAATCTCATCTTGAGCTAGTTGACTCTGTGTAATTTTTCATTTTTGTAATGATTTTTAAGTTTGATTAATTGCAGGATCGTTTACCACGAATGTGGTAGCAGCTGCGCCGGTATTGTATTGCAAATCTGTATTAAAGACTTCAGAAATGGTGTGCTTGACTGTCCTTTGTTTCAATGCTTCTTTTACTTATTAGCTAATGATGTTGGGATTACTGTAAATTTGTTGTTGTTGTGTTTGATATCATTTTTGTGTTTTTGATTTTCTGCTAGGCACGAGCAGTTTTGATCAATGCTGGTCAAGCCAATGCAGCAACGGTAGGACATTTATCGATGCCTATAGTCAATTTTCTATTTATTTTGTCTTCCAAACTTTGTAGCTTGTTAAATCACTCTCCGAGTATGTTGTTACAGTTAAGTTTTGCACAGATGACATACATTCCAATTCTGTCCAGGGTGATGCGGGATATCAAGATGTAATAGAGTGCTCCAGCAGCCTTGCTAAGGTATGTGGAGGGCGACAAACACATGAATCTCATAGATACTCTTGCTTAGGCTGGATTTTTTTATCATCAAGTTCAACATGAATTTTTGTACTGCAGCTGCTTCATTTGAGACAAGAGGAAGTGCTGATTGAATCCACTGGTGTGATTGGTCAAAGGATAAAGAAGGTTAATATATAGCCACCATATTTCTGTTTCCTTCTTATGCTCATTTCTAATCATATTGATTTGCACAGTATTTCTTGGAATATTAACAGATTGACTAATAAATGTTACATGATATTTTTATGGCAGATATATAACTTGACATGTTCTTAGTGTTGTATAAACGATTCATTCGTTAATTCTCATATGCAGGAAGCACTTCTAAAATCTCTTCCAAAACTGGTTAATTCACTGTCATCGTCAACTGATGGGTAAATGTTAATGCTTGTAAACTTAGCTCCATATAAATGACATACTGTCATGTTTATGTACTGTATTTATTTTCGGCATCGAATTTCCAAGTACTTTATTCTCTTTGATGTAAACTAACTCTCTTGTTTTTTGAGTACATGCTATTCTTTTTTGTTGTGAAACTATGGGGATTAAAAAAATTTAAAATCATCGCCCTGATGTGCCATTTTCGTTCGGTCTGCAGGGCAAATGCTGCAGCAGTGGCAATCACAACAACCGACCTCGTTAGCAAGAGTGTGGCAATTCAGTCTCAGGTGTTCAATGTATCCAGTATTTATATCCTTGATGCATGAGATATCTGCTTTTTTTTGGAATTGTTTTTGTTAATGTGCTCAGTGCTTGTGTTGTACGGGTCTTGATAAAGACACTGTACCATTGACCCAATCAGGAGCAACTCTTATGTTGCTTGCTTTTGTTTGAAGTTTTGTTTTATGCATAATCAGCGATGCCAAAACGTTGGCATTACAATTTCCAAGTATATTTACTCTCTTTAATGTAAACTCATGTCACATTCTTTAATTGTGATCTAGCTTCTGCATATTACTACCAAGTAAACAACATTGGAAATGAAAACAACTTTGAAAAATCAGTCAGGTCCTTACTAAACCGGTGATTGCTCAGGTTGGAGGGACAAATATAAGAGTTGGGGGAATGGCAAAAGGTTCCGGGATGATCCACCCAAATATGGCTACCATGCTGGGAGTATGTCTTCTTAAGTTACTCCTGATGTTTGTTACTAGTACGTAATGTTACTAAGAGTTTTATACGGGAACAGGTAGTAACAACCGATGCAATGGTTAGCAGTGATGTTTGGAGAAAAATGGTTCAAATTGCTGTCAACCGAAGCTTCAACCAAATAACAGTAAGTAAACTTTCTATTTTCCCTTTTTCTCAAAATATCATACTTAGTGCGACTAACACCTAACGTAGTGTAATCAACCTGCTGCATCTTTCTTTTGTAGTATGATAACCCACTTAAGGTGTTTTCTCGTTGCAGGTAGATGGAGATACAAGCACCAATGATACTGTCATTGCGTTAGCTAGTGGACTATCTGGAACCAAGATATCTTCCTACAACAGTAACGACGCAGTCCAACTTCAAGCATGCCTTGATGTGGTTAGTTCCACTCATTTAATTTTTACCTAACCTCCGTGGTCCAAAAATCTCCTAGGGTGAGATCCAAATTTCAGGAATTAAATGGAAAAAATAAGTTGTGTTTTCCATTTGAGCTGTTGTATGTGGTCTAGACCCAATTTTTAGGATCGCAATTGTTGTGTCATTTTGTAGGTAATGCAAGGTCTTGCCAAATCAATTGCTTGGGACGGAGAAGGAGCAACCTGCTTAATTGAGGTCTGCATCCTTATTCCAGATTGCTAATTTCCACTGTTTTTCTAATTTTATTTTTCAAGTTAAAGTCAAATTGTTCTTTAATCTCACAAGTATGACGTAGTATTGTAAAGTGCTCAGTGTGGGATCTGGTTAAGTACGAGACTATGCTAATTGTTTGCACTTTGATTTTTGAGGATGATGAAATTGAGGTATTTCATATATGATTTCAAAGATATGTTTGCTAATCCAGACTTTGATGTGCAGGTCACAGTGACTGGTGCAGACAATGAGGCTGAAGCAGCAAAAATAGCACGGTCGGTGGCATCTTCTTCACTAGTAAAGGCATGATATCCGAACTCTGCCTACCTTTTTGATGCTCATGTGTACCAAATACTAAATTTAATTCCCAAATGTCAATCAGGCTGCAATATATGGCAGAGACCCAAACTGGGGGCGCATCGCTGCTGCTGCAGGCTATGCAGGGATACCTTTCGACCAAAGCAAGCTCCAAGTATTACTAGGGGATATTCTGCTCATGGATGGTGGGGAGCCACAATTATTTGACAGGTAACAAAATCGTTTTGCTCTGTGTCAAGGACATTTCCCTTTCAGCCCGTCATCTTTCTCCTCCCCGAGGAGATCGACCCTAAACCTAGTAGTTTGACTAGCTATATTTCTTTCAGGAGTTCGGCTAGTAACTACCTCAAGAAGGCTGGTGAGATCCACGGCACAGTTGTAATTAGTGTATCCGTAGGTAAGTTAAACATTTGGAGGAGATTCAAGTCAGATATTCAGTTAGAACCATGATTACTAAACCTGCAAACTCAACTATTTTTGTACATCTTTCGTGTTTGATATGCCCTTTACTTTTGAACAGGTGATGGCCCGGGACGAGGTCAAGCATGGGGTTGTGACCTAAGTTACGATTATGTTAAAATTAATGCCGAGTACACAACATAAAGTGCTCATTTCGTCATTGTGCAACCCCAACTGGAATTTCAAATGAGATTATTCAGGCTGTTAACTCTTCAATTCCATGTTCAATTTAACCATTGGTCTAGAACACCAGCTCAATTTATATGGCCTTTAACACAACCTTACAAAATGAAAACGTCGCCAAGCACAGCAAACATAACTGAACTTCCACATAAATTAGGGTTCCACGATGCTATTGATGTATGAATTCATAAACCCTTGACGGAGAGTACGCAGACAAAATCCAAGCAGAAAATTAACAAATCATAATCGGGCCAACCAAATACGATAGCATTCTGCGAGCGAAAAGCCGGTTCACAGTAGAAATGCGTGCCACAAACACGGCAATACTAATTACAAAACGCTGCTCTGAAAGAAGCATAGCAACAATACAATATATAAAGAAATAACCACACTGGGTGCAAATAGAGTAGCACATTGTTCCAAGTTTTCTCAAACACTCATAAACATAACATTGTCTCGAGTGACTTATTTATGCACACAGCGTAGGATGTGATATTACGTTTGCTTACAATGCTTCTGCAACTGGGTAATGCACGTTAGTGAGCGAATTTTTCAAGAAGGAGCTCCCACAATAAGAATGCTGGTCTGGGCTGCCCACCACAAGCTCACCAAAACCATTGTTTGTGTCGACCAATGTTTCACGGGGATCCAGAGATCTGTGACACCTCTCAGAAGCCCCAGATTTGCGATATTGCTTCTTATCTTTTCCTCGTGAAGAGCTGCTCTTTTGCCCCTTCTTTCCATCTTTCCTCCAATTCTTCTTGTTCTTTGACTTCTGCTGTTTCTTGCCTGTAACTGTGTGCGACATTGATGTAGCAGGCGGATCGTACACATCAGGAGCCCAAGTGACAGAAAGTTTCCCGGGTGATAAGCCCTCTTTCTCCCGGCTACCTTTCAGAGCAGAAAGTAGCTTCGAAGGAGCCTGCACAAGGCATTAAGAACCATAAGACCTACGTAGTGAGCACAATATCAGAAACTAGACTATCACAACATTTCTTTTGAAGTAGCCAGTTCAATCATTCCAAAACTAGAAGACAGCATACTACTCTGCCACCTATTTTACACTTGCCAAAATTACGTTGTTGTACATTAATGCATAAATATAATTACACTAAATTTTACGTCTATATTTTCTGGATAACCTAATAAAGGAGATGCACAAAAAAAATATGCCGCTTCTATACCTTGCATGATATACTACAGAGCAACCATCCAACATCAAGGACAAGGCATAATGAACAGGATAAAAATGAACGTTCGCTAAAACACAAAGAAACAAACACATTCCGCCTCCCACACTTGAAGTGGAGCCAAGAGGGGGAGCATGACCGGAAACTCTAAACCACATGCACCATTTAGTTTGATGTGCTGTATATCAAGCTAGGCATAGTCCGCGTAAGGCTATGAGCTCATTACAATAACAACAGGTTCCTTAAGTATATCAACTGAAAACAAAAGTGGTAATGATTAACGGGATATCCAAGAGAGAAAACATAGTATTAGGGGGAATAAAGTGCACAACTCTGGGGACAATAGGCTCTTCCAGTAAGCATATAGATAACTTACAGGCAAAGACACCGAGCGCAAGCAGGCTTGGTGATGGTGTTCATCCCCGCATAGTGCTTCTTTAGGTCCCTCCTTTACTATGCTTGCAGAGGCAATAGGAGAGAGCACACCAGTAGGATTAGGAAAGGTTGCACACTTGTTCAAGCATTTTCGAGTGACTTTTCCCTGCTGTGCATCAGGATCTTCATGTGTGTTTCTCTTCTCCACACCGACAGTATTATACCCATCTGAAGCAAGTTCCACTTCTCCAACATGTTTGACATCAATCGACTCTTTTCCAATACGTTTGACATCAATCGACTCTTTTCCAACATGTTTGACATCAATCGACTCTCTTCCAACACCTTTAACATCGATACTCGACTCTTTTCCAACATCTTTGACATCAGTCGACTCTTTTCCAACATCTTTAACATCAATCGAGTCTTCTCCAACGCTGATATTCAAGGACTCGCCAACAGCACTTACAAGACCGCTTACCGAATAATCTTCAAGCAAACTAGTACGAATTTGCTCTTGGTTCACAGAGGGCTGCAAACCTTGCAAACTGTCTACATTTCGCAACACCGATTTCCCACGAGGAAAGCTTATGTCCATCTACAATTACAAATTCTACAAAATGCCAAAATCCACATTTTAACAACATCAAACATCATCGGTGAAATCAAATCAACACAGTTCACCAAATCATAAATAAACTACAAATAACTACATATATATAATCCAAAAATATCCAGCTGCCTCATAATCTGAACCTAAATAAAAACAATACCAATCAACATAAATAAAAATTAAATTCATAAAATTAATTACCTCGAATAAAGTTAACAGCAAAGAAGCCTTCGCACCAAGATCTAACAAAACGATTCCAAATTTCTTAAAGCCTTAACAAAAAGTTCTTCGAACCCTAAAACCTCAGATTTCTCGAAGAAATCTCGACGAAAACTCTCTAACCTTTGCTACAAACTGGGAAGCTGAGCAAGAACCACAAGATAAACGAACCCAAGTGAGATTAAAACCGAATGTTAACTAAGATTACCGCGCCGATCACCTTTTTCGAGACGTTTCAGACGATGAGAGCAAGAGCCGCTCTGGAAGGAAGTCAAGTTAGGGACCGAGGGTCGTAGGAGGAGGTGAGGGGTCACCGAAGGCATTATCGTATGCCCTTCGAAACCCCTAAACCCGAAAGTCGCAGCAAAACCGCCCCAGATCGTGAACCAGAGCTGCGAAATCTGAGAAAACCGGCTTCTGGGTCGTCGTGAAATCGGGGGTTTTAGCGGCGGAGCATGGCGGAGAAAGGAGGAACGGCAGAATGTGGTGGTGGGTCAAAGTCAACAGGAGATTCAGAGATCGCAGAAATGGAGATCAGAATGGATGGAATTTTGGGACTCTTCCTTGTTTGTATATAAGGAGGAGAGGAAGACAGTAACACTTTGCGTCAATGGGTCCACGGCCAGCAGATCATGGACGTACACGTGTCCACTGCGAACTGCGGGTCATTCAGTCGGTCGTGGGAGATTTTTAATTGGGTTGGGCCGGGTCAACTAACGTATTGTCCTTTTCATTTTTCTGCAGATATTTATGGAAAGGTGTACGGCTGTTTGCACGAAAAGGCTTCCTTTTTTGTTTATTTATTTTTCTATTTCTAAATTGAAATGTTCTCAATTTTACCATTTTATCCCTATTTCATAAAATTATTTTATTTTGACATCCCTAACTATAAAAGGGCGTTTTGGCAATATTTGAAAATTTCACTATTTTAGGATGCTGACTATATATATAAAGTGACAATTAAATTTGAATCGCTAAACAACACTATCTAGTTATTTAATCACAAATTTTAACAATAATGTTACTTCGATCATTAATACCAGACGTTTAAACAGTGTAATTCTAAATCATAAAAGTTAGAGGACAAATTAATTTCATGTTTATGAAAACGTATGTAACAAAGGTTCGCATTTGTTGAAGAATAAAATAAGCATTAAAAATGTTGTATTTATCAAGTAACTTTTAAGTGTATTGTCACAAATATGATATGGTTTTATAAGTTCACACAAATAGAAAGAGAAAAAAAAAAAAGTTAGGTCAAATTGTTTGAATAGTCCGTTAGTTACCTGAAATATAGAATTCCATGATCAAACATATGAAGAACTATGTAATTGAAGTATCGATACGATCGATAATATAAATGACATATTGATAGTTGATATCAAATGACCAGACCAGAGGAATTTGTCTCAATATTCTCTATTAGTACAATACCCAAGGTTCATGAATAACTGTATCGTTTACCCATTACATTAGTATCATTTGGTTTCAATAATAATAATAATAAATAGATAAATATAAAAATAAAAAATAAAAAAAAATAAAAAAAAAAACCTAGTATAATTTGGTGGTATCAAATGACACTCACATTAAAAAAATTAGCTACATTACTCTAGGTACCGTTTGGTACGTGGGACGGGACAGAACAGAGTGGGACAAGGCGTTCCGTCCCACGTTTGGTGCGCCTAAAATGGGTGGAACGAGTTGTTCCACGGGACGAGTTTTAGGTGAATTTTCGTTCCACCTCACCCCCCCTGGAACGACTCGTTCCACATCCGTGGAACACAAAATTATAACCTCTCCGTCTCCTTCTTCTTCCTCCTTGTTTCCATCCGAGGGCATCTTTGCTCCCGCTCCGTTCCGTTCCGTCATGTCCCGTCTCGTCCCGTCCCATCACATTCCGTCCCGTCTCGTCTGCATACCAAACGATACCCTAAGCTACTTTAATTATGGGACGCACACAAACTACCTTAATTATTGTGAGTGAACAACGGGCCCAATTGTTTTTTCTTTGACAAACCACACACACATTTCTCCCCCCCCCCCAACGAAAAAAAAAAAAAAAAAAACGCAGCCTAGAGTCATCAATTTTTCCTTAAACTTTAATTTTAGCTGATTATCTTTTTAAAATCTTATAATTAGCCAATTTCCTCCTTTTAACTTTAACCAATTACTGTAACAACCGACATCGTCCAGGAAAGTGATCCTTATATGTATATTCTCATATCTACCTAGCATGAAGCCTTTTGGGACCTCACTGGCTTCGGGTTCTATGGGAACTCCGAAGTTAAGCGAGTAACGCGGAGAGCACTCCTAGGATGGGTGACCCATCGGGAAGTTCTCGTGTGAGTTCCCAAAAACAAAACCGTGAGGGCGTGGTCGGTGCCCAAAGCGGACAATATTGTGCTACGGTGGTAGAGCGGGCCCGGATTATGGTGGGGGCCCCGGGCGGGATGTGACAATTTGGTATCAGAGTCTAACCCTGGTCACGTGTTTTGCCGACGAGGACGTCGGGCCCCTAAGGGGGTGGACTGTAAGATCCCACATCGCCCAGGGGAGTGATCATTATATGTATATTCCCATCTATACCTAGCACAAGGCCTTTTGGGAGCTCAAAGGCTTCGTGTTTCATCGGAACTCCGAAGTTAAGCGAGTAGCGCGCTAGAGCATTCCCATGATGGGTGATCCACTGGGAAGTTCTCGTGTGAGTTCCCAGAAACAAAACCGTGAGGGTGTGCTGGGGGCCCAAAGCGGACAATATCGTGCTATGGTGGAGTCGGGTCCGGGAAGTGGTCCCGTCCGAACGAGGATGTGACAATTACCCCCTTAAAAATGTTATAAATAGCTAATTCCCCCAACATTAGATTTTAAAAATTTTCATCCATCAAGTTTCCATTATTTTTGCCCTCATACAGTTGTCATGCGTTATTTGAGTGATCAAAATGGAAGGAAAATTGAATGAAAACTTTTAAATCTAGTGTCAAAGGGAGAATTGACTATTTATAAAAGTTTAGGAGAATAATCGGTTAAAATTGAAGTTCAAGAAATTGGTTAATTATAATTATTCAGAGATAATGGGGTAAAATTAAAATTCAAAGAAGAAATTAACATCTCTATACAAATTCGGGAGACAAATCTACAATATGCCTTTTTCTATTTGCCAATACATGTCGTAATTTATTTGAAAAGGGTTTTGAACTTTGGTATAAGAAAGTAAACGCCAACAATAGTCAGCCCAATTTACGAACTCAGCTTCTTACAACCGTCCATCTGAGCCAATCCAACGGCCGATATCCAAACCATAGTTAGTGCTCTTACCTAACCCAGTGTATATCCCACCTGCCCCATTCACTGAAGCTCCATGTGCACAAAATTTCACTTCTGCATTTTATTTAATTATTTTCTGTTTGTTTCTCGGGAAGGTCGGTTTAGAAGTTGATCCCAGTGCGGAGGCAGGGTGATGGAAGCCGGTGGGAAGTTCAAGAAAGGCGCAGGAGGGAGGAGAGCCGGCGGTCCCAAGAAAAAACCGGTTACCCGGTCTGTGAGAGCTGGTCTGCAGTTCCCGGTCGGACGTATCGGCCGGTACTTGAAGCATGGCCGATACGCTCAGCGAATCGGAACCGGAGCTCCGGTTTATCTGGCTGCTGTGCTCGAGTACCTTGCTGCTGAGGTAATCTCAGCTTCCTCTATGTCTCTGCATTAGCCGATCAGTTGCTTAGGGTTTTTGCTATTATATTTTTGAATCACAGAGTATTTTCGATATGAGGATTGGGTCAATCAACATTTCGTGCATGTCGACAAAGGGAAATTTATGCAAGTAGTATTGATTTTAGTTGCATTTTGTGCATGTCAAAGAGGTGAAATTTAAGCAAGTGGTATTGATTTTAATTGCAGGGGAAAATCGTTTCTGTTGACCTCAGCTAGAAAATGAAATGTACATGGACGTATGCCAAAATATGAAATTATTTAGTGACGAAAACCAAATTGTGCTTTTATTTTTGGTGAAAAGGGTTTTGCTTTTTGTTAACTGTTGGGATCTGTTTGGTCGGTAAGAAAAAGATGGAAATAGGAAATAGGAAATCATGGTTTTCTAAATCATGGCTTAACTTCTGTTAGATAGATGAGCTCCTGCATGTGATTTCTGAGGTTGGTAGTTTATCCTATGATCATTGGTTTGCATTCCCTCAATTCAGAATTCAAGTTTCTAAAATTGTCTTCTTGGGTATATTTTTTTTGTAATGTTGGCCGTTATAGGACAGTTTTATAAATCTCTTTTGCTGAAATCAGAAAATCAACACGATCCACACGGAGTGTAACATGTGACATGCCTCAAATCCTCCTGTATATTACCATATAAAACAACGCGATTGGCACAATCGACAGGATCAACAATAAGAATTTTGCATTCTGAGGATGAATCAATTCGATTGGAGGCTGTCGATCAACACGTGTTAATCGTGTAGTTTTAAGTGGTATATATGGGGCATTTAAGACGTTTCCAATGAAAATTAGTGTTGATCATGTGGTTGGTGTTGATTTACTTATTTCAAGTTTATAATTGTCCTATAACAGCCGGTAACCCAAATTTATTCCCAATCTCTTTGATTAGCGGCCAAATGGGTTCAAGTATATGCCGTATGATTTGGTTAGGAACTGGTGTTAATCGTGATGACGTGATTTGGTTAGGTTTTGGAACTGGCTGGAAATGCTGCAAGAGACAACAAGAAGAATCGCATTATCCCAAGGCATGTGCTATTGGCCGTGAGGAACGATGAAGAACTCGGAAAGCTCCTGAAGGGTGTGACAATTGCTCATGGTGGTGTGCTTCCCAACATCAACCCTGTGCTTCTGCCAAAGAAGCATGAGAGGGTTGCGAAGGAGCCCAAGTCGCCCGTCAAAGCTGCCACCAAGTCCCCTAAGAAGGCATAACTGATCTAATTAGCAGTGTCTATGGTAGTACCTTTCTATGGAGTCTCCATGTCTGTACATGGTTAGTAGGATGCCTTCATGTGTCGTTATCTCCCTCGTTATCCCACTAGGACTTAAGACTCTTGTAATCTCTGTTTCAGTATCCGCTTAGAACATCTGTGTTTCATATGAAATGAAATTCACCCGACTTCTAAATTTTCGCCTTTTGCAATGGCGCAGTTGGAGATATTTTACAAGGAATCTTAATGAAACACTCGTATTGTTCACTTTTAACGAAAATGACATTTTTACCTTGAAAGGTCTCTCCATTTACTTACACCTTTATCTTGTCATTTTCGTTAAAACATAAAGTTTTTTAGGACTCTTCGTTAGTTTTTCTTATGTAAGTGAGAGTGGTTTCTGCACGCTTTTTTTTCAACTTTCTACACCCTTGTTAATTGTGGTCCTTGATTTTCCTTTAATTTGTTCAATTCAATTGCCAAGGGGAAAAAAAAAAAAAGGGATGTGGCGGAGGAGAAAAAGAGTTTGTATCAATCATTTCCCCTCATATAACTATTGCTTAGCTTTGGTGTTTTTTTGCACTTACATCTTACTAGGTACTTTGAGAGCATCTGCTTCATGATGCTTGAGTGGGAAAAATTTACCATACAGCAATGCAGTATGTTTTTTTCGAACAAATGACATTATCTACACTAAAGAGGTGGAGAGTGAGTTAAGTCTCACAATTAGCTAGCAATTCAGTATGTTATACGTTAGCTGTTTTAACCACGAGACGAGGCGGGATCATCTTTCCCTCCTAGAGTACAGAATGATGGCATTGAATCTGCAAATGATCCATACATTTGTTGTACGGTAGAAAGAATCGTTGGGCGTTTCGATAAGGTTTGCCAACTAAATGTCGGTGAGAGCTTGTAAAGACAATGAATTGGATTGAGCAATCGAATAATAAAATTAAAAAGTAAAAAGTTCCAACATCATATCAGAGAGCTGGAATAGCTCAGCTGGTTAGAGCGTGTGGCTGTTAACCACAAGGTCGGAGGTTCGAACCCTCCTTCTAGCGTATTTTTTATGTTTTTATTTTTCGTATTATTTTTATTTTGTGATTTAAATCACGAATTTTCGTATTATTTTGTGGTTTTATTTTTTGTATTATATTTTTTTCATGATTTAATTTTTTTGTTTATTTTTATTTTGTGATTTAAATCACGAAAGTGTCACTTAATACTAAAGTTTATTGGTATTCTTTTTAATTTGTAAGTCTTAAGTTCAATTCTCGTCAAAGATGAATTTAACCATATTATTAGTAACCCACCATCTCCTCTTTAGTATAGATAATATTTGTTCTCTGTAGCTTTTCACATTGGTCTAGCCAGCCTATGTCATGCTGATATTGACGGTTTCTCTAAAAAATACTTTTGCTCACAAACATGACTATTTACTAAAAGCCAGCAGAAAATCACTGTTCATCTTGTGAGGGAGCATTGTTCATCAACAGTGAAATGACGAATCTGCCTCTCAGTTTCCAGCTTTCTTTCTTTGTATCACACTGGAACTACGTGTTTGTCCCTGATATCCATGCGTCGGCCTGCTCCTCTAGGATGTTGACGTATAGGTTTGATTCCATAAGTTCTTGACCCTTCCTTCTTTTTGAGCAATTTTTCGGTGTACCCGGCACACCAAATTTTTTTGGTGTACCCTCACTCATAATGGTGAGGGTACACCAAAAAAATACCAAAAAAATTTGGTGCACCCTCACTTTTTGTACACCAAAAAAAAATTAATGAGTGAGGGTACACCTAAAAATTTTCCCTTCTTTTTGGCTTTGGTTTCTGTCTTTCTCTCTCCTCATTTTCATTGTTTTTCCGCCTGCCTTTCTTTCTCTCTCAAGCCCTCTTTTAATTTGTTTTCAATCTCCTCATCTTTCTCATTTTTCTTAGCCAAATTATCTGTGTAAATTTCTTGCTTTTAAAACCATTGGAAAAATAAATAGTTGCTGCATCTTGCGTTTAAACCCCTGGGTCAGTACCGATTTTATTGGTTTTTTAATTTTATCTGGGTGGATTTGTTACCTCCAAGGTCCGCCTCCATTTGGTGGTGAGTTTTTTAACTGTCGATTTACCCCTAAACTTTCACCTGGTTTTATATTTTCTCCCTAAACTTTTCTATTGGAAAATTAAGGATTCAAACTAATTTTTTTAGCTGATTTGCCCCCTACTAGTTTTTCATATATTCCATCCATGTGTTTGTTAAGTGAGACCATGTGCACAACATGTGAAGGTAATTAAGTCATTTTACTCTTAAAAATAATTAAAAAACTGAATATAAATAAAAAAACAAAAATTTCCCTTTATTTTTTCCCGCTAATTCCTATCCTCAAATTTATTTTTCCTTCTCATTCCTATGCATGAGAAATGACATATGGTGTTATTGTCTTCATAAGTAGCTAAGTTAGTCTTTTTCTTGAAGCATGTACTACCATTTTTATTTTCTCTAACAAATTAATAATTTGACAAATGCTTATGGTGTTATTGTCTCCAAAGCAGTGCATTAATATAAGAAACATGTTCATAATACTCATAAAAAAGGCTCAAGATAATTACATACTTTTCATAATATCATAATAATCCCAATACAATTTCACAAAATGATCCTTAAGAAGTTGGAAAGCATAAGAGATTTTACCATCCATAAGGTATATAACTCATAGAATCTCGATTACAAAATATGGGCATTCCAGTTAACCAAACACAAGCAAAATAAGGTTTTAGTTATCAAAGCAAGAGCACAAACATTCTGCTTGAAATGCACATGACACGTGGATATCAACTACACTTTCCATGGCCTTCCTCGTTTGGTTGGAATCTTGTACCTAAACCTATTTTCATTTCTGATGGCTGAGTAAGGTTGAGGGTGTTATGTTTTCCAACTTCTTAAGGATCATTTTGTGGAATTGTATTAGGATTATTATGACATTATGAAAAAATATGTAATTATCTTGAGCATTTTTTTATGAGTATTATGAACACGTTTCTTATATTAATGCACTGCTTTGGAGACAATAACACTATGAGCATTTGTCAAATTATTAATTTGTTAGAGAAAATAAAAATGGTAGTACATGCTTCAAGAAAAAGATGAACTTTGTTACTTATGAAGATGATAACACCATAAGTCATTTCTCATGCATAGGAATGAGAGGGAAAAATATAATTGACGATAAGAATTAGCGGGAAATATTAGAGGGAAAGTTTTTTTTCTTTTTTTTTTTCAGTTTTTTAATCATTTTTAAGAGTGAATTGACTTAACTAGCCTCACATGTTGTGCACATGGTCTCACTTGACAGAAACATGGATGGAATATATGAAAAACTAATGGTAGGGGGCAAATTTGCTAAAAAAATTAGTTTGAGTCCTTAATTTTCCAATAGAAAAGTTCAGGGGGGAAATTGAAAGTTAGGTGAAAGTTCAGGGGGTAAATCGACTGTTTACTCTTATAGTATTGTTGTTTTAATTTATTTTGTAGTTTTCCATGTTCAAGTGGAATTTTCGTATGAATTTTTTTCCTAATTCTGGGTGTTTTATATCATTAGATCTGAAATTTGGGTGTATGATTTGTTTGTGTTTTTCGTTTCAGAACACGTTGCTCTATATTTTTTGGAATTTAGTTTTTGTAATTTTGGTTGTTTTGTTTATATCCTTAGATCTATTGTTTGGTTGTATAATTTGCTTCTTTTTTTTTTTTTTTTTTTCTTCAGGACACTTTGCTCTTCATTTTTAGGGGTTTCTGTGTGCAGCTTCGAAGCCGTTTATGCTCAAGGTAAACAATTTCAGCTTTTCCTTTTAGCATTTTCTGCAACAATTTTTTTTTAAAATATTGTGAAGTTGTGTTTTCTATAGTGTGAAAGTCGAATATGTGGGATTTTTTTTAGATTTTGGTGTCTTTGTTATGTTGTTTTATGGTTTTAGATGGTGTTGGATGACTTGGTGTTTCATGTTGTGTTGCAAATGATTTTTTCTCAGGTGGTAGCAAGTTTTTGTGAAAATTAAATATGAAAAACAATCAATAATTTCATAAAACTTGCATTGATCGTCTAACAATGCTTGCTAAAACACCCTTTAAACGGATTGCTTATACAGAAACAGTGGATTTACTAATTGATGATGTGAAAAAGTGTAAGAAGTTTGAGAACCATGTAGAGTGGGGGATTGATTTGGCATCTGAGCACGAAAGGTAATCCCTTAGAATTATTCTACTGGTTTTTCTTATTATGGTTACTGATTAAATAGAGCTTATCGATTCGTTGTTCTGATTTTATGCAGATACCTGACGGAGGTATTATTTCAAAAGCCTGTTACTGTTTACAACTATCATAAAGGGGTCAAAGCATTCCATAGAAAGCTCAACGATGATTTAAAGACAGTGGCTGCTATGGGTATTATGCTTTGAACTTTGAACCGTTGAGTTCAATGCTCTGTTGTATACTTGAGCATTGTGTATCTTTTGATTACCTATTACGGTTTTCTTATATTTCATGTGGAGAGTTGATTGGAAGAAGGTAAAGGAAAGAGCATTACGATGTTGTTATAAGCAGGTATTATTCGGTTTTTGTATGTTTTAGTGACTTTATCTATCATTATTGTTGTTGTTATTATTATTATTATTATTATTCTTTCCAGTGGAGTCATCTCCTCCACAATTTTTCTCCCATACTTCCGAGTGGATAGTATTGTATAATATTTGAATGAACTGACTAATGTTTGTATTGTGCGATGGATGTGTTATTGCAGGATTGAGGAAATGGGTCTACCTGCTGAGCCGTATGAGTGGCACGTTGACTTGCCGCGCTTTGGGACCATCAAACATTGTGGCTTTGGTTTAGGATTCGAACGGATGGTTTTATTTGCTACCGGCATTGACCACATTAGATATGCAAGAAGAACAGATCTTTGAATTAGTCTATAGTAAAGACAAATAGAAAAAAATCACTATCATTACTTTATAGATATACAGATATTTGAATCATTCAATTTGTGCTAATTTTGTTTTTTTTTGTTTTTTTAATTTCAATTTATATCAGCTTTTTAGCTTTTATTAGGAGCTTATATAGTTATTCATGTGCTTTTTTGTAGAATTACGAAGAAGGGTTACAAAAAATCACTTAATGCTTTGGAAAATTCCTTGGTTATTCTATTTGGTAGGCTTTGAAAAGCCTCATCTTTTTATTCTTGGTTATTTTCGCCTTAATATGTATTTGTTCTGTTTGTACGTTTGGTACAAGTTTGCCTTCTTATTATTTTACTGTCATCTGTGAGGATTGTTTTTTACTACTTCCGTAATGTTTTGCGAGATACATAGATAGATTTTGTATCAGCAACCTGCGTCCAACTATGTAAGACAACGTTCTTCGTTTCGTTTAAAATGACCTACAACGACATCAATTGTTTGTCTTCTGTGTTGTCATAGAGATTGAATTCAATGTCTTTGATTGAATTGATTGTTTCATCATCTATACTTTCATCTGTTTGGTTGCTGGAAAAATGTTGGCAAACAAAAGAACTCAATTTCAGTGCTATTGTTGTGATGAATACTTATTTTGACAAACTTATCAAATTTTGGATATTTTATGAATTTAAGATCTTGAGTTTTAGTATTTTTTTATGAAATTGTAATGAATTTGTAAATTTGTCAAGTATATCTTACATTTGTGGTTCCATATTCACCTTACCTATAACTATTGAATTTTGTCTCTTGACTGGATGAATTTTTATAGTTTCCAAGATCTACAGTTGCAATGCCTTTGATGGATAAAGCACAGAGGACCCGGCTACTCTTATAGAGCTTCTTTAGCATCGTAAATTGAAATTGCATATCATTTTTTTGCTTCACGGAATTCATTATGTTAATAGCATACCAATTATGTGATACCAATTGTTATGTTAGCAATTTCTAACAATTGGTAAGGTACGGATAAATGTGTAGAAGTTTGAATTATACATATGAAAGTTTCATATATTACAATTTTTTACTAATTTTTGTTACACAATCAAGCATTCACAGGTAATGCTATATTCATAGAGTGGTTCAAAGAATTCCAAGAGCGTTCATTCACCCACTTTATACTCTTCATGTAAAAATTCTTTTAAAAAGCTCAAACATCTTTCAATGTAGATAACATTAACATTTTGTAACAATATATTATAGATTTGAAACATATTTTTCCATAAAGTTTCTAATCCCGCAACAACGTGTTGGCTATATTTCTAGTTTTCGTAAAACTGCTTCTACTAAAAACAAAGTAAAATTTTGTATGTGCAACCTTGGCAAGCACACGATAGCGTTTCATGAAGACACTGTAGAGAAACATCTCAATGGGCCATGATTGAAGCATCATACTAAGAAGATGATCAGATTAACCACTTTGCAATAAGGTTTAGTGTCAAAAGCCAAACGAACCACATTTTTACAATTTCATTGTGAGGCTTAGCCCTCTTTTCCACATAAATAATATAGTTTATTTAAAAAACCAAAAGAATGGAACGTAATTAGAATCATCAATCCGCCAACCATCAGGAAAATGTGTATTCCTTTTTCACCAACTGAAATCTGCAAATTATTAAAGATTTCGATCCCACAACGGTGCGGAACTGCGGATTGCTCACTATTTCACTGATTCATCAAAACCGAATAAATTTATATAAACAGAACTACTCAAGATTCGTCATCTGGAAAAATCCAAAACCAATTCCATACAACCGCATGCATATTATTCACGACGAAAATAATATTAAGAAACAAAAAAATCGCAAAAAATGAATGAAAAATTAACAACTGGTAAACTTGGTAACGGCCTTGGTGCCCTCGGAAACGGCGTGTTTGGCGAGCTCACCAGGAAGCACCAACCTGACGGCGGTCTGGATCTCCCTCGACGTGATCGTCGGCTTCTTATTGTACCTGGCCAAACGCGACGCCTCCTGCGCGAGCTTCTCGAAGATGTCGTTGATGAAGCTGTTCATGATCCCCATGGCCTTGCTGGATATCCCGATGTCCGGGTGGACCTGCTTCAGCACCTTGAAGATGTAGATCTTGTACGTCTCCGTCGATTTCTTTACCTTCTTCTTCTTCTTCATTTCCACGCTTCCTCCGCCTTCCTTCGGGATCTGCTTCTCCGCCTTCGTCGGCTTCTTCTCCCCCGCCGGTGCCTTCTCCGCCACCGGCTTCTTCTCGGCCTTCGTCGGCGCCATTTCGGGCGGTTTGTTGTGCGAACGGACTCGAAGGGAAGTTGAAACGGATTTGTGCGGGGAGAGGGAGTGGATTAAGGGATTTTGGTGGAGGTGCTGGTAGTTCGAATTGTTTATATAGTGAGGGGTGGTTAGTTGTGATTGGGTGATTGGTTTTCATGAGGATCGGTGACGTGTATGATTGGGCATCCGTTGGATTGATTTGGACATGTGGTGGCGGTTGGATTTACTGGAGTCGTGGTCAGACCGATTAACGGAGTTTGAAGGAGTTTTAATGGAGAACGGAAAGGATAACTTGTACAAATTTTTATATTTTTCAATTGAATCCGGGAGGGAGGATTAGGAAAATCCTCATGATTGCAGCTTTCTCCAGACCCAGACAAACGTGAAAAAAGGCTCGAAAATTTGTTTTAGAGTTGTTCTGCCGACTGAAACACTTAGAGGAGCTTCGGTGTCAATCACTTTTATTTCTCTCTTTAAACCATCTGTAGCACCCATAGCTACAACTCTTAACTCGATTATTTCCTAATCGACTAGATCATCATAGATTATAAGTTCGTAACCCTAGCACCTAGGACAATAGTTCCTAAATGTCTATGCGAATCAAGAGCAGAGCAGAGCAGATAACTGCTGAAATCATCTAAGTAGTAAGCCCATCCAAGATGAGTGCTCTCATATCCCGACTAAAATCATTCAAAATGTTAAGAGGGAGAGGCTTGATTTCCGAAAACCTAAAATACATTATATAATCCCTCCAAATTCATAAAAATCCCTAACATTTTTACCTAATTGACTACACATGAAGTTTTATGAATTATTTAAAGATCATATTGAACATGGAGTAAGATTCTTTCCCTTCCTAGTCTTCCTCCCTATCCTTCCCCTCTTATTTGAACGGTTACAGTTAAGCCACGTTAACGTGTTGTGTTAATTTTTAATAGTCAGAAGAAGACAAAAAACAATTTGTGAGAGGAGGGGGAAGAATATGATGGAAATAGGAGGAGAGAGAATCCTACTCCGCTAAATACACTTAGATTTGTGTGGAGTTTTATAAACTCTTTCAACACATTGGGTGAGTATCCATAGAGTTTCATGAATTTATTTAGAATTTTGGTTGAATACCTTTGAATTTGCTAACTTTTTTTTTTATGCAACAACATATTTACACTAAGGGGTAAGAGAATAAATTGGTTAAGAACCTGCCATCCATGAGATTGAAACCTAAGACCTCTTAAAAAATTTTGTTACCTTTTACCACTTAGTATTACGGTCTATTGATATTCATTTTCACTTGTAAGTAAAATCTTAGGTTTGATTATCGCTAAAAGTGAATTCGAACCAAATTATTATGATTAGCCCATTATCAAGCTTAACTCACTCATCATCCCATAATGTAGATAATATAACAGGTACTTGAACAGTGGTGGAGTCAAGATTAATGTGAGGCAAAATAAAACCAAAACATCATAATAAACTTAAGCGTTGATCATTTGTCTATTCATAAACCGTTGCATGGAAACCTCATCATTTATACGTACTATTAAATTATATAGGGAGAATCGATTGAAAATTCCAAACAATAAAAAAAAAATTATAGAGAATAGGAGAGAATTTACAAATTCTGTGTTGTTTTGTTGAATAAATTTGAATTTTGGTATATGACAATATGCATGAAATTTCAAGAAATGAGAAGAATAATAGCTTTGTAGATTTCATATATCTTGTTCATGTGAAGGTGGAAAATGGAGAAGTTACAAAAGCACTTATCCCTCTCAATCTTGCCATTTCTACGGGAGTTATGATAGATATAGTTTTCTTTATGACTTCTCCATCTTCTACGTGTACTTGAACAAAATACGTACATCAACATTCAAATTTCATTCAACATCTATTCTTTGAGTTTAGTAAGTTGTCCAAGCCAAGCCATCCCAAACGTCAAATATGCCTAGTTCCCTTGTTTTGATAAACCTCGAATCGGAATACAAGAATGATGAAGTAAACGGCACAAAATCCCCACAAAATTTGTAAGTCCATTGATGAAGAAACTTTGAAACTCAATTATTTGTACCAGCCAGCTTACAGGCATAACTAAAATTTACAACCAAGTAATATAAAAGAGTCGATGCACCATTTTTAGTCCATTGATAAGTTAATCAAAAACTACTTTTAACAGAATGATGTCTCACAATACATTCCTTCTTCTGTACCGTCTTACGTAGTGGAAATTCAAACGAAAACCAACAAAAAGAAAACAGCTTACAACCATGTAAAGTGATAAGCAGTCCTGAATTCCCACACCAAGTACCAAAGAAAAGAAAAGTTCAACGCAGCTCCTTCTTTAACATCAGAAACTTCTTAAGAACCAAAAGTCTTTCTTTTAATTAATCCTGTAAGAAGAAGGATAATCAGGTTAAACATGTAGATCATTGCAAATGACACGATCGGCAGGATCCTATACACAAAAGCACATACTACCATATCTTTATTTGGGTTTATACGTATAGGTATTAAATACTGAGGTTGAAAGTTAAATCCCAGCTAGACATGAATGTAGAATCCTAAGAAAAATCCCGTCATTTCGGAGTTCTGAATCACAACTTACTATAAACATCAGTGAAACATGAAGATGCGGTTAGAAACTTATTACACGGAAAAAAGCACATGCAAGGTAGACTTACATAACGCTTTGTGAAGGAATCGGAGAAAGACTTCAGAAAAATCATTCAAAATTTTCTAAAGAATTAAACTCTACTTCTATAACTCCTTTTTTTTTTCACGTGATGTGTCTCAAATCCATTACAGACAACGGGATGAAGAAAACAGTATTTAGGGGGAGAGCACCCAAGTTGAAACAAGATCCTAGTCTCCTAGATCTAGACAGAGAACATTTATATTCTAAGAGAACTTTAAACCTCGTCTTAAATCAGCCTATGCCAGATTGGTTTCAACAAGCATAAGGGTCCACATTCAAGGTGGCTGGCAGGATATCGTTAAGACTACAAGCATGATAACAAATCGATGGTAAGAGTGAGTAGCAGTAGCTCCTCTAGGTCCTTGTGTGATGTTGGGATTTACATCGACTTCCAATAAGGTGAAGAATTGATGGTATGAGTAAGTGGTAGCAGAATCATTCTCTACTTCCTTGTGAGATGCCGGCCTTCCTCATATAGCTGCTAGTAGCCATATCATAACCAATTTCAAGATAATACGCGAAATAATCAAGGCTTGGCCATATTTTTTTTTTTTCTTTTTTTTTTCAGCCTATCTGGTAAGATATGCAAAACTTCTTAAGCTTTTAAGTCAACATCTTGAACAGTCCTATCACAAACGTTTTCTCATCACTAGAATTGTCTATCAGAAAGCAAAGCCACCAACGGCTATGTTCTTCCAACCACAGCATAAATGTTCATTACAGTGCCGGTGAAATCTATTTTTGAGCTTCCAACTTGATTTGGTAAAATTACAATAAACTTTAAACCAACAAAAATCAAAATTATTAACATTTCTAACAACAAAATAGATGTGCCCCTCCCATGTGCCATCTTTCCAAAATACAGTAGGCATAAAGTCTTTACCCTAATATTCGAAGGAAGGATTGTGCTCACTCCGAACATCAATGTGAGAAGTTAGCTAAACAATTTGGGTAATGAGCACAAAAGTGCAATTTATGCAGCCCCGAAGTCTCTCCAAATATAAGTTCCAACACAAAATGTAGCGTAATCACATTGCAATATACCATTTCTGAAATCACAACTACTTTAAAAACCCAAAGCACCAACAAATGTGAAAGCAATGCAATGACAAGCACATCATATGAAAACACACAAGAAAAATAAAGGAGGTAATTCATATCAACCTTGTAGAACCCGCATTGATATTCCGATGAAGAATCCGACCCTGACCCGAATCCACACCATCAATCAACTCCCTGAGCCCCAAAGTGGTCACCTTCTCTTTATCTTCCTCCTCTTCCTCCTTGGTCTCCTCTTCACGAACACCACCACTTCCGCCGCCGCCATTTCCACGAGCCTTACCAATCAGCCTCTCAAAGTAATTCCCATATATATACTCAGGGGTGTACCCGTTCTCTTCATCAAAGAGCATGATATGCCCATGCCACTCCCAAACCCGATATTCCGAACCCGATTCCTCATGAAACCCAACGCAAATGTGGTGCTCCCCGATCGTGACGGCCTGACCCGAATTGGGCTTGAGGGAATCGGTCTTGCCGCTGAGAACAACCCGGATGATCTCCTTCTCAAGGCGGGATTCTTCCTTGGCGAGCTGGGTCTTGTTCTCATCGTCGTCGTCGTCGGAGAGATTGGCGGCGTCGAAGAGGAGCTCCTCGAGGGTTTGGGAGAGGAAGGAGTTGTTGGTGGGGGGTCGGATTTGGAGCCTGCCCATTAGGGTTTGGAGCATGAGGTTGTCGAAATTGGTGGTGTTGGTGAAGGAGCTCATGGCGTTTGGATTTGGGTTCGGACTGGGGAAATTAGGGTTTTAGGACATCGCCCTTTGGAAGGAAAGGGGTTTTGGGTTTTGGGTTTTCGCGGGATGGGAACGGAAGGGTTTATGCCTTTAAGCTTGGAGTTTGGAATATTTAAAGGATTTTATTTATTTTATTATGTTGACGATTGAAGATGGGTTTCTGCCACGTGTAGAGTTCCGATGGAAGCACGTGGAGTTCGTTGATAAGCACATTCGTGGCTGTGACCTGGACGTTTATCACAATATCAACCTGTGGGCTCTGACTGTGATTAGAATAGGTCTGATCAATTTGGCTCAAGCCTTCTTTGGCGTTGGAATCGAAGTTCAAAAATGGTTTTTTGGTTTTTTTTTTTTTTTTCATACGTCGATACTTTCACATTAGGAGATGAAAAGTTCAGATAAACCGTACAATGAGCAACTTAATTTGGTATCAAGTCCAAAATGTTTTATCACCGACTTAAGTTTTAGATTCCAAACCTCAAATCTTTACATGCGATTCTACCATCCCACGTGTTATAATTTAAGTAGATAAATTCACAATTAGGACATGAATATTAATACGAATATAATAGTACTGTTATGTCCACTCTGTATTATTTTTTCATGTGAGTGGACATGATACCGCTCCAACTAAAATGTGTTGCAACAAATGAATGGATGTTGCAATGAATGGATGATACCACAATGATAGTGTGATTTGGATCCCTCGTGAGGGTAAAAAAAAAAAAACAATGACAGCGTGATGATTACATACAAAGTTATACCGTCCAATTTGTGCATTTGCACAACATTGTTAGTATGGTGAGAGTAAGGGTGTTGAACGGAGACAACTTGTAGACAGCTTGGATGTACTAGTTGCGGTTGTGTGGATTGATACAAGTAACGGATCTGGGTAGACTTGATTCCACGTCATACTACAAGTGGGATTTTTTTTTTTTTTTTTTTTGTCTTTTTCTCTTGAAGAAGACAAGTAGGTGTTTTGTTGTTAATAGAATCACCCTTTTTTTAGATAAAATCTAAACTTGAGTGAATTCATTCGGCATGAGACATTTGACCACTAACTAGATATTCCTCAATATTCCACTTTACTTACAAATGGAAGGTTTCAAATTCAACCTGCACGGTTGGCAAGTAAGACACTGATGGGGATCACATGAAAGGGTCAATGTTGAGATGCAATCTCGGCAAAAGAGTTTAAGCCTTTCCTTGAACCGATTATTTCATCGGAAAATCATAATTTGAAATTGGTAACAAATGATACATTTGAAATTAAGCATTTTACAAAATGAATTGCTCCGTTACATGGACACAAAGAAAGTAAAAAAAAATGTTTCTCCAACAAAAACAGAAAGGCTACTCAACTCAAGAGTCACATACCAAATGAAAAAATAAAGGCATAAACCAATATATATCAACCCAGACTATTTTCCTTGCTCCTTTTTCCTATCATTTTCGTCAAGATCATCACTATATAAAAGGTTTAAGACACAATCCCAACTAGAGTATAGAGCATAAGGCATAAATGTCTGCATTAACAACAAAATAATACAGTTATTTTTCATAACAGAGAAACGAATATATAACGTTCCCTATATAAGAGTAGTGATAGCACCATGTTTCATCACTTGCACGAACAACTACCGCCTGAGGCTCTCCACAATGTAGTCCGCATAGAGGTTCCTATCACAACGAAACAAAGAGAGAGATTAAGATTATACTCCATTCGTAGAACTAAACAAACCAACGAGAATGAGTAATGTTATGCACATGGACACTGGTTGACATCAAAAGAAATTTAGACGGAGTCATAACTTGTATCCACGACATTCTTGTAAGACTATCGACAGTTTAATTCACAGACAAAGAGGTAATCATATGAGTGTGCGAAGGTCAGAGAGCATTGACACTTACATGGAATGCTGGATTGCGTCAAAGGCAGTAGCTGCAGGGAGAAAGTCGTCAACTGCAACTTCTTTGTTCTCATTTTTCTTGTAGTCCTCAAAGAAGCGCCGGATCTCAGCCAAACGGTGAGGTGGGAGATCCTTGATGTCATTGTAGTGTCGGTACTCAGGATCATCAGCACAAACAGCAATGATCTTGTCATCTTTCTCACCCTGATCAATCATAGGCATCAGGCCAATAGCTTTGGCACGAAGAAAGCACCCAGGAACAACTGGCTCCTGTAAGATTTTTCAAGTGTCAAAACAAATCAGATTAGAGGTTCAGCTTTAAAATAAACCAAATGGATTTGGAAGCTGTGTAAAGTTACGTACAAATATAACGCAATACTTTCAAAAACACGATTCCTTACAAATATGGAAAATTAAGCCCAAATTTTTTATATGATTATTATTTATTTAATGAGACATGCATATGATTGTCTCAGAGTGAATGATAGGACATGGGTAGTATGTGCCCAACAGGTTGATATCATATTCAGGTTTTCATTGCCCGATATTCACGAAATAAAGTTCCAATATAGCATTTGCAGCAGAAAGAAGCATAAAAATACCTGCATAATAATCAAGACATCCAAGGGATCATTGTCCTCACAAAGGGTACGGGGGATGAAGCCATAGTTGTGGGGGTAGACAACAGATGAGTACAATATTCGGTCAACCTACACATAGAAAAAACACCCGTTAGCAGTCACACTTAACGTACTGAAGTTACCAGGAAGATTAGCTTGGCACAGATATTTACCTTGATGAGTCCAGTTTTCTTGTCAAGCTCATATTTCACCTTGCTTCCTTTTGGGATTTCGATAACCTGGATGATTTCCACAAGAACAATGGTCAGTAGAATGACAAATACAATTGAACACTCTTGTGAATAAGTACTATTGATGCCATAACTATTAGAATTGTAACATGGAAACTGATTATTTAGAGAATAATGTTAACAATAATTTTCCGGAAGATAAATTAAATATGAGTAAATGTCAAGAATGTCTCCAGATTCTGGATAGCTGATCAACTCAACTTAATCTAATATGACTTCCTAAGTTACCTTTTTCAATTGGGCAGTCATTCAGTTCAAGATATAATCACTATAAGTTCAACTTAAGTACAGACTACAGAGAATCCAAAATTTGAGCAAAGCCATATAGATAAATCATCAAAAAATTTAAAGCATCATATAGTTATTATGGTTCAATATACTTACACAGTTGAAAATCTTAGGAGCTCCAGGTCCTGCATTGAAATGGAAAAAGAAAGAAGAAAAGGTTAGACACAGGTTATAAGAACAATAAAAGAAATGTAGCACGACGAAGATGGCCGCGAGAGACACTGCTTACCGATTTCAAGGTCATGCCACGGGTGAGCAGCGATAGACCTCCTGGTCATGGATGAAAGTATCCTCTCATTTAGAGGCGGATGTGAGGAATGATCATGATGATAGGTGACATGGGGTTCAACAACTTTTTGAGGAGGCTCAACTTTCTGAACCGTCTCAATTGGTGGAGCCATATCTACAAGGTACAAAAGCCACACGAAGTCAGCAAAACAAAAGATTTTGAATGCGATTTTTCGATAATGTTTCATGGAGTGTGCCACACAGGCACTAAACACAAGTCTCAAAAGCTAAGATCTAGAATAATCATTTATATCAAAACATGATGTTGAGGACCGTCAGGTACGATAACGATTATAAGTTATGATTGAAAATCTAAGGGTTTATTTGGTATTCTATTTGAAATTTTTTATAATTTCTCAAAATATTTCTTAAGAATTTTTCTTGAAATTTTTTTTTTTTAAAACTCAAAAACTTGTTTGGTATGCGATTTAAAAATTTTAAATTTTACAACTTAAACTGGACAAAGAGATATAAAAATAGAGGGTTGGGAGAGAAGGAAATAAAGTAATAGATGATTGGAGAAAATAAAAAGAAGTGAGAGGATCGAATGAGATAGAAAGGAAGATGAGTAATAAAAAAAAACCGAGAAAATAATGATTGCGTATCAAAGGAGAGACGAAAAAAGTAAAAAAAAAAAAAAAAAAAGGAGAAAGGTAGAGAGAAAGAAGAAAAGAAAGAATAGTTTTGGAGTGAGAAGGGAGAAGAGAGAAAAAAACATGAGTGAATTTAAATTTAAAAACTCATTTTTTGTGTTTTTAGATAATATACTATATTTTTTAGTTAATCTTGAGTTTAGCTTTTAAAAACAGTCATACCAAACCAGTTTTTAAAGTTTAAAATTTAAAAATTATTGTTGAGATTAAAAAATTAAATTCAAATAAAATATCAAACATGCTCTAAATTATTAAAACAAATTGAAACTTTTTCCTTCGAAATTAAAGACCAAGATCACATGAAACTAATGCAACATTTCACAATTTAAAGGTCCGAAACTATGAGATTCCAATCATCCAAATGACAAAAGGCACTAAGTAAAAGAATTACTTTCTCACAACAAATCCAAAAATGCCCAAAGCTCTAAAATTTTGTAAAAGCTCAATTTTCTCTTCAATTCAGGAGGCTAAAATTCAACAAAATAATCCAAAAATAGCCTCGCAAAATTGACTGTGAAGGAAAACGTTTCCAGAAACGCGTTAGCAAAGCGTTTTATTTCAAAAAGCAAGGGAAACGGAACGGAAAACGTTTTGACCTAAATATACCGAAAATCCGCGTCTAGATCTGCCAAACAGTAACTCTAACTTTGCTGAAAAATTAAGAAAATTGCAAGTAATCCAGAAGCCAGAGAACATGAACAATTCAGGGCGATAACAAATAGCAATTTTAGATATTAACAACTAGAAAGATTGATCTCTGAAATTTACATAAATTCAGCACAATAATTCATTTTAAATGGCGATTAACAGTGATTAAAACGCAAACATGGAGCGCGCGCAGCGAAAGAAAACGCATACGAGCAGCATAACGAAAGCGAAGAGAAAAAATCAGATCCGCGAATAGAAAAAAAAAAACGATGCCAAAATCAGCTACAATGCACAGTTGACCAAACGACGGCAAAAAAAAGCTACGAATGCATTATTAATTTGACCAAGTCGACGGATTCTGCCTCCGAAAACCGAAGAGAAGAAAACCATATCCACAAACACAACAAAAACGACGATAAAATCAGCTAGAAGGACAGTAAGGTTGACCAAAACGACGATAAAATCAGCTAGAACGACAGTAAGGTTGACCAAAAGGACGCCAAAAACAGCGAGAAACGCTGCGTAAATTGAACGAAACGACGGTTACGGAGTCGGAAAAGCTAGGAGAGAACGTACCGGCGGAGGAACGGAGCTGCAAATCCGTCGGCGGAGCGAGGAGGAAGCTTCGAGAGGAAGAGAGCGTAGATCTCAAAAATTGAAAGAGCGGAAGGAGGAGGAGTGAATGGGGCTCAAGCAGAATAGGAAAGGAATAAATAGCTGTACGTGTTCCCGCTCTCTTTGTGCTTTCCCATTTAAAGGAAATAAATAAATAAAATAAAATAAATGAAATATTAAAGTGAAAAATTTCCCAAGTTTTGGTGATCATGGAATCCGGATATTCTGTCCAACCGAAATTAAAGTGTTTCCAGCTGGCATCGATGTGCTACGTGGCGGGTGCTTATTGGTGGTATTTGGTCCCACAGACGGACAGAGACGGTATTCCAAACGGTCGTGAGGGCTTTTTTTCTGGGTTCGCCGCGACATCGTGAATCGGACGGTGAGTAGTCTCCATGAGACAAAACGTATCCGGGAAAATGCTTTTTAGGTGGGTGGGGATGGTCTAGCTGACGGATTACGCTAATCCCGTGTGGCCATTTGCGACAACGAAGTTTGTTGCCACGTCGTTTTACGACCATCCCAGGAGAATTGGATTGGTGGAAAAGGAGATGTTCTACGTGTGAATAGAAGAATCATAAACGTTAAAAGTTATAGAAAATGTCTAATTCAGCACTTAAATAAATTTTATTTGATTACTTTTAAAAATGATCTTTAACGGTAAAAGTAGATAATTTTGATGATCAGATAACATTGCAAGATCGTGAAAGGAAATAAAATGATAAAAAGATAAGATCTAAATACAAACAATATAATTGCAATTAGATGATTTTTCTATATACTCTTATTTAATATTGTTTTTATTTAATTTATTCAATATGACAATCCAAATACACAAGAGCGTGCAAAAATAGAAAAATAGTGCGTGATTATAATTTACTTTTATATATTAAGGATATGGGCAGCATGGTTAATATATTATGAATCTAGTATAAGGTATAAATAAATAAAGTTTATATCTTCACGTGTAATTAGTGTTTAAAATTTCTTTGATATGGTCAATATTGTTAAAAAATTAAAGAAAGATATGGAAATGGAGGGTGAAGTCTTATATCAGAGAAAATTTTATGTTTAGGTTAAAATCGACATATATCGTCGATATTTCTAACACATCTGTTAAATATTAAAAAAATTATATTTCGTCCAAACCAATATTTGATATTCGATATATCTGTCGCTATTTTCACAAATTTCAAATCAATATTTTCACGCATGCCAATATTTTGAACACTGAGTGTAATTTAGCCATTTGTACATATTTTTATGAGTTTTGCTAGAGAGACCACACATTTGTACATATTTAGTGTGCTATCACATATGCAAGTGATGCATACAACTAACATTGAATGAAATTAACTCATTAATTGACGTGACATGTATATGTCACTGTCACACCAAATGATACACTAATATGATACAAAAATATGGTATTCCTAACATTTTCATATCCTTATGTAGTACATAATATGACAAGTGATTGTAACCGCTATATAATTTTAATTTTAATCTCATCAAATATGAATGTATGCTACTTGAATGCTTAACATATCACATCATAATAACAGCAGTAACGATACAATAGTCACACATAAAATAATAAAATATACATGTACAATTTGATTGATAACACTACGTATCAGTGAGACAGTCAAATGTTAAAAGTCATTTATGAAAGAGGTGACGTTGAAGCAACTATAGCCAATGGGGGATCATCGTTTCCTCTATCTTAGGCATGTGGGTGGTGCGTAAGAGATGACTGGGAATGCCTATCCATTTCTCCAAAAGCTCCGACGCCACATTTTTGTTAGGTTTGACTTTTGATTTTACTAATACCAACCACTCTTCTTTCTTTATTCGTAACTTGGGATAGTTTTCAGATATTTTTATTGCCACTGTTTCGTGGACACAGTCAAAATTTACGTTATAGATTCGGTCGAGGACACGATGGTTAAATTTCGGTACATAAGATTTGGGCTCTTGAAATTAGGTCATTTTAATTGACCTGCTGGCGAATGGTTCAAGAAGTAGATTTTAGGAAAGATCAAACACAGACAGTGTCAATCTCAAGGACTTCTTCGTGGCCAGCCATTACGCACCCAGTTTGTTCATTTGTCTTTTTTTTTATTTCTTCTTCTTCACTTTGGTTTGAGAAACACTTACGCGGCCGAGTGCGCCGTTATGTTATCTATATAAGTTTTTCTCTTTTAAATATTGTTTTGATTATGCATGAACTTTTGTATTTTATCGATTTGGACTCAAACTACAAATGTCAATTTAGAATATCGAACTCACAGCTTCTAGGATGTCGTTTAACTTCAACAAATGTCCGTCTCAAATATCTTTTCATTTGTCCAAATGAAGCTTCATTCATATGGAAGAAAATGGTATAAGAGATAACTTAAAGAAAAGTTGTTTGTAGGTCAAGTGGACGAGCAAGGGGAAATTTTTTATTGTATCATCCTTTGTATTGTTTCTTTGATAGAGATGTGTTGGTAAGTCCTCTACGTCTACTAGAGATAATACAAATGGTGGTACAAAATATGTGACCAAATGAAAAATGCTCTCTTATTACTTATCAGACACTACGACACATCGCATGCTTTAGGTCAAGATGACATTTTTATTGATGTAGTAAAGTTACCATGAAAGCGATGTGAAGATCCATATATAGCATTAGACTTTTACCTGAAAATGATATTACTAAATGGTGACCATCAGGCCCGTCTAAGCTCAGTGCAGGTAGGGCGACCGTTTGGGATCCAAAAAAATTAGGACCATCAAAAATATTAGTGTGGCATATTTATATACGTTTTCATAAAAGTATAAATTTATAAAATTTGGTTTAATGACAAAGAAATTTAACTAGAACCAGTGTTTTTGTTGTTTGAAATTAATGAGGAGGTTTTGGGTTCAAAACACCATGTGTGCTTATTTAAATTTAAATTTTTACAAATTTTTTTTCATAACAGTATAAATTTATAAAATTTGGCCAAATAATTAGAACTTTAATTAGAAGCAATGCTTTTTGGATTTAAAATTAACAAGAGGTCCTAAGTTCAAAATGCTATGTGCATGTTTTTTTTTTTTTCAATTTTTAAGAATTTTTGTTTTTTTGTTAATTTATTTTTAATTACTAGCTAATAACTATGTGGGTTGCTATTTTTAAACATTCGTCCCTCAAGTTTAATCTTCAACAATGCGTAGACTAAATTTTTAGACCAAATTTGCAAATCATATGACATGTCATTAAAAGGTTTAATTTGGTGCCCATTCATTACTTATACATATCCTTAAAAACTTGAAAATATCATTATTTTTTTAGTCTTATATTGACGAGGTTAATATATAAGAAAAAATACTTCAGGATTTATACAAAAACACTTTAAAAGTTCAGATGGAATACAAAACTCATAATCTATCTGCTTGTAAGCTTGAAGTTTTTTTGTTTCTTTCTCTCGATACAAAATAAATTAGTTTTTCACGTTTCTAAATTACTGAGTTTAAAGTGTTTTTCTAAATATAATTTTATCGATGTCTTACATGTAAAAACAAATAATTTTTTTATATGAAGTGAAGGCACATTTTTCGGCATTGCCCCAGGCCTCAAAAATCTCTAAACTGGCCCTGGTGGCCATGCTGGTGTGATACACTTAAATGAAATGAATTTACTATTAGATGGCGTCTTCAAGTTCAATACTTCATTGTCATGTGTAAGTTTTTTTCTACATGACAATGCATTATTAGAGACACCACAAATATAATAAATTGATTCCATGTAAGTTGTTATCTGTTGAGACATCTATCCAATTAGAAATTTCAAATTTTTCTAAAGAAGGATTCCTTGAAAAACTTAACTTGAACAGGCCTGCAGCAATACAAAAACAAAGGGATCGGAATTTGGTGAGGAATCTTACTTGCAAATTTCTAACTTTGATTTATCCTCATCTAGAGAATCAATACTTCGGAATTCCTACGCCATGCAATATTCCACTTTAATTTTATGCTTTTAAATATGCTGACCAATTTCATATCGTTTTTTCTTCATTTGTTTTTTAAATCAGAAAATTTAAAATTTGCTCGAATCTTTCTCATATAGCAACAAATATTGCACTAAGAATCTTGTTTTACATGTGTAACATCAATTGTATTCATGCAAAAAAAAAAAAAAAAAAAAAAGCGACATAAATACGTATTTGTCATGTATTGAAATCTAAAGGAAAATTGTAATTTCAGTGGTCTACTTGTGCACGAGTAAACCTAGTCAGTTATATATTGATAATGTAGATGAATTCAGACTATTAATATACTGCAAACCTCACATGCATCAACGGTAAAAAAATTGCATAAACAACTAACCTTACCACAGCTAAACTTCTAAACTACAATTCTAATTATTGTCCGTTTGATGAAGTGATAATTGTTCCATAAATTGGCAGATGCGTCTTGAATTGCATTTTTATTTTTATTTTTATTTGTTTGGAAACCTGCATTTAGGTCTTTATGCGGAAGAAAAAGTATGATTGGAAGGATCCAGCCAGCCGACACAGCAAATTGACTGGTAGGAAAACCGACCGACCATCCATCACAATTCCCACATGAAAACAAACTTCCACTTGTGGAAGTGCCATTAAGAGAGATGGCTTTCAGCCTTTCAGATTTGTTCAAAAAGAAAAGATGGCTTCTTTGCCTCTAGGTAGGCTCTCTTGTCCTGTTTGACTTCTTTGCCCTTGGAATGTGAATTCCTAGTTTTTACAAAAAAAAATAAAAAAAATAAAAACAATAAGAAAGAAGATGGCTTTAAGATATTTAGCAGAATTAGGATTGACACATGGCACCCCCATCATCTTCTAATTCTAATTAAGGTTCTAAAAGATGTTAGGTGCAAGTCGGGCGCCTAGGCAGACTAGGCGGATTTAAGTAAATATATTGTATTTCATGTAAATAAGTGCTTTTTTATATTTAAAATATATATAATTTCATCATAAACTATAAAATAGAATAACATATATATTATGAAATATTAGAACATAATGAAAACATGGGGAGCAAACATATAATATGCGTTTATTTAAGTGTTCAATAAATCTTTTTCAATTTATTGGAAACAATAAAATGCAAAAGGAAAATTATCTATTTTCTATCTAAGTGAGTTGCAACCTAAGCGGGTGTCTATGCGGGTCTGGACGGTCTAGGTGGGCACCTCAGTAGGTCTAAACGTCATTTCTTAATTTTCAAACGCCTAGGCATTAATTGGGGCGATGGCCAGCCGCCTAAAGCCTAGGCGGTGCTAGACGGGAATTTTTAGAAGAGTGGTTCCAAGTATCAAATATTTATAATTAAAAAACTGCTAATTTTATAATTTATATTTTGTTGGTACTCTTATATTTTTTTTTCTTCTTATAGTTTGTTAGTATTCTTATTTTATTTGTAAGTAAATGTCTAAAGTTTGCTTTGTATAGATGATGAGTTCAATATTTATGTATGAATACCTTCTTTTTTAATAAACAACAGTATTTACGATAAAGGAGTGAGGGGAGGGAGGCTAAGCCTCACACTCGGCTAGTCATAATAATGTGGCTCAAATTCGCTTTTGGCGATAATTGAACCTAAGACCACTAACTTACAAGTGAAAAAAATATCACTAAACCGTAGTACTAAGTAGCAATATAACTTTACGTTTAAATCCTCACTTTCCCATTCACTTGTAAATGAAAAGTCTTAGATTTGATGTTTGCCAGAAGCGAATTTGAACCACATTATTGCTAGTCCATTGTGGAGCTAAGCCTATCCCCTTATCTCTTAGTATAGATAAACATTGTTTGTTAAAAAATAAAAAATAATTCCTCACTTTCCAATTTAAGGCATTTAAGAAATATATATATATATATATATATATATGTATATGTATGTATGTATGTATGTGTATGTATGTGTATGTATGTATGTATATAAAGTGACATATTGTCTGAATACATAGGTGGCCAATTTTTATGGAACTAGATTGTCTGCCCTCTCCATCTCATACCCTTCCCATCCCCTTTTATTTTTGTGGTCACAGTTAAGCTACGTCAACATTTTAAATTGAATTTTTTTTTTATAGAAATAATAAGACAAAAAGCAATAGGAATATAAAATGTTGATGTGATTTAACCGTGACCACAAAAATAAGAGGAGATGAGAAGGGTATGGGATGAGGATGGTAAACAATCCAGGTCTAATTTTTATAGTTGGTATTTTAATAAGGTTGGAAGGTGTGCAGAAGTCTTGGAATTCAAGTGGAAGGGTACCTGAGATTGATTTTTAGGCTGTTTTTAAATTATTAGTTAGTTGGCATATTTTATATTATAATGTTGATTTTGATCTGAAATCTTCTTAGAATGTGCAAATCACACTCTTAGTTGGTAGGAGGCATACTGCATACATGACAACTCGATCTTTGCACAAAAAAAAAAAAAAAAAAAAAAATTAATAATAATAATAATAATAATAAAACAACTTAAAATTGAAGTTCACGATTAAATTATATAGAAATAAAAAGAAAAACTTAAAATTGAAGTTATTTTGTTAAGGGTGTCTGGTCCAAAAAGCAAGAGCAGGCCACCCGATTGAAGCCTTTTTGTCAAAGGCCCATGGACTCCAAAAAAAGATGATGAACCCAACTAATTGAAAGGCCTAAACTATGAGCCCTTAAACCCTAAACCTATGGCCCTCAAGTTCGGATTAGGAGGAAGCTTTGTTTCAACAAATTGTGATTTTTTTTTTTTGAACAAGATATTATCTATTTTAAGAGGGTAGAACAGTGGACTAAGCCTCATAATGAGTTAGCAATAATATGATTCAAATTCGCAAATAATCAAAACTAGTTTTGGTAGGTCGGCCTTCCATAGGTTTGTGAAACACCATCTTGCTTTTTGATTAATAAGATGAAGGGAACTTTTTAGTTTAGGGATTAGTTTGGTATTACCATAATTTTCTATATAGAACATTTTTTTCTTGACAAACGTTAGCGTTTAGTGAGTTATATTGTTAGTTGTTATGTAGGAGGGAGAGAGATTGGTGGAGATTGATCATGTACCATAATGCATATGCATGATTTATTTGCTCACATGGACCTAGGATAACCCGACGTGGATGACGCAACTATCAATATAACAACCGATATCAATATCATCTCAACGTCATATTAACGTTTTGATACTAAGTATTTACGTCATATGTATCAATCAAATATCAATGTAATATTTACTTGATATCAATGTCCTTACCATGTCGTTGATATTCAGCCAAATCATGCACATTCAAAATAACTTCTTGTTAAGTTTCATAACATCTCCGACATTCTTCACGAGTACAATGATGCGTTTTTCATCTGCTCATATCTCGTTCCCCTTAGGCCATCTCCAACCAAATGGTCTAAAGGGTCAGAGGGCCAAAAATAGCCCAAAAATCGTCTCCAGCCGAAGGCTAAGCCAAAGGGCTCGTGGGCCCCATGAAATCTGAAAGGGCCAACCGATTGGCCCAAAGGAGCCAGTCAGCTAGCCTCAGGTTGGGCCAGGAATTTAAGAATTCTTGTCGGATATAACCAACATCATTGTTATTAATCCTGTCGGTTATATCCGACATGAATTCTTAAACAAATCTTTGAATCCAACGTGGACGCCAGTTACCATTGGATTCTTTTTTCTTTTCTTTTTTTGGGCCATTTTTTTTTAATTCTTAAAAATTCTAATTTTTTTTCTATAAATATCTAAATCATTTATTCACCATTCCTCACAAAATTTTCACCATTCATACACCATTTCAATTCTCATATTTTCTTACCTCTTTCAAAAATATTTCCTTCAATTATTTCAATAATTTTCAAATGGCCTTGTCTGCAATAAAGGTAGGGCTTGGACCCGAAAAGAAGATGAAGCTCTTTGCAAGGCTTATAGATGGGTGTCAGAAGATAGTGTGAGGGGGAGTTCTCAAACAAGTGAAGGTGTTTGGACTCGTGTGTCCAAAAAATACTTAGAGTTCTACGAAGGTGCCACTTCACTGAATGTTCGAAACCACGAGAGTTGTTCTTCAAGATGGAAGAAACATGTTCACCCAAGTTTGAACAAATGGCATCAAGCATTGTTAGTAGCTACAAGTAGACATGAAAGTGGCGCTAATTACTACGACGAAGTAAGTGTTTTCACAATTTAAATTAAATATTTAATTATATTACATTTAATTTCATGAATTGCTTTCCTTTAGTTTTTGTAAATACATTTAATTATATTACATTTAATTTCATAATTTAATTTCCTTTAATTTTTGTAATTATATTTTCTAAGTACACCAAGCGGAGGAATTGTATATGGAGGACGGCTCGAAACCCTTTCAGTTTCACAGTTGTTGGGAAATTTGTAAAGGGTGGGTGTTATTTAAATATCCACCTCAACATAGAGTAGGTCCTATGCTGGTGTTCAGAACTGCATCCTCAGCTGCAGATATTGTGATATCCCGTCCTTAAAATTATTTTTTTATTTTATTCTTGATGTATTTCGAAGATTTGCTTGGAACTAGTTTGTTAATTCTTCAAATTTGAGAAAAACAAAGTGAGGGTACTTTAGTCATTTCAAATTTCTCGACCTTTTTGGTCAGCTCTTGAATTCGTTAGGTAGAGTTCGATTCCATGAGCGCGTAGGCATAAACGGATCTTATTTCCGAGTCAGAACGGAGAAGTTAGAGTCGTTTGTAGTTGGTGGCATTTTGGTAATTTTACCAAAATGCTATAAATGAGAGTGAAACCTCCAGAAAAGGGAGAGGTTTCTAAAATGGAAAGGGATAGCTGCTACTAACCGTTTTAGGGGATATTTGGACCCATTAACCCACAAACTTGACCTGCTTTTATCTTCTTCATCTGAGCTCCGTTTTGGGTGATCTTGGTGTCCATGGAAAGCTCTTGACGAACCTTGCATCTCTGTGGTGTTATATTTTCCAATTTCTTTTCCATCTTTGTAGTTCGAAGCCATAAAGCCCGCGACTTTTCCGGCGGTTTTATCATTTTTCCGATGATTCTAGCAATCCTTTCCTTCGAGTAAGGTATGAAACTTCATCTACTCTTCATAATCTTCAAGTTGGTATGCTTAGTTTGTGCTTTCGTATTCATTTTAGAGTTGGGTGTTTAGAACCCTAGAAATCCGATTTTTCTCCGATGAATTTGGACGGTTTCCGGTTAGAATTACCGTCAGCCTAATTGTGAAAAGTTTTCCCTTGTTGAGCTCTAGTTACCACGTAAATTTGAGTTCATCTAGTTAATGTTGAAAATTTCGGGGTTTCTAAACCATCCATCTTGACTACCACTACGTGTGGCGGTATGTGGGATCGTTCATGAGTGTTGTCTAGGTTCCAAATACCTTTTAGTGACCCTGTGAACCTATGCCTAGCTCGGTTTCCCAAAATTCAAATGTTTGGTGTGGTGATCAATTTGGACCGCCACTTGTTTGTGTGATTGACGACAATCCGACCGTTGGATCATAATGAAATTTTAATATGTTATTCTAGAAACATAATGTGGACTTTGGGAAGTTATGGATCATAAATCCGATGTGTGGATCTTCAAGATCGAATTACGTAGAATGATGGACCCTATCGTTGACGGAGAGTTGAATTGTTGTCAACATGTCTCGTTACGTTCTAAATAATAAAATTAGTACCATGGGAGACTTAAGTGAAGTCTAGTGGCCTACATTGGTTAGAGAGTGACTAGAACATATGTGATATGTTATTACATTGATTTCTTATATTGGTATCATCTGTGAATATGACTTGGTTTTATAATGTGATTATATTTATATATAGATATATATATATATATATATATATACACATATATATTTAGCCATAGACCTATGTTTATTAAACATGATTTGGTTTGTCTACTGATGATGATCGTGATATGTGTTTTGACATGCATATTTGAAAGGTGGTTGATTTGCATAGATGGTATGATATGATAAAATGTGAGTGACTTTAATATATATGAATATGAATTGGTTTTATAATTATGTTTCCTATAAATTGTTTATTTTTATATTTAGCCATTGAGGTAGTTTTATGAAGTGAGATTTGACATGCATATTGGAAATATGGTTTGTTTTGTATGATTGGCTTGATTTGAGGAAAGGTGAGGGCTAGTGATGGACCGTTAACCCATTGTCATGGGGTTTGTTGCTTCGAAACGTGTTTCATCCCTCGTTTCATTATTTCATTTCTTGTTTCGTTGAGCCTTTATAACTTGAGTAACTTGATTCATGTGTTGTTTCATTGATTGGTTGTTATGCATTGTACTTCACGATTCCATTGAGTGATGGTCCAGAATTGTATCCTAGTTTGGATTTCGTCGAGTGATGGTCTGGAATCGTATTTACTTGGATTTCGTTGAGTGATGGTCTGGAATCCTTCCTACTCCACTCTGTGATTCCGTTGAGTGATGGTCCAGAATCGTATCTATTAGGATTCCGTTAAGTGATAGTCTGGAATCTCTCTTACTCCGCAATTCCGTTGAGTGATGGTCCGAGATCGTATCCACCTTGGGTTCATTGAGTTTGGATTGAGATAGCTTCAAAGATGTAGGCTTTGGTCGAACTGTATTGCTCTAACCCTATTTTTCATTGTGTGTGATAATATGGTTGTGAGATGTTGTGATTGTTCCAGGCAAACCGTTGGATGTCTGGGTGACTCCATTGAGTGATGGTCCAGAATCGTATCCTAGTTTGGATTTCGTCGAGTGATGGTCTGGAATCGTATTCACTTGGATTTCGTTGAGTGATGGTCTGGAATCCTTCCTACTCCACTCTGTGATTCCGTTGAGTGATGGTCCAGAATCGTATCTATTAGGATTCTGTTAAGTGATGGTCCGGAATCTCTCTTACTCCACAATTTCGTTGAGTGATGGTCCGAGATCGTATCCACCTTGGGTTCATTGAGTTTGGATTGAGATAGCTTCAAAGATGTAGGCTTCGGTCGAACTGTATTGCTCTAACCCTATTTTTCATTGTGTGTGATAATATGGTTGTGAGATGTTGTGATTGTTCCAGGCAAACCGTTGGATGTCTAGGTGACTCCTTCGGAGTTTTCAAAAGTTTGGTATTGATTTCTTATGAATGATTTATATTCAAGGTTTATAAATTGTGATTGATGGCTGGTTTAATTATTGTATCACATGCTTATATTATTGTCACTCACCCGAGCCTCGCAGCTTATTTGAATGCCTGATTTTCCAGTGCATCAATCCCATAATGTAGGCATTGACTTTACATATGAAAAGTTTGGGTAGATTACGAGAAATTGCTTGATATTTTGGTTCCGTTGAGTGGTCCAGAATCTGATGTTGTTGGATTTCATTGAGTGGTCTGTAATCCTTGCTCTTGTTTATTCCGTAAGGTGATCTTAGAATCCTAAATTCGAGTGGATGGGAATTACCCACAATAGATATTGTGAAAATAAATTAGAATTACCATGTTAATTACCCATAATCCAAGTGGGGAATTATATAGAGTTTCTTGGTTAATTCGTGAAATGTTTTGTTATCGCATTGCTTGATGAATGTGATTAAATGCTAAGATTGTACATCTTGATTCATGAATTGATTAATTGACGGGATTGTGGAGTGACGTTGGATATGAGTATTGTTATTATGATTATTTTAGTTGATTAATATTTCTGGAGAATAATGTTGTGCTTTGTTAATTCTTGAATATGTTACGCGCTATGAAATGTGATTTTATGTGGGAACGTGATGATTTATGTGATAGATGAAGTGGAAATGTTATTCGTCTTGTGGGATTATTATGTTGGATTTCATTGTTATTGTTATGACTGACTTGTTGATAAATACAGCGAGAGAATATGATTGTGCTTCGTCGTTTGTTCTTTGAAAGATTGCATGATATTCATTGTGATATTTTGTTAGGACATAACGACTTATGTGATGAATATTCGAATGTATTGAAGTAATGAACTACGAATGGCTTGATTCCTATTTAGGATACGTAGGCGGTCTAACGAGGATGTTAGATGCAGCCATAAAGTCTACGAAGAATAATTGTACAGTCAGATCTTAAGTTATGTTTTCCCTTTTTTCGGAGGCAAGGTATGTTAGAGACGAGTATTTGATGACGTCACGTGTCGATCCTAGACATATGTTGGGATCAGGGCATGATAGATATGGATGAAGATGGATCTCTTACCATTCAACAAACAAGGGTAGAAAATCGGTCTTCGGGTGAAGGTTCCATACCTAGGGCTATGGGACGAAACAAGGCACGAAGGTTGAAGGAAAAGGGCAAGGCAAATGATGATTACGCCGCTCAACAGGAAATGGTGACCTCATTACGATTAATGGTAGAGCAAACTGCCCTTGAGGCTAAAGAAGGGAATCGTAGGCATGAAGAACGGGCTAAACAAATACAAGAAGAGATGGATAATAAGAACATGGAAAAGAACACTTCGAATTACACTCCAATGAGTAAGGCCTATTTTGATAGAAAAAAAAAAAGAAGAAATTATGACCCAACCGCATTTGTTTACCTCTAACTATACTTCTACAATAACGGATGATAAAGATGATGTTGATTATGGATATTAAATTTAAGTTGTTGTAGTTTTTAAATTTAAGTTAATGTTGGTTTTAAATTTAATTTGTAGTTTTTAAATTTAATTTGTCGTTTTTAAATTTAAGTTGTAGTTTTTAAATTTAAGTTGTTGTTTTAATATTTAAGTTGTTGTAGTTTTTAAATTTAAATAATAAATTAAGTTTGGTCCTATGACCCTTTGATCTTCGGTTGGAGATGGTTTTTTATGACTAAGCTGAAACGAGCTTTATGATCATTTGACCCTCGGTTGAAGATAGAAGCAAATATGATCATGTACTATTTATTAAAATATTAATTTCTTGGATAACCTTTAAAACTACCCATTTGACCAATCTTCGGTTGAACATGACCCTTACAATCCAACAGCCAGGAACTCTCGTACCCCACCACAATACTTCTCTCTCTAATAAAACCGAAACAAATAAAAACAAAAAACAGAAAATCAACGCCCGACTGGTGCTGCTGACGTAACAGGGACTCTGCTTCCGCTTCCCTCCTCTTTTCTCTCACATCTCCTTAGATCTCACTCTCTCTCTCTCTCTCTCTCTCTCTCTCTCCTGATCTGGTAATTCTCTCTTTCCTCGAATCAAATTTCTCCTTTTTATTTTTTATTATTTTCTCTAATTTTTCTGGTCTGAAATTTGGTTTCAATTTCTCTGTAATTTATTCACCAATCATCGGTTTCCTCTCTAGGGTTTTATCGTCACTGGTAATTTTTCTGTGGCTTTGGGATTCTTGCCATGGCTGCTCCACCTGCCAGAGCTCGAGCTGATTACGATTACCTCATAAAACTCCTCCTGATCGGCGACAGCGGTACGATTTTACATCTCTAGGAAATTTCTGATCCCCTGGACTGAAATCTGCTATTGCGTCGTTTGATCGTATGTTGTTTGGGAATTTTAGGTTCTAATGTGAGGGTTGATTTAGGGCTAATGACGTGCATACTTAGGATATACGTGATTTCGATTTTTGTTTGGTAGATCGTATTTTTGTTGCTGTTAATTCCAGGTACGTGATTGATGTGCGTAATTTATTGGAGGTGAAAGTTTTAGGTTGCGGTTTGGTTAGCCTCTTCGTTCGAGTAGGCGGTTGGAATTGTTAGATTTGTGATTGATGTAGTTAGTTGAAGTTCTAGTTTAGCTTCCTTTGAGCAGCATTTCATGTGGTATGTGTATTTCAGGTATATTTTGTATGCATTTTCAAAATAAATAGTTTCATTGTTTTCGGGGACTATAAGAGTTTGGAGCATATGTTCGGGTGATTGTGTTAAACGAATGGCGCTATTGAAGGACTGTGCTAAGCATAATTTATTTATTTGATAATGAGATTTTCACCAGTGGATTATTCTCAGCAAGTGTTGCTAGCTTGAACTTCACCATTGGGGAGTCTGCAATAGTTGAGCCTAAACCTGTTAGCTGTTTGATGTGGTGCCTTAAGCATGTGTATGTTGGTTCATTGATTTTCCCAAGGTGTCGTTCCGTTGAAGTCCTTGGACTTTTCCACATTTAAGGGCATGTTTGTTGTATTCGGTTGGGTAGTTCTATTTTCCATCATCTGGAAACCAATGATTGGATTGTTTCAAATGACTTTCAAGGTTTACTAAGATCAGATGATGTATGTTCCGAATAGGTGGTCTGAGTTGTTAGATTTGTGATTGATTTAGTTCATTGAAGTTCTAAGTAAGCTTCCTTTGAGTCAGAATTTCAGGTGGTATCTGTATTTTTGAGGTATAGTCCTTATGCATTTCAAAGTAATCCTGTTGTGGTTCGGGGACTATTGGAGTTTGAAGCACATGTTCAGGTCAATCTATATAGTGAATTCTACTTTCTTAGGAGTCACTTAGCATAATTTCTTTGATAATGTGTTCCCGGTGGTAAGGAAATTGTCATTAGTGCATTACTTTTGGCAAGTGTTGCAAGATTGAACTTTTCTAATGGGTGACTACTTATAGGGGCCCACACCTTGGGAGTTTCCAATAGGCCAAGATATGCATATTTGAGACACCTCTTCAATCTAAAAACATAAAGTAATGGTTGAGCCTAAACGCACTAGCTGTGTGAAGCAGTTTCGTAAACATGTATTTGCTAGTTCATTGATATTTCTGAAGTTCTCGTTCAATCTAACACCTTGAACTTTTTCCAAATTTAAGGGAATGTTTGTTGCATTGGGTTGGTTAGTTCTATTTAATACCATCAGGCTACCAATGATTTTATTGTTTTCAAATGCCTTTCAAGGGTTACTAGGATCAGATGACGTATCTTTATTGATTAAGGATGTCAAGCATGTTCACAGTTATGGTTTATGTTTCCTTGTATGTACCACAACCATTAGTTTGAGTTTAATTCCCTTTTGTTTTCTTTGTTGTGTGACTTTACAGGTGTGGGTAAGAGTTGCCTTCTACTGCGTTTCTCTGATGGGTCCTTTACAACTAGTTTCATTACAACCATTGGGTAGGAATTTTTTGTGCTTGAATGTGTTAAGGTTTTGTTATCTCTTTTTTCTGCAATGGTTTCTGAATCTTGCTAGGTTGTAATTCTTTGACAGTATTGATTTCAAGATAAGGACCATAGAGCTTGATGGGAAAAGAATTAAATTGCAAATTTGGGATACTGCTGGTCAAGAACGGTTTCGAACAATTACAACTGGTTAGTTCTGTGGCTTCGCGTTGTTTTCCCTTTGAACTTGAATGTGTAACCATGTCCAAGTCCAACTTTCTCCTAAATATAATTTTGATTGTGTGCTGCTTACAGCTGTGTTTGCAAGCTTGTTTATCAATTATGCATCTTCATGAAGGAGCATGTATTAACCGAAATTGGATCTTAAATGTTTTTAAGTTAGAAGAACCCAATATCTTCAAGCTCAGCAGGGCTTGTATTCGGTTCCGAAATTCAATTTGGAGCTGTAAATTTGATCAAGTGGAGCATTAAAGAGTAGGTTGGAAGCTGTTACTACTAGTGTCTCCTGTCAAAAAAGTGGCATGGTGTTGCTGTAGTGTTGTATGTTTGTATTGATACTATGTTTGGTTTGACTCCACTAGTCCACTGGGATCAGTTTTGTTAGGTGTTCACCAATCTGTCAGCAAGACCACTAGCAAGAAACTTAATACTCTGGATAAGCGGGTTGTTGGTCCAAATTTAAGATATTTCCATATTTTCTATATTGCTGGCTTGTGGCAATCTGAATGTCGAGGGTCTTGTACAATTCCAGGGCTTCTCTGTTGCCTTCTTGCTACAATTGTGAGACATGCATGGAAGAATTATGTAAACCTAATGATTAGGGCCAGTTCAGTATGTTGGTTGCATGCCTTATTTTTATCTCATTTTTCAACTTTTGTGGGTCAGGCCGGTGGGCACAGTGAATGGTCAGAGCTGGAACTGGGTTCAGCACATTTAGTTTATGCAGTAACTCTTACCTTGTCTTATGAGTCATAATATTTGGTTGCCTTTTTGAGTGGCTCCAAAATACATCAAAGCTGTTAATTGTGCTGAGATCTCATATTATCTTTTAGATTGATAGTTTTTGGACTCTTGCCTTCATTTCCTAAGAATTTTGATAACCTTGTCAAGTATTCTGTCTCTGCAGCTTACTACCGTGGAGCCATGGGTATTTTGCTCGTGTATGATGTCACTGACGAGTCATCGTTTAACAGTAACTTCTTCATCACTTACATCACCCTATGCTTATATTCATCATTTGTCTGCTCCCTAGATTTGTAGATCTTTATTGATCTATGTATTGTTAACTTGATTACAGTATATTTCTCCTTTTCCAAAAAATATGAAAAAAAGGCTATGTTTTTCCTGATATGAGGGTTGTACACTTGGACTGTTGGAATTATATGTGATTTTTTTAGGGTCTTTTTTTTTTTTTTTTTTTTTTTTTTACATTTTTTGGTTATTACATATACATGGTAATCAAGCTATATTTCTACCTGTATTCAGACATTAGGAATTGGATTCGTAACATAGAACAGCATGCTTCTGACAATGTCAACAAGATCCTTGTGGGTAACAAGGCTGACATGGATGAAAGCAAAAGGGTTTGTTCCAGTCCCTTCTTTGTATGTTTCTTGAGTGTGATTCAGTGTTCTTCAATCTTGTATTGACAAGAGTGACCTCTTTCAGGCTGTCCCCACATCGAAGGGTCAAGCCCTTGCTGATGAATATGGCATCAAATTCTTTGAGACCGTGAGTTTCCCATGATGTCTTCTTACTTACAATGTAGTTCGGTTTTTTCCCATTTTGCTGAAAAGATATTGTGAATTACAGAGTGCAAAGACAAATTTGAATGTGGAAGAGGTCTTCTTTTCAATAGCTAGGGATATCAAGCAAAGACTCGCTGATACTGACTCGAGGGCTGAGGTATAATGTCCATGTCACTGATATTACTACATTCCTTCTGATACATACATAGCTTGCTTTCCTTTCTATAACTAAATTATTGGTACTTATCTGATCTTTTTAACTTAACACTTGAAATATATGGTATCCATTTTTAAGCTCTAGAAACGCTTTCTTTTTAATAATTAAACGGAACAGAGTGCCTTTTCAGGCTTAAAGAAACTCTTTCTGTTCAATAATTAAATGAAAGTGCGTAGTGGGCGCATATATCAGTTGGAAGTCGGTCACCCTCTATAGTGCTGAATTGTTTTTTTCATTATCAAGTCTTTGCTACCAACTAGAGCTGGTTGGCGATCGTTTGATTAAACCCAATCTTTCATCTCGTGCTCTGATGATATACTGAGGTTACTTTTGTTGGATTTTGGCAGCCTCAGACAATCAAGATTAACCAACCAGACCAGGGAGCTGGGGCTGCTCAAGCTGCCCAAAATTCAGCGTGTTGCGGTTCTTAAGAAAACTGTGTCGAACATGATGTGATGGGTAAATGTTTAAGGCAAACGCAACGAATACGCTGGGGAGAAAAACTGATTTGTCACAACTATGTTACTTGTGCTTGCATCGCTTTCTATTATCATTATTTTATAAGTACTTGTGATTTGGGTGTGAATGGTAGATCCTCATATTTTGGGAAGTCAATTATATATAAGTTGATTTTTCATTTAGGCTTATCTTCTTGAGCATTCTCTTTCTCCTTTCCCGCGCATTCCTTCATTTTCCTGGAGAAAATATGTGAAATTCCCTACCCTTTGTTTTAAACTTTTTTGTGTTAAGTTATTAGACTATGCGGACAACTATCATACGTTTACGATCCGTTTGGGTTTGCTGCTCGTGGTGGTAACCATTGATTGCTGTGGAAGTGAAGGCGATGCTAATCAATGGTTTATGGTCACGTACGAGCATGGACAACTAACAACTAACGCTAGCATATCTCATCATACTTACGGTAGTTTGTTTTTGTTCCGGACGCAAGTAGTTTAGGTGCTCCGAAACACGGCCGTATTTTGTTCGCCTCGCGGGTGGTGTTAAGACTTTTGTTGGTGCATTTGGCATGAATCACACATATGTAATCTCCTGACGCTGTTTGGCACAAGTCCTGTCTGCGAAACAGGGATCGAATCAACTTTGCTTGGATTTCTGAGGACGTTGGGGTATACCTCCTGATGTTGCGGCTGCCCATAGAGCTACACCAAAAAGCTGCATTATTTATTTTTTAAGAAATTTGACCATAAGATGAAATTGCTGATACTTAAGGGGATATGTATTCCACCGATTAAACCATTCATATTTAGTTCGACAAGATGAGGACATGAATCGACCAAAAAAAAATGGGCATGAGCTTTTGTTCTTGGAGTAGAGGAGGACCGAGAAGATATGATGCAAGACTGCAAGTGATGGTTTTATCTTCCTTTTTCCGGAGCTGTTATTGGCACAAGTAGTTAGAGGAAAGAGTGTATGGTTACTTTTGTAAGTGTAAATAGCAATTTTCTTCTTTTCCGCCTTTTACTTGCATCAAGATAACCTCCGAAATAAGAGATCAAAGTGGTGTTTATACATGCAAAGTTGTATTTTAATGAGGGTCCACATTATAAATCTTGCCCAAGGCCTAATCACTAGACCTTCAAATAATAAACCGTATATAAACTATGGTTTAAAGTCCGTTAGTTGTATGTCTAGTGTTCTTCTAGCTTTTTTTATTTTATTAAATAGTTCATAAGCGTTGTATTTGTGCATATTTCCGTCTATAATTCACCTCTTTATATATAATAATTTATACAACATCCATGCAGGAAATATTCTGTTCAGGACTAGCTTATTACATTCAAGGAGTAGTAATGAAAGAGAGGTCCCGTATTTTTGACAGCATTCAGTCCCCTAAGCATGGTTATTTTTGCTGTCATGAGCTCCTTCATTCTGCATAAGCTCCCTCACTCTTGCATGCTTTATGTGTAATTTTTGTTTTGACAAAGCGATACTCTAAACAACTCTAACTTTATCTTTTTACAGGCTGCTGGGTGCTGTGGTCATAATCGCCGGCCTATATCTTGTTGTATGGGGTAAAAGCGAAAGATTATGAGTCCGCGGACAAAGCAATCGAAGATGAATTAACGCCAACGAAGCAAGCACGCGATGTAAAAGAAAATCTCAATCTTGAGGCCATCACAATCGCATCTTGCAAATGAAAAGCGAGGAGAAATCGAAAAGAACAAATGATAAAAGGAATCCAAAATGTATATATCCTTCACCCGAACATAGCCTAAACAAATTTCACTGAGCAACGTGAACATTTGTGATCGGTTGGCAAAATTGGTCGCTAATTCAGGCCCTGCTTGTGACTAGTGTATAATGGTCACGCCAAAGATCAATTTTCTTGTAGTGTTGTTTTTAGTGCCAAATTATCTTAAAATTTCATTTCCTTCAAGACTCTTACTAAATACAAACTACAACCCGTCATCGTATGTCCGACGACTAAAAACGGAGGTTCTATTCTGACATAAGGTTTGTCTCAAAGATTTACAAGAACACCTTGTCCTTCACATAACCATGCCGAGCCATTGCGTTAGTGATGAAGTCACCGTCAAATGAGTACCAATGTACAGCCAAAAAACGATTACTTGTATTCACAAAACAAAAGATGGTCCTGCCTCCGGACAAGCTTGCTTCATTTAAGTTGTTTCCCCTCTTCCTTGCCATATATACGCTGAAGTTCACGTGTTGCTGCCAAAAAGGATTCTGAAAAGGAGAAAGGAGCACGCATGAGAAGACAGTGTTCGTAACATAAAGCGGGTATACCAGAAATAAAATGGGAAATTTGGAGTGTCAAACGGTGTACGGACAAGTCAAGGGTCCAGCAGTAATAAAGAGATCATGTGCATCACCTTTCCAAAGGCGGAAGGATTTCTGATTGATAGGCGAACCAGTAATAGTCTGAATAACTTCAAACAGCATATTCTGTGGTGTGCTCCTGAGCTCTTGAACGGTCCCATATATGGTTTTACCATTCTCAAAATATATGTGATTATTTGGGTGTTTCGTTTTGCAACCAGCGTGACGCTCAAATTCATATGCATTGATTACCTGATAAGCATGTCGAGTCCAATTGACATCAAACCAGGCTTCAATATGTTAAAAGCAAAAACTGAACAAACTCACCTTTGAGAAGTCACACGACTGACAGCCACATAGATACCCACAACCTTTGATAACACCCTGCAGCTCCTTCTGAAATGCATATGAAGGACATATGTATCACCGAACATAATCTAATCTGAAAATGAAAGCATGAGTACTAGGATTTTACCTCCCGCGACCAGGCTGTATACTTTACAGGAACTCCATCCAGGATACCTGTTGACAGCAAACTTCGCACATTTGAAGGGAAGTTGTTCGGAGGAACCTTCTTAGACGTTTTCTGTTCAACTATCTTTTTCAGGGCATTTTCGTTTCCAGCAGTTATATGAGGTACATTAACAAATGCACCGGAATTTGATTTTCCCAACTCTTTCTCATTCACGGTTTCTGTTTTCACAAAAGGTTGACCCATCAGAAGTTCATAACCAAAGACTGCAGAGGTATTCACATCATCATCATCACATCCGCCAAAGGATATGATAGTACCCTCTCGCTTATTATAAGAGTGCCCAACTGACAACATATTGTTGTCACCCTTGCTGTAGGCATGAGTCGCATGACCAACGGATATGGTACCCTCTTCCCCTTTATTGTAGAAATTATCTGTTGATATGGTATTTTCCTCTACCTTATAGGTTTGGCCGATAGAAATGATATTATTGTCACTCTTATTGCATGTCTGACCCATTAACAGGGTGTTATTGCTCTCCTTGTACGATTGACCAAACGATATGCTGTCATCCCCTTTGTTAAAGGGTTGCCCCATTGATATGAAGCTGTTATCTGCCCTGCTGTAGGTATCACTCATGGATATGAAGTTGTCATCCCCTTTCTTATAAATGGGACCCGTGGAAGCTGAGTTGTCTTTGGCCTTGTAAGCGTGAGACGCCAACATGGCATCATTATCTGCCCGAATATAAGTTTGTCCTATTGAAAAGGGCATGCCATTCTCAGAGTCCTTTACCTCACTCACTTTGACTTTTCTAAATCCACCGTAATTAGGACTGGATCTAGGATCTTCTAGTGTATTGGACATAGATAGACCAAATGAGGAGTCATTCCCAAATAGATCCTCATTAACTTTTCTAGCCAAATTCATCTTTTCCGTTCCAACAGACGGAATGTTCGTGTCATCAAATTTCACAGCCCGGTCTATTTCACAATCAAATAACCTTTCAGCAAATTGGCCAGAGAATGAGTGAAAACCAGGAACATTTCCCCACGGAGAAACATTTGCATTTAACATTTCTGAATACAGATTGTTGTTTGGAACTTCAACAACCTGTTTCTTGTTGGGGGATATCCCTACCTCAGGACCATCCATGAACCACTGATGAGAACGCTTAGGCTCAATTCGAGAAGAATTATCATACAGTGCCTCACCTTCGTTTAGACACCCAGTACCCTTTGCCATCCAAAGGCCGTGATTCTGAAAAGACTGTCACAAATACTACTCAGGAAGACGTCTTCACTGCATAACTAATTTACATATACGAAAATAAGAAAATTTAAAGCTCTATGGTGGTTGTAAATAAATAACAAGCTAAAACTAGAAACCTTAAATCGACAACGAAACACGTCAATCAGTTATGAGAGCCAAAACTTCGAACACATTTGCATACGAAAACCTAACAACCGAACCAATAACAAAAAGATACAAACCAAGGCATCACTGAAACCACATTGCTAAAAACACATGAAAAAAGCCAATTTCGAAAGCAAAACGCCATTAAAGAGACATGAAACTTGATTCAAACATACCATTTCTGCCGCTTCACTTCGAACTCCACTCCGCCGAGGCTGTTACACTTGCCGGGGACCTGGTTGCACAACTATTTACACTCCTATATACAAGTCTCCTTCCACCAACAACGCACATTGATAGTCCAATTTTATAAATACCAAACTGCTCAAGCTCAAAACTTTAAGCACTTATCTGCCAGACAAAATTAAACAAATAAATACATCAATAAACATAATTAATTAAAGTACTAAACAATGATGATCCACCAAAAATACATGAGTCATGCTTTGTCTGGCAACCGAGAAAATGTTGAAAAACGAAGCGAAAATCGAACTTGTCATGCAAAGAATACCACTTTCTGAAAATCCAGGATTGAAAATCACTTATTGAATAGCAGTGCAACCAAAAAGGGACTTAATCAGCTAAATAGGAAGAGAGACTCTTAACCCTAAGACCCTACTCTGTAACGTATCATCAAAAGCAGCGGTATTTTCAATGCAAACCTGACTGTGGGATCCGTAGACGATGATCAATGAAGTTTCCGGCGTCGGCCGGAAAACAAGCCGGATAATGTACGGATGGAGATCGTGGTGAGATCTGACAGTGTGAGAGCGACTTGGATTTTGAAGTCGAGCGAAAAAAGATATAAGATGATGTGGGTGCCCTGCACGTTCTCTTTGCGTGGAAATTGCATCGCGGCCGTACACGTGGCATTGGGACTCGAACTGTTCTGAAACCGGTTGGACTGAGCTTCAGTTGGAGATCGGAAGTTGAAAGCGTTTGAACAAGAACAACTTATATTAAATGAGTATATTATTGTTCTCACCTCTTCTAGCCTTTTAGATCTTGTTTGGCAGTTCGGACTGTAATGATTATTTAAGTTGGATATGATAAATAGTCTTCATATAATATTAATTAAATTAGTCAAACGTTTGGTGCTGTATTGAATTAATTTATTCATCGTATAACACGTCGGACTATAGTAAATTTTTTTAAATTCACATAATAATTATTAAAATGATAAAAAGGGAGAAAAACAAAGAAAAACAGAAAGGAAAAAAAAAGTAATTAAACATCATTACAAACAAAATTAAATAAAAAAAAAGGTGAAAAACCTAGGTCTCTTCCCAGTAGCTTTTTCTCAAGGTTCTAAAAGACGCTAGGCGTTAGTCGGACGGCGGGTTGGGGCCTAGTGGCTAGGCGGGTGCCTAGGCAGACTAGACGGATTTATGTAAATTTATAATATTTCGTGTAAATAAGTGCCAGTTTATACTTAAAATATAAACAATTTCATCATAAACTACAAAATAGAATGATATATATATATATATATATATTTTGAAATATTGGAATATAGTGAAAACATAGAGAACAAGCATATAATGTGTGTTCATTTAAGTCTACAACTAGTCTTTTACAATTTATTGAAGGAAAAAAAATGTAAAATAAAAGTTATCTATTTTCTGTCTAAGTGAGCCACAACCTAGGTAGCTGCTTAGGCGGGTTTGGGCAGGCTAGGTGGATGCCTAGGTGGTCTAGGCGGGTGCCTCAGCAGGTCTAGGCACCATTTCTTAATTTTCAAACACCTAGGCATTAATCGGGGCAATGACCAGCCGCCTAGCGCCTAGGCGGCGCTAGTCGGGGATTTTTAGAACAGTGTTTTTTTCTTTCTTCACCATCTTCTCCATGCTTCAAATCCCACCCTCCCATATGATCCCACTTCCTCATTTCTTCAGTCTCCCAGAACCCACATCAATTCACCAACCAAAACAACTACTAATTAAATTGAAAATCCAAATTGATGAAGAAAAGAAATCAATTCATGACAAAGGTCCGAGTTAACCAGAGCCATCAGAGCTAAATCCAACATTGTCGGCAACGGAAGATCATTGAGCTGTTGAGTCTATTATTGTTGACATTGATCGGGCTTCCTGATCTCAACTTCCTTTTCGTCCACATCGTCGTGCTTTGACGTCAACGACTGAAACATGATAGAGCAGGAAGTGGTAGACGATATGGGAAATTGTTTGGCGACCGATTATAGAGGAATGGCGGTTAGGGTCGAGAACTCGTCGAGGAACTACTCTTGAAGATGGAGAGGATTCGCCAAGGAGCAGATGCGTGAAACCAAAGAGGAGAAGTGAGGGTGTTTTTGGTTAGCGCCCCCAACTAATAATACTGAGCTTTTGGGTTGTATTAATTGTCTGGTGTCAATCGTATTAAATTTCATGGATCATATAATTAAGTGGGTTCTTATTTAGTACGATAGTGCACCAAACAACTATTACCTTATTATTAATCCTATCTGACGCTTAATACGACGTGCCAAACAAGGCCTTCGTATTTTTTTTTAATTGGGTGATTTATTAAACAACATAGATAGTATAGAGGATAGCAGAAAACTATCCATACCCAAACATGAATATTAGAAATTAAAGTAACAATTTTAAAAGAAGACATATGACCTGATTAATATCACGAGACATACAATACAATAGAGATGCAAACATCAAATTTCTAGCTACAAGCAACTAAAAAGAGTTGGCATGCTAGGTGTTGAATACTAACATGGGCATCAAATTTCATAACATTGTATTATTACCACAATACGCCATGGTAATAATATACGTGCCATGTCACGAAGGTGGCTTGACTCAGGGACATGTGTCCGTATCTTATTGGATTTATAAGCAAAAGGTTGTCCCACTTAAATTATATATAGTCGTTATATTTATTTAAATTTACTTTAACGGGAAAAAAACACTTTGTTGAGTAGTAACACTATCACCATGCACCTTAAAATAGACATTGGAGCTTTGATTTGTTGGGACTTAGGTTTATGGCATTTGAATTAGTATTATCTGAAACTCTATGGTTGATGCAATTGGAAGCATCTCCTCTATTCCTATAGGTAATTGTTGATGAATATCATCTTGACTTGGTTCTGCTTACTCTTTTTTTTTGAGTCTCGAGATTCGAATTGATGAAGAGAACGTCCAACCTTAGTTGAAACATCAAACTCTACTTACTATATTAGGGTTTATGATTAAATCCATTTTTTTAGCTAGAGTATTTCACAATATGTCTGTGATACTCCGTTAACTTTTTCAATTTCAACCAATAAAAATGTCTCCTCTTAAAGTGAAATATGTAAAGGGTGAGAAAACCACAACTTGGACTTGTCATCCAAAAGAATTAGATCTAGAAGAAACATTTTAACTAAGACAAGTGGTCCAACAGAAGTACGGTAAAATTTCAAGTCAGGTTTGCTCTCTGTATTTGGGTTCGAGGTACAAAACTAGTAAAAATACGGATAATTCCCTGGTTGAGAATTTTGAGAGACGAGTTGTCATATCCTGATCTCGACATACGTCCAATATTGACACGTGACGTCACCAAAAATTCGTATCTAACATACCCCTCATTCGGGATATGGGCAAAGCACAACTCAAGAATCGAATCAAATCGCATAGTAATTTTTTGTATGTTTTATGGCTGCATCTAACCACCTCGTTAGACTGCCTATGTACCCTAAACAAGGATTAAGCAATTCGTAGTTCGTCATTCACTATACTCGAACATTCATTACATAAACAACTATGTCCCAACATAATACCACGATTTAGGCATGCAACATCTCAAGGAACATTCGACGAAGCACAATAATATTCTCTAGTCATCTTGTCATTCACACACATATGTTTTCCAACACCATCCAATAATCACCCCAATCAATAACACATACAATACATCGAAATGCAGGGCTAGAGCAATACAGTTCAGCCGAAGCCTACACATCTGAAGCTATCTTAATCCAAACTCAATCTGAAGAATCAACAAAGCAATTAATCAGGTTTCGGACCTCTCAACGAAACCATAATACTAAACTGGATTTCAGACCTCTCAACGGAATCCGAGTGGATATAATTCCAGACCACTTAACGGAATCGTGGAGTACAATGGATATCGGACCACTCAACAAAATCTAAGCTAGATAGGATTCCAGACCACTCAATGGAATCGCGGAGCATGAGGGATTCCGGACCTCTCAACGGAATCCAGACGGAGCAAGGAACCAGACCACTCAAAGGAACCCCAGTTGAACTCAGTTTCGGATCCCTCAACGGAACTGAGCAGAAGTCCAAGAATTGAAGGAAGATTTGTGAAAAACATGTTCATTTAAGCAACATCAATAGCATGCAATTAACAATTAAAGGCGGAATCATGCTTGTATACACTTAAAAACAAAACATTTACCCATGAAATTCAAAGCCTAGTAGATAGGTGAACCAAGACTCAACTCAAAACAAAGTGAGTTGAGAAATCAATACCTTTGTAGATTCCTCTTTGCATAAGCAAAGGCTAATCACCCAAAGAGAGGGCCTTCATTCCTTGCATCTTAGATCCATGGATTTGGATGGATGAAAAGGTTTCTCCAAAGTTCCCAAAATTGAGAACCTCCAATGATTCATCACCAAGGCATAATGAAGAAGAAATGAGTGACCTTGGAGGAGTTTGATTGCTAGATGATCCCTCCAAGGTGGCCTAAATTTTAGAGAGAAATGAGAGCTTGTGTTCTCATCCTTTCCCCAAAAATTACCATATGTAAATTTTAGGCTATAAAGTCCTTTATATAGTCCCTTCAAATAAGTGACCTAATGGACCAAAAGCCCTATTCTTCTAACATGGCAAGCCTATAGGGTTTATTGGGCTTTCAAGCCCTTTGTTTATTCAAGTTGTCATACAACTTGAGTTAATGGGCTTGACATTCAAATCCCATTGGGCCTTGCGGCCCAAAACTAACCCGAGGTCTTTAATGAACTTATTCGTTTGATTAATTAACATATTAATTAATCCTAGCCTTAGATAAACAATTAAACCATTTAATTATTCTTACTCATCTCCGTTGTTTCTTCAAACTCTACCTTACTCGGTGAACAATCCATTAGGTTCCTTTTAGCGAGGCAGTGGGCGATTAAAACTCTTTCTAATCGATTGTGAATTGAAACTTACTTTCAATTCTCCCGTTAGTGATAATACACTTTTAGGGCTTCCACAAACCATGGTTGACGCCTAACAGCATGTCATGGTTACCCAAGCTAATCAGAAGAGGTGGAGAACCTATTCAGTTTTAGGATTACAAATGCAATACGGTCTTTCTCTAATACAATACTCTTGACCACATTGTTTGGTTTGATAGTTTATTCATGTCTACTATCCAATGTGAGTCTTGTGCTTATATGATTACCTTGAATGTGATTTGGAACACATTCCTAAATCTCATTCATACTTTGGCCAAAGATTCTTAATCATATCATAGAGTATTCTCCCTCAAACAGTTTGAAGGTTAGAGATCCCTTGTTGCGCATTCACTTACCTCCATGGCTAAGTGGCTTAACCCCAACGATGCCATGGACACCCTCCTGATGGAGTGACTTTGACATAATCAAAGATTAAGGACCTAACCACAAGACAACTGTGATGCCTCAGGTCAAAAGACTAATTTGCATTATCCCAACCATGAGTTCTCATGTGACATGAATATGAGAACTCTTCGTTGACCGTGTTCAGTGAACTCATTCTCTATTGAGCACCTACGTACTTGTCTTGATGTCACACACACCAATGACTCGAGACTAGTCACTCTCCCTGAGAGAAGACATAGCACGTACTGATCTTAACGGACTGTCAATGCCCAATTGACAATCCTATGATCAGGAACGTTTAGGATGTGTCAACGAAAGAATGGTCTCATGAATCTAACTTCTTTAGATCGCATTCTTCCAATCACATATTCCTTGGACTTATCATTTAAGCATATAACATTTATATGAGACGGCTCAAACAATAATGTTTGCCCTTAATATTAAACTAGATTAGTTTAACATGTGAAATGTCCATAAAGTATCATCATATGATTGGTTTTAGGGCACATTTCCAACAAGAATATGACAACAGCTCGAGGAAACAATACATGAACCAAGTACTCAAAATACAAAAGTTCAACGAAACAAGAAATGGAACAAAGCACAAGGTACACAATTAGAACGGCTCAACGAAACGAGAAATAAAATAATGATACGATATGTGAAACAAGTCTCGAAGCAACAAACCCCATGACAATGGTTTCATGGTGTACTATTAGCCCTCACATTTCATCACATCAGGCCAAACATATAAATCAACCACACTCCACAACAAGTTCAATACACAAGTTAAATCACATAAAATCAACAAGCATAACACAATGCGATGCCATCAGTACGTAAATCGAGGTGCACATAAATTGAGGAAGACACGTCATCATGCTTAGCCTAATAAGCTCTATGGAATCTCAGCAACACTCTAAGCTCAACGGCATGCTAGAAGAACTAGGGCTATTTGACTAAAAAGTCAACTGTCAATCAAGATCAAGGGTAAGGTCCACAACCCTAGTAACCTAATATGGAAGATCCGCCAATCAAATCCGTAGCTTCCCAAGAGTCTCCTTATGCTTCTAAAACAATATTCTAAAATTTCAGAACGATCCAACGATTGAATTTCCGCTAATTGTTGGAATTAGGTTGCTATCAACGTTTGGTTTTACAAACTTAGAAAATCAATTTGGGAACATCCATAGGTTGGATTCCCAATCTGTTAGTTCCTATGGTCCTCAAGTATCATGTACTATAATGTATTAAGGTTTGGTGACGATCCAACGGTCGAATCGTCGGATCACATAATGATCAAGTGGCGTAATATTCAATACTAGATTCAAACTATTGAACCACATCAAACAGATATAAAATATGAAAATAGAACATTAAGTTTAACTTATAAAGGCAACGTCGGCCCACTAGCCAAGCGCCTCTGCGGGTGGCAGTTTCCAGCGAACAGAAACCTGACTAACTCTAAAAATTCTCAAATTTTACAAGAATGAAGATCTCAATGAGAGGAACAACTTTTGTACCTGGGCCAAAGTCCAATTTGACTGGGAAACGCCTGAAAACCTCCTCGATCCACCAGAACCCTAGAAATGGGTGTGCTTCGATTCTCATTCCTCGGTGTTCTGCCACCCCTAAAACTGATTGGGCTTTGTTCAAGGGCTCAAGGGAGTCTAACGGTGGAGGAGATTGACGGGATTACATTCAAAAATTGCGGATCTCCGCCGATGAAACCTTTAGGTGTCCCGTCACAAAACGCCACAAATTGGCCCAATTTCCATCCAATCTTGAATGAACAATGGTGGAGAAGAAGTGTGGTGGTGATTGCAAGTGATGGTTGGGTGCAATTCGCCTGAAAAATGGCTAGGAACCATTAGAATCTAACTGGGTCAAATGGGTTAGGTGTGTCGGTGTACGGGATGGGAAATTAGTTTCCTTCCCCTCCACTAATTGGTCCTCCCTAGGGATGGGCAACGGTTATGGCGGACGGGTAACCGCAGGTATTTACCCATAACCGTTTATATTCATACCAGCATAACCGTTTACCTGTTGGGTAATTGCATAAATGGCTATACCCATACCCATACCCATAACCGTTTATAAACGGTTAACCATATCTATAACTGTGTACCCATTTAACAATAATTGTTTACCCATTTAATCATAACCATTTACCCATTTTTGAACCTCGTTTATCCTTTTTTTTAACCCATTTACCCATTTTTCACCCGTCTACATGTTTTTTTTTTTTAACAACTTGAAAATTACAAAAGAAAAATTTGTCATAATTTTCGTTTTCTGACAATTAAACATCGTTATAGGTCCATTTTAGCATGCATTTGAAGGAAAAATTTTGTCCTAGCTAAGAACATGTAAGAACATTTGAATACATATGCAAACTAATAACTCTTTAAAGTAGGCATGCATTCAAAAACAATTCATAAAACCCATGACTTTCAAAGCCTAGTATATGGTGAACCATAAGACTCTTTAACAATATTAAAGAGAATAAGAATTTTAGAGATTCTTTACCCTTGAAGCTCATCCTTGATTGCACAAGGGATTCACCCAAGTGGAGGGCCTTCAAGTCACCTCCTTGCTCCTTGGATCTTCCTTGTGATTTTCTCCCTTTTAGTGCTCCTTTTTCTTCTTTGAGGATTTGAGGATTTGTTCTCCAAAACACCAAAAGTTTGGTGTCTCTAAGTCTCCACACCAAAGATGTTGTGTGAAGATGAAATGGATGACTTAGGGAAGAAAGATTGCTAGATGTTCCTCACCTAAGGTAATGAGAGAATAGGTTTCACCCAAATTCAATTAGAAAACCCCTTAGGGTGAAATGGCTATAAAGATGTCTTTATACCACCTCACAATGGAGTGGCAAACTTGCAATTAAGCCAAGTTCACTACCCTTAAGGTTATGGCCGGCCATATAATGTATTTGGGCTTAATTGCCCATTTTGTTTTAGTTGTCATACAACTTAAACATAATGGGCCTTGTGGACCAAAACGTTTTTGTGCCCCGAAGCCCAAAACTAACTTAAACGCCCAATACGAACGTTTCGTATAATTAATTAACTATTTAATTAATCTTGACCATTCTTCAATTAAACCATTTAATTGCTTATCCATTTCATATAATTTCTTCACTTATATCTTTACTCGGTGTACGATCCATTAGGTTCCAATTAGCGAGGTAGTGGGCGATGTTACTCTTAACGATCGATTGTGAATTGAAACCACATTTCAATTCTCCCTTAAATTAGTGTTTGCTAATCTTTAGGGCTTCCACAAACCATGGGTGACGCCTAGCAGCATGTCATGGTTACCCAAGCTAAATAGAAGTGGTTGGAGAACCTATCCAGTTACAACTACAATGCAATACGGTCCTTCTCTAATACAATACTCTTAATCACATTGTTTAAGTGATAGTTTGTTTCATGTCTAATATCCAATGTGATACTTCTCTATATGATCCAATTGAATAAGATTTGGAACATCTTCCTTAGTCATATTCATATGCTTTGGCCAAAGACTCTCGAATCATATCTTAGAGTATTCTCCTTCCATCATGGAAGGTTAGAGATCCCTTGTTGTACATTCATATGCCTACATGACTAGATAGCTTGACCCCAACAATGTCGTGGACACTCCAATGGAATGCCGTTGACATAATCAAAGATCAAGGACCTAACCATTAGACATCAATGATGCCTCAGGTCAAAGGACTACTTTGCATATTGCAACTATTGAGTTCTCACATGACATGTATGTTCGAACTCTTGTTTGATCGTTGTTCAGTGTACTCGATTACTCTTTCGAGCACCTATGTGTTTGCCTTAGTGTCCAACACCAAATGACTTGAGACTAGTTCATACTCACGCTTGAGTCGACATAACACATACTAACCTTAGCAGATTGTCAATGCCCAATTGGCAATCCTATGGCTAGGAACGTTTTAGGAATGAACATAAGAGAAAGGTCTCGTTAATTTAACTAACTTAAATCACTTGTCTCTTAGATCAAATACATTCCTTGGATTCCCTTATTGCTTAAACACAAGATACTATAAATAGTGATTAACAATAAGCTTTGCCCTTCTATTAAACATATAAAAGTTTAACACAATAAGTATTCCAAAAAGCTATTACATCAAATGAGTGGCTTTGTGGGCATACTTCCAACAGCATTTCCCTATGTTAATCATTTAAGTCCTCATACAATTCTAATAATTGAAATAATAGTTTATGAACGATCTTTTTTTGCTACACCCAAACAAGTCTTTAATTATAATGCATATGATGACAAAGTAAAGCTTTTAAAAACAAAAAGTATTCATTATCTTGAATACTAGATGATTCAAAACTTCAAAATATTCTGAAACTAAACACTTTCGAACACTAATGATTTAGCACGTTCAATCACAAAGTCTCATCGACTTGTTGTCACCAAAAGAGACCCACAAAATAAATGTATAAATTGAATTAGTATCCCATTTAGGAACACCGACACCAATTAGTATGAATCCAACAGAGGTAAGTGATCACAGAAGGTTTACATTGTACACTCGGTTATTAGAAGGCAAAAAAAAAAAAAGAAAGAAAAAAAAAAAGCAAACAAAAGCGGAGTACCAAATCAATTGAGTTAGTATCACCATCCATCAATATGCATAAATAAAAGGTTTAAATTCCATGATTTTTCACACACCCATATGCATAAATTTAATTAGTATCACCAATAACTCCAAAGTAAAAAACAAAAATAAATGGGTAAATGGATGCCCGTTATAACCGCGAGTAATACCCAAAACCGCCCATTTAAATTTCACGGATAAACGGTTATACCCATAATCGTTTGTTCATCTAAACGATTACCCATAATCGTAACCGTGAACTTTAAATAGGCGGGTAACTATAGTTACCCAAACCCATGGTTATTTTGCCCATCCCTAGTCCTCCCTCTCCTAATTGGTCCTTTTAATTTGGTTGGTCATTAGTTCCCCCTTCTGATTGGTTCCCTTAGCTTTCCTTTATGTGATTGGGCCGAACAAATTCTTTTAACTAAAGAATTAAGGTTTAAATAAAAAAATTAGGAAAACAACTTCGAATGTCTATAAATTTTTCTTTATAATCCTCATTCGCACACGGCTTGCGCCTATGCGCACGTGGTTTCGAAATGTATTCAAAAACATTAATTGTGACCTCGAAAGGTCAAGAAATTTTAAAGATTAATTACGAAAATTCAAACTCAATAACTAAACGATTCAATTCCTAAAATTAACGGAATTAAAATTAACTAATAAAAATAATGTAAACGTGAAATCCAAATTTTAATGATGAGATACGTAAAGAATAGTGAAACTCCAGGAATAGGATTTCACACGGGTTCTATTTAACTGAACAAAAGTGAGCTAAAATACCTTTAGCATCTCGTGCCCGGCTTGAAGTAGAAATCAAATTGATTCCACCAAACTTAATATGTAAGATGGATCAAGTTCATTCTTTTCAACTCATTTATATCTTCTAATCTTTTTTTTTTTTTTTGTATGGCTCGATTATCCCACTTAGCCAAGCCATTTCCTTTTATGCTACGCAACTGAGCCGGGCAAAACCAATAAAATAAAGAAAAGCAACAAATCTGTTCACTGAGTATAAAGGAGAGAGAGGGATTTGAACCCTCAATTGTTCTTTGTTTCGAACTATACTGGTTTTCAAGACCGGAGTTGTCACATCCTGACCCAGGCCCCCACCACATCCCAGGCTCGACTCTACCGTAGCATGATATTGTCCGCTTTGGGCCCTAACCATGCCCTTATAGTTTTGTTTCTGGGAACTCACACGAGAATTTCCCAGTGGGTCACTCATCCTGGGATTGCTCTCGCGCAAACTCGCTTAACTTCGGAGTTCCTACGGAATCCGAAGCCAGTGAGCTCCCAAAAGGCCTCGTACTAGGTAGAGATGGGAATATACATATAAGACTTACAGGATTATCACCCCTCTTAGAGGCCTGATGTCCTCATCGGCACACTTCTGAGCAGGGATTGGCTTTGATACCAAATTGTCACATCTCGGCTCGGACCCCCACCACATCCCGGGTTCAACTCCATCGATATTGTCTACTTTGGACCTCGACCACGCCCTCACGATTTTGTTTCTGGGACTTCCTAGTGGGTCATCCATCCTGGGATTGCTCTCGCGCGAACTTGCTTAACTTCAGAGTTCCTATGGAATCCGAAGCCAGTGAGCTCCCAAAAGACCTCGTGCTAGATAGAGATGAGAATATACATATAACGCTTACAGGATCCACACCCATGGACGATGTGGGATCTTACAGGAGCTATCAACCACTTAGCCATCTTTCTGAAATATCATTTCTATTTTATTTTTGTTCCACCCCATATACACATAGACATGTGAATTGATACCATTGCTATCTATAGAAAGATATCGGATGTGAATCTATAGGTCTATCTGTTATATATATAAATATATATATATATGCAGGGAATTGTTATTAGTACTCCAAAAATCTCATTCTACACTTTAAACTTTCTATATTAGGAAAGAAAAATACACTTGTGAGGAGTGTAGAATGAGATTTTTGAAGTGCCAATAACACTTACATATATATATATATATATATATATATATATATATATATATATATATAAAACATAGATGCATGATCCAGCAAGCATGCCCTTTTGTAAAATTTGTGAAGTAAAAAAAAATAAAAAAATAAAAAAATTCATGGTAAAATCCTTACATGATGCTTTTTTTTTTTTTAACGTTTTAGCTGATAAAGGGATCAAATGGTATAATTCTTTTGTTGGTAGATTGGAGGATTAGAAACTGGAAATTAGTCAGACTCTTTGGAGTGTTTGGGGAAAAAGTGGGGGAAGCTTTTTTTTTCTTTTCTGTTTTCAATATATTTAAAGGAAAACTGTATTTTAAAGGGGTATGGCCCAAAGTATAATGGACTTGCTAACAAAATTGGGTGAAAAAATTTGGTTCAAAGTGTTTCCATTTGTGTTTTAGTGGGCATTTGTCTTGTTCTCTTCTATTTGCCATTGGGTGTGCTAGTATTGAAAGTGATTCACTTGAAATTATAGCACGAGACAATGTTATGTGTCAACATAAGAGAAATTTTATGAGTTACTTTTAACAAACGTGGAGTTTTCTCAATAGTCTTTTATCATGCGCACGGAGATCCGAATTTGAAGTCATAGCGGTACAATGTTTTCTTGATAAAGCAGATTGTGGTGTTTGTCAACTTGGATAGGGATATAGCTACAAGTTGATGAATTCAAATACGGCTGGACTAACACAACTTTTATTATGTCGTTGACATAGTCAGTAATTACTTTATAATTAAAACATATATAACTTCAAATCAATTTTTAACATGTTTTGAAATTTAGGATTTTCACTTCAGTGAATAAGGATTGCATTTGTTTCATTCCTGGGGTTTGCCAAACATTGGATGGGAATTGATTTCAATCTTGTTCCAGACGCTGGAATCAAAATTCCAAAACCATTCATTTATTGTTTAATGTTGCAAGTTTACTCAAATTATAACTCGTGACAAAAAGCTAGTTTAACTTTGGGAGGTATATAATGTGAATAAATAAACGTATTTAAGTGAATCCGTAACGGCATTGTAGGTGTCGTAAGACCATCTTTATACCTGGTTGGAAATATAAAAGAATTTCATTAGTAAATTGTAAAAGCAAACGACAGGCACCATCTCCCCCAGTTCCCTTAACAGAAAACTTTCAATCAAAACTGTCCTTTTTTTCTACACATTTCAACTTTTTAATCAACCTCTCTCTGTGTCCCCTCTCCCCCTAACTTAATCTCAAACAAAGATATATTCTTCTGCCAAAAGCTGATTAACCATTTACAATTCAACTTTTCACAGAAGCTGCTTTCACTCTCCATCCCAACTTTCCCAGTCCCCAGCAGCTTATATGCTTCTGCTTCACTTCTCTGCTCCACCAACGACACCATTTCATCATCATCATGCCTTCAAAAATTTAAGCACGCCTTTGAGAGCTTAAAATTTTAGTCCCAACAACTGTCAAAAAAAGCCAGGGACACCAGCTTCTGATTTTGTCAGTCGGTCAAAACCAAACCAATTTACACAGCACTTAGCTGTAAATTTGAACATTGGCTGGCTGCTTCAGCTTTTGGTCTTCAAAAATGTGGGCTGTGTTCGGCAGTAATTAAATCAGAACCTTGAGGTGGTGTCTAAGCAGCTTTTGGTTCCGTGAGCAGCAAAAGCTCTTCCGCCTGCACTTTGGCTGATGACTTGAGCATGCAAGAGTTGAGCTTTTTCTTGGCAGCCAAGTCTAACTGGACTGAAAACAACGAAGAAACCGGTCTGTGGTCTGAGAATTTTGACTCCCCTCTCACATAAGACATTTGTTTAAGCCCTTCCCCCTTCCATAAAATCCTGTCACACCTGCCATATATATCAAACCACATTAGTCTCTTTTCCGAACTAAAGTAACATCGATGAAAACTATTTGAACCACATTTACTGAATATAAATGCATCTACGACAAACATAAACTCAGCCTATGAAAGCGAGAAACTAGAACAATGCAGATGTTATACCTTAAACTTATGTAAACAACGGAAATAGATATTTGAACTCGGGTGCATAATAAAGAGCATCGTTGCTCACCAATGTGGCTATGCCCACGCCCGCAGGACCGCAGTAGCAAAGGTTTAAACACAAGCAACTTGTTTTAAATATGATAATACAGACATGACAGTCTGTACATGTCACATGTTCATTTTTTAAAAATTAGACGAAGGAAAGAGTTCTTTGTTTCCCCTGCCAACTCCTAAATTAAACCATCAATTAACGTAAAACATAAATGATGACCAAAAAATAATATTTTGATTTCATGTGGACAAAAATAATAATTATGGTCCCTGCTTTATGATGCTTAAATAGTTAAATCCCACCACCCACAACACCAATTAAAAAAGATTAGTGTAGCAAGTAAAAGTTAAGCTTTATTTGGATTAATTCAGTTTAATAAAAACGTGAAAAAGGTCGGTACTAATTACAAACAATTTTAAAAATATTTTAAACAAATCCGGAACTGCAGCCTGGAGTCAACACAGATTCAATAAAGTTGACAGGTCGGTTATTGGAGTAGGAGGACGATTACCCTAATTGAATATGGAGGCTTGATAAAGTTGATTGTCCTTAACTAGCAACAGTTTGGGTCCACCTCAACGCGTAGTCTAGAAATTTTTTTTAACGATGAGACGCTATTACTTGATGTACTACATTTACTGACCACATTGCTAATCAATGATAATATCTCTAATATAGGTTAAAACAGGTCTCACCGTATGTAATTAAAAATTCATAATGAAGATTACGAAACATATAATTACATTATGTCTGTGTAATGATGGTGATCACTAGTTGTTCCTCGTTTCAATAAACTCGATGAATGCGTGATGAAATTTGATGCAATTATTCATAAGCTCATAGGGAAACTGATTGGAATCTTACCAGGCTGGAGTGCGTCTCTTATCTCTAGATTTAGAACTTTGGGCAACATAATGATCAGAATTAGCTAGGTATTTGTAGGTTGGAGCAAAATATATCCTCCCTTCCTCCCACCCTTTAAAAACTCGACCTGCTTGTTGTTCTATCCTTAGCTGCCAAGAAACAACAAATCCGAGCGTAAGATGCGAAATACCAAAGATACCATTTCGATTCGGGCCAGTACACCTATTCCCCTATGTTTGGGGGAAAAACAGTTCTTACATCAGTATCTTACCTGATCTTTCTGTAGAAGTGCCTGCCAATCATGCTTCTTTAATAGTTCATCTGTGTCGCCGCAGCAAGCAACTGCTAGCCGATAATTTAAATCCCCGAGCCAAATAACCTTGCTGCATTAGATTAAAAACAGGCAAAATTGTCTTAGTTGTAGGATTAAAACAACCATAATGTATAGTGTGTACTCAATGGCAATTAAATGAACAAAAATAAGAGGTTTAGTTTCAATGAATTACTCATGGTCTAAAATGCTATTGGGAGGAAGCCGTTGTCCCTTTGTTCTACATGAATGAGAAAATCTTGTTTTCTTTAAGATTTCCATGACATCTGAGTTCCTTCTCATCTCATCCCCTTCTTTCTCCCCAGAGGTTAAATGTGCACACACGAAACAAAACGTTGTTCCATGCAATGTCATGCTGATTGATATTGAACCCTGTCACATGAAAAATCATATAGCTTAGAGCAACCATCTAAACAACAACGTCATCATACAAATAGTTTTATTCTCGTGTGGTATAAATTTTATGTTTTGAAATTTAAAGTAACTAACCTTGTTTCCAAGGTATCCCATTATGCCTCTACCAACACACGAGACCTTCGTGTTGCTAATGTGTCTACAAAGATCCGCACGAACCCACACGCACATGAAAATTCCAACCATCTGCTTGCTTGCTGATAGGCAGTAACGATTTCCTTCCGTTGGACTATTGCCTTTGCACTGACACATCACCGGCGAGGTCGGTGAGTTTTCTCCACTTGAAGTCGACGCCGGATTCAAATTGAGAAGCCTCTCAAAATCTGCACTGCTCAGCTCATCTTCTAAAGAAAGCAAGTCGGAGAAGCTGAGCCTAGGCTTGCCTTGCTTGTCAAGCTGTCCAGGGTCATTCTTGCTCAGTGCCTCGCGAATCAGGGACAGCCACTTGGCAGCTGGGCCCTTATCTTCCGCGCCCAATACGTTCCCGGCGTTCAAAGGGACAATTTCCTGGAACCTAATTAAGAAAAAAGTTCCAAATTCAAATAAATTTCAAGTAACTTGATGAAAGCATGACAAATAAAAGTTCTCTTGTCAGATAACTTTTACATAAAACATTGTCAGATTGTTAATCTGAATCACTAGTTAATTAACTTATGACGACATAACCAGTTAGACTGTTTGACAAGAAAATCACTGATCAACTAATTTATACTTCACCAACATAACACGTTAGATTGTCTGATAATAAAATATTACCAGTATCCTTTTACATAATTAAAACGTGCATACAGAACAAACATCGAATTAAACAAGAACCCTAATGTAAAAGGAATATTGGATTGGATCTAATAAAGTGTAAATTATAGGTTGGAGAACCACTCATTGGCACAAAGTCTTATTTTCGATGTTTAGACTACTACCATTTTCAAGACAAAGCAAAAAACAAGAAAGGAGTCAACCTTGGTATGCAAATTCCTGGAGAGAGAGAGAGAGAGAGAGAGAGAGAGAGAGAAGAAAGGAGAGAGAAGGAGAGAGAGAGATGCAAAGCAAAGACCGTTACCCAAGAACATAGACGTCTGCAGGAGTAGGAGATTTCAGCCATTCCCTCAAGTTCAAGTCGTCCTGGGGTGATTTGCCTCCAACGTTCCATGTCCCTACGAACATACTAAACATAGACAAAACGACTTCGTTTAGAAAAACTTGTGTGAAAAGAAGCATTGTTTCAAAGGCCAAGACCTAGTCAGATTATTCTCAAGAAAATTATCCAAAATTGAATAATACATTAGTAAAGTCAAAATCACACAACACAATATAAGAAAAGTTACGGCCGCGTATTTATCGAACTAAGTACTTGATTGTTGTAATTGGCTGGCAATTATTTACATAAGCAAATCCGGCTACAATAGAAACACATGAAAATACGGCTCATTGAATAACACTAAGTAACACATACAATGGTGTGCTAATTATTTGTAGGTATTCGCACTTAACAGGTAATTATGCCCTATAAACATCGCTTACACAATCGTGATATAGACTTACTTGAGATTGAGATCATCAGTGACAGTCGCCGGCTCCATTCCACAACTTTGTCTCTGGGTTGTTTCCCCCATCAACTTGCATCCATCTTGAAAAAATAAACACAAAATAAAATAAAATTAATACCCAAAACTGAAAAAAGCTCAAGTACTTGAGAAAGAATATAGCAAAGGACACCTATGTTACTGTAGCACAAATTACAATAGCTCAAGTTCATCAGCCTAAGATCCTCCCCGTCCACGTGGCACAACCAGAATAACCTCTAAGGATTTTTTAGTGTGTCTAAAATACGCTCCGGTACAAAAATATCACGGTAAAATTGGTTTGGCAGTTTTTTTTTTTTTTTTTTTTTTTTATAAATATCCAACCACTTTATCATGACATCCTAGTTCGTGTTTCCGATAAATTAAAACAATCCTCGCACTAAACCATCCCAAGGGGGTCCCATCTAGAATCAAGGGAGCCCATCGTGACCCAGTTCGTGTGTAATCAAAGTTAAAAACAAAAGCCGTGGATCGGACGGCTCAGAGGATATCAGAGTGCCCGTTCCAGCTGGAGGATAAAGAGCCAAAGGTGAACCAAGTACAAGTACAGTGCAGCTGCATGGTAATATTACCTGAAAAATCGTCCGGTACGACGACGTAGCGGTCTTGGTCCGAGCAGCTCTTCCTTCTCCCAGTCTCATCTGACACAGCAAACAAGCAAACAAGCAAACAAACAACTTCAGATTGGAATCGCCGAAACACCGAACGCATCCGATACGAAACGATACACCGCCAAAAATGAATAAACCGGAAAAAACCCGAAATCTTACATTTCGGAGAGTAATCGGAATGAAACTCATCACCCTTGATTGGTATGTTGAGCCATTTCCTCGCCACCACTTTCGGCCACGAAGGCTGTAGCCAAACAGTTCGGATATTGGATTTAATTTCTGTTTCGGTTTCGAGAACCCGATCTACTACAAATTTACGACAAACGAAAATTTAATGGCCAAAAGATGAATTGGGTACCTTGGATATCTTCCCACCGTTGGTCCTCATTGCTCTGCCGTCCGATCACCGGACCGAAATCCAGTCCACAACTCTAAAATCTGAACGGAGAGGAAGGCGAGTGTAGTAGGTGGGTTAAGATAAATCCAATCCAAAAACACATTAATAATTACTTAATTAAGAAAACAAATATGACTAGAGAAGTGAAAGTCGTCAAGAAAAACAAAATGGGTGCTGAATCAAAGGAAAAAAAATATTTTTTATTTTTTATTTTTTACGGCAAGAGAAAAAAGAAGGCGAAAACGGAGATTAAATCAGTGTCAACTGGAGCATTCAACCGAAAATAAAAAACCCAGTAGCAGGAAATATGGAGACAGCTTCGGAATCAACGTAAGCTTGAAGAAATTAAATTAAAATTAAAAAAATTACAATATTTGGAGAAAATGGTTTTTGGGGTAATTAATAAATAAGCGGGGGAGGGAGAGAGAGAGAGAGAGAGAGTAGGCCAGGTTCATCCTTTTGGGAGGAGGAATATTTCTTTACAAGCAAGGGAGGTAGCCTTTACAGAGAGGGAGGCCTTAAACAAAAAAAAGAATAGTGACCAAAAGGGTTGGCCCTTTTGGGTTTGAGATCTTTATCAACGGATCAAATCTAAATAAATATGTCACAAAAGATTATATTTTGTCGAAGTTTGGAGCTGGGTTTTACATTAAAAAAAAAAAAAAAAGATTTGGACTTTGAGAACCAAAATATGGAAGAATGATGAGAAATGATTGGGACCGGAATCTTTTGTTTATCTGGGAAATTTGGGATTTGGATTTTGTAAATATGGGGAAGGAGTCACCAGATCTTGGTGATTTGAGATAAACAGAGATTCACAGAAATAGTGGGACAATGAAACAGAGAGATAGAGAGAGAGAGAGAGAGGAGAGAGATACATAAGAACTGTGGGACGTACTGTCAATCGCATTGCTGATAAAAAATGGATTTACATCACAAATCAATGACTAAAACAAGCAAGACACAACAATTACAGAAAGAATGCAGAGGAATTACTGGGGAAATAGAATGCTTACAGTAATGAATCCAAAGGAGATGATGGCAAAATTGAGGGAGGTTGAAAACTTGAAAGGAGAGCCCTAGTTCTTTTGTGGAGCTTTCGTTGTTGATCAGGCAAAGAAGGTTGAGAGACAAGTCAGAGAAGCCGAGGCCTGATGTGTTGCTTGTTTTGGTTGGCTTGGAGGAGGAGAGAAGAAAGAATGCAGAGGAATTTGTGGGCGTTTCCTCGTAAAAGCAAAATGGCAACACGATGGCTTCTCAAATTTATAGACATCAAGAGGCTTTCCTCGTAAAAATAAAAAGGTGAGAGAGAGAGAGAGGGAAAAGGTGCTCGCAAAGAAGTGTGAGAGTGAGACTAGACGAAGGTCTTCAACGTTGAAGTCCAACTTTTAAAAAGCACACACATTCCATTATGGGTATTTTAGTCATTTTGTTAAAACATGAGGAGTGCAATTATTATGTTTAGTTAATACTTTACTACCGACTTAGTACAGTATTACTATTCATTTATAAATAAAATGTTTTAAGAGCATTTCTAATGAAAGTCTCTACTTAAGAACTCACACGACCACTTTTAATGACTTATTTAGGAGTTTTAAAGGAATATTTGAGTCCTTAAAAGAATAGTCTATAATGAAAATTTCTTATAAAATAATCCTTAAATATAGAGATTAAATATTAAAAAATTATTATTCATTTTATTGAAATATTGTAACCATTGATAAAAATAAAAATACTATCTCTATCATTGATTTTTCAAGAATTAAAAAAAAAAAAGGCAAATGAGAAGTTGCCTTGTTAAAAAAAATAGGAAAAAAAGCATAAAGAGCAGCATCATTTCCCACTCAAAATTAATATAGAGTTTTCTATTTGAGTCTTTATATATAGTCCTTATATTTGATATTTTTTTTTGAGGTATTTGATGAGTCTTTATGTATTAAAATGTTTTAAAACTTCAATTCCGGCCCATTAGAAGTCATTTGTCCTTATATTTAGGGACTCTATTTAAGATCTCAATTGGAGATGCTATAAGTTTGCTAAAAGTGAGTTTTAATTAGCTTATTGTTAGTCTATTGTGAGGCTACACCTATTCCATCATCGATAATATCGTTAGTTAAAAAAAAAATAATTATTGGGGACCGACTAAGATCATCTCCAGAGCTTTGCCTGCAGACCCAATGAATCCATCAATACTGGTCATTAAATTTAATCGTGCGGCCATAAAACCAGAGGGAAAAGGTGCAGGCGATGGAAGACGAAGGAGGAGGGGATGGGGGTGAGATGACCAGAGGGGATTGGGGTGTGAAGATGGCAGTCATAATGGTGGGAGAGGAAGGAGGAGTGGATTGGGTGGAATGACAACAATCATGGAGGTGGGTGACTGGTGAAGTTGTGAAAGTGAATGAGAAAGATTGAGGAAGCCCAATTTGGCCGTCGAACTCCTTGCCGCTGCGAACTTGGTCGGTGGTGGCATGCTGGACACCACCGTAGGCGAGAAGGGGAGATAATTCTGGGATGTGAAAGTGTGCCGTGTGAAAAAGTAGAGAAAATTTCTGACTGTAAGATCATTTTTGAACGATGAGGATTTGTTGATCCCCGAATTTGAAGAGGTTCCTCCTCTACTTGGGTAAACTAGTACTTACCTTTTTATTTTGTCCCATGCTTTTCTAACACATGTTATTGTTCTAAAAAATAATGGACATGTTATTAAATTTTTTCAGTTTTTGAAAACAAATAACACGTGTCATTTTTTTATTGGATGAAATCAGAAAGTGACTACATAAAATATTCTCTAGTAAGTACCAAGTATTGTCCTAACCTACCACCAAAACTCCAAATCGTCAATTTCTCATGTAAATTGATAACTGTGTGAATACTCTATTTTTTTTCATTTTTTTCGAATGTATTTTTTACACTTAAAACTCCATATAACTCTAAATAAGAATTTAGTTAACTAAAGCTTGTGGGACATATTTTTCATTTTCACAAATACAAATTGTAGCCAATGACTTAGCCCCAAGCATTTAGAGGTCAAGGAGTGATCAAAACACGAATGAAAATGGTCACGTGTGTAACACCTGATAACTTTTAATGGAATTTCTAACAAAGATTGACAAACATATTGAACGAAGGAATTCAAACACAAGACCTCATCGGCATCGTCGCAATTTATCCAGTAATTACTGTAACAATTACACTATGTTTGGATGAAGGAAATAAACTTGAAATTTTTGCAAAAACTAGAATTTATAAATTGATATGCGCAAATTCCCTTGTTTGGATTTATAAGCATAGAAATTTAGAACTTTCATGTGAAAAAAAACCTGGAATTTAGGATCTTCATTCCTAAGTTTAAATTATATGTAAATAGATATCATTTTTATGCGTGAGAGCTTAAAAATAGTAAAATTACGTATTTAAATTTCATTACTCTTTTAAATTAACTAAACAAAAAAATTCAAAAAATATAATTCCGTCATTTCAATTTTCATCATTTTAAAATTCTTTAATAATTGTAAATTTATCCATTCAAATTGAGTTTTGAACTTTCATTTCTTTCGTCTTTATTTTTATTTTCCCTCCACGAAGAATTTTGCCTTTGAGACGTAATGTGCATGATGGGAAATGAAGATCTAATCACAAACTGAATCAATAGGATAAGCTTGGGACATGGGATTTTTTTCACGGGAATTGAATTTTGGGTGCTCTTCTTAATTATTTCCTCTGTCCATTTTTTACTTTAAAATTATGTCAGACAAGACGTTCACATGAGATGGCACTAAGGAATCTTTTATCATATGGCCCGAATAATAAATTAAAATTAAGTAAATCTTGTGAGGGGTTAATTTTTCATGATTTTTGCTAGATTTGCCAACGTGAGGATCAAAAGTCAACCAAATGTTGGAATTGAACTTAATAAGAAACACCAACTAGTTAATAACTTTATACGGTGTCAATAACATGGGATTTGAATTATTGATTGATATATAAAGTCAAAAGGCAAAAAAAAAAATGTCGTTCACAATTTAAAATATACCCTTCTCTAATTAAGATTTTAAAATAATCTATATATGAAGCCAGAAGGGAAAAAAAAAAAAATAAAAAGAATCATTCCTAATCTCAAAAGTACTCCTCCCAAATTAAGATTCTATTTAGTTTTTAAAAATAAAAATATAAAAAAATATTTAAAACAAAAATAAAAGAAATAAAATTACAAGTATGGAATAACATGTAAAAGAGTAAATTGTCACACATACGTGAGGGTGTGGTAAGAGGTTAGTGGAACCTAATTCTACTTAGAGTGGCCATTGTGTAAAAAAAGATTCAATCATGTGATTCATAGTAGTCAAAGATTCAAAAAAGATTTTAGAGTAATTTTTTTTTCTTCTTCAAGATAAGCTTTTTAAGTGAATATGCGTTTGCATGCCCAAAACAGAAGGCTCCTCCAGGCACCGGTAAACTTCCCTTCATAATTTTTTTCACTTTACTATATCACTTGTTTTTTGACAATAGAAAATAAAACTTAGTACTATAATCTAATGGAATATTATTTTATTTATAACTTTATAAGTGGTAGAATTTATGGTCGAATATTGAGTTTTATACTAATATATTACATCATCTCATAGTGCAAAATACATCATGTATAAATAAAAGGGAACTTTAATGAAAAATTCCCGGTATTGTTCACTCTAACGAAAAACCACATTTTAACTCTAAAAAGTCAATCTTGGTACGATTCACTTTACCCTTTATTTTGTTATTTTCGTTAAAACTCAAAGTTTTCAAACCCTTTTCATTAGTTTTTCCTAAATAAAAAGGTGGCACTTGAAATAAGATTTAAGATAAGCAAGAATCATGCAACTCTTATCCAAAATTATATCATCTTTATATTTCTATTTTTATGAATTATTTTTATACTTTGAACAGAAGACGAAATATAAAGGAATAAATGATGATATAGTATCAATCAAGCAAGAGTTGTCTTAGATCAATGAATGAGAAGGAAGAGAGTGAATAGGGCACAGGAAATGAAGTTAAACTTATGATGTATTATTCCTTCACAAATTGAGTCCAATATCCCCAGCTTTTTTTAATAATAAAATAAAAGGATGGAATTTAGTTTTAAACGCATTGATCATTATATAATGTCACAATCGATGCAAGAGAGATCCAGAATTCAAAATCATACAGTTGCTTATGTAAGTGTGTGTATATATTTGAGTAAAAACTCCATAAAAATAAAATGCAGCAGACCAGAAACATTGTGCAGCAGCACGCATAGATAATAGATGATGAGATCATAAGATTTAAGAAACATGCATGCTTGGTTGGTACTTGGTGGCAGCAAAATGAGCAAATTAAAATAAAGAGATCATATATTTGGGAAAATGCATCCAAAAAATTAAAGGGGCTTTTGAACTATAATCCCTTAAGAAGATTAAAATAAAATAAAAATATGGTGTTAGATTGGATATTGATTTTAGTCCTCGAATGTGTACTTAATTCAAATTTATATCATATTTTTGTTTTAATATTTAATAGATATCTTATTTAATGTCATGATACTAAAGTTAATTTTTTTTTTATTATACACATTTTAATTTATTATATTTATTTTACTCCCTCTAATTAGTGTACCTAAACTTTCGTATCATAATATATTTTACTAAATTAATGTACCGAAATGTTTATATCTAAATATATTGTAGTGAATTAGTGGCACATAAGAAAATATGCAAAAACATAAGTGTACCAAAAAAGTTCGTACCTAAATATATGATACATGTTTGTACCTAAATATATTGTCATGAATGACACATAAGAAAATATGCAAAAACATGTGTACCGAAAAATCTTTACGAAAATATTTTCTTATATAAGATACTTACCATAATGAGAATTAAAATTTATAATATTTTCATAAAATTTAATTTATGAACACCATTAAATTATAAATAAAAAAGATTTATTATACTTGCATTACATAAAGTCTAGGGACCAAAATCAATTTTTAATCTTATATAAGATATTTTTCTACACTTCATCTTATTTAAGGATTAAAATTTTAAAAATTAAAAACTGTTGGATGGTCAAATCCGTTAAGAGTCTGTCGTACCTCTCTCCAGAGCTCAGTCTGGTGCCCCTGGCTCGGGTGCATGAAGCCAAGAACCCAACCATTGTGAATTACATATAGTACCCACTCTTGGGTCCCACCCCAGTCCAAACCCTATGAAATATATCATCCCACAAGGAGGAAGATTGCACCCCCCGTGTCATCAAGCCATGATATGTAACTTGGACAAGGGAAGGTATGTGCAAAACGATGAATTGTAAAGAAGATCGATCGAGGTTTTTTAGTCACGTCAAGAAATAAAGAAGAGTTTGAGCAAATAAATTGTTGAGTATTTTTTTTTTTCACAATCATATCAAGATTTAAGGTTGAATTAAGTCACATAATGAATTAATAGTAAATTTACATGTAAACTTATAATTTAATAAGAGTTGAATTTAAGACCTATGATTCATGAAAGTCAAACTTTAAACCTTCCATCGGCAAAGAGTAGAAATTTCAGCCTTGTCAGGAGTCAAAGTATTAACCAAACTGCGAAATGATTGCAGTATACAAGCAAGAAACCTCCCATGGAGCTGTGATGTCCTTTTTAACAGTGTCTTGATAGAAGCATAGTTTTTATCTATTCTATGATTAACTGTTTTGAAAGTTTTCATCTCTAACATAATCTTGCAACATTGAATGTATTAGTTTCTATAGATATTCCTCCTCCGTCAGAGTTTTGCTACAATTATATTCAGATTTTTGCTTGCATTTCTCCTCTTGAAGTCATGATCTTCATCAAATTGTAATCTTTAGTCTTTTTTACGAATGAAGTGTCAATTTATTTCTTAAAACATACATGAAGAGAAAAAAAAAAATGGGAAGTGTTATTGACGCTCCAAAAATTTCATTTTACACTCTTCACAAGTGTATTTTTCTTTCCTAATATAGAAAGTTTGGAGTGTAGAATAAGATTTTTGGAGTGCTAATAACAATTCTCAAAAAAATTGTTCACATATTAACTGTAATTGAAAGAATATAAGAATGATAAATACTCGTATCCCCCGATGAAGGAAATGCATGCAAATATATCACTTCCTACAAATATTTTATCTTTATCGTATAATTTTAAAATCAGAACTATTTAAGTTCATAATCTTTCTTGAAGATCATTCATACAAAAAATTATTTGAATCATATATCTTTTTTTGGACAAATGATAGTGTTGGTTTAATTGTTAATTGTTAAGGTGAGGGGAGTCGGTGTGGATTGAACACGCACCAAAGTACATACGCATTATTGCTTTCTGTTGCTGCTGTAAAGTGCCATCTACAATCGAATATCATTTATGCATCCAAGTGTTGTAAAACAAATTGATGGTGTGGATAACAACTAACGTATATATTTGTGATGAATTGTCTATTTATTTGATACATTTGGATGACTAAAAGATTTTTTATTCAAATGATTTTTGTTTTTTTTTTTGTTTTGTTTTTGTTTTTGTTTTTTTTGTTTTGTTTTTGTTTTGTTTTTGTTTTTTTTTGTTTTTTTTGTTTTGTTTTTGTTTTGTTTTTGTTTTTTTTTGTTTTTTTGTTTTGTCTTGTTTTTATTTATTTTTTTTTTTTTTTTTTTATTTATAGAGATAAGCTCCAAATGAAGGTTAAGAGATTTAACGGTTTTATAAGGTTTATACTACAAAGATACGTTAATCATATATAAAAATGCCTAAACATGATCCTATTTTAAATGCGTGGTACCTACTTTTTTCGCCTTCTTTACTCACCAATCCGGGCATTTATAGAGAAAATATCAAATTTTAAACATAAAATTTAAATTTAACAGCGTATGTGTGACACTTTAATATCTTTTAAGTTTTTACTCTTCATACAATATGTCAAATTAAACTATTATTTTACTACATTAAACTATAATAATAATAATAATAATAATAATAATAATAATAATGTATTTAATAATTAATTAAAAGCATATTTGAAGTTGAAAATTACAAATCTATATCAAGCCACATCAGATTTAACTTTTGAATTGAAAAATATTATTGCTGACTTTTTTAACTGCTAGTAATTTTTTTGCCCTTGTCAAATCCAAATGCATTGCCTGTCTTCCCCCAGTTGGTGGAAATCGTATGCAGGATGTAAGCTTCATTTGTTGTCACAGTGTTTTAGCGAAAATTGTTGATAAAACCAGTAATAAAATACGTTGAAAATAAAGCAATAGTCAAGTATTAGACACAGGCTTGACATTAAAAAAAAAGTATTAGACACAGAATGAGACTCGCCATTGATATGTGTGCCTCAGGTGCTAGCAGGGCTTTAAGATCATCTTCAACTTTTAGACTAAAAGCTAAATGTTTTAATTTAGAAAATTTAGCTTTTAGCTTATAAATAGCTTTTTTTCTCTAATCCTTCTAGCTTAAAATTTTAGCTCAAGATTATTGAAGAATGAACTTAGGCTAATTTTTTTTTCTTAAATTAACTTTTTTTTAAACAAAATAATTATGTAAACTATTGCAAATTAATTTTATGAACATTTTAATCTAAAAATATTTAAATTCCACTAAATATTGAAAAATCACTAAATCTTTCCACAAATCAAGCCTTCAATTTTTTTTTTATAATTATTTTAGCCGTTGGATTCAATGTATTTTAAAATAACATTTAAAAAAAAATTTGAATTTGGACCGTTGGATCAACCAACGATCCAATAATGCCAACCGTCCGATGAACAAAAGAGCTGTTGGGCTCATAATTGCTTCCGACAGCGGTCCTGACAGTGGGTCCCACCTTGTCGGGCGCTGAAGGCTAACGCCCGGATGGGGCAAGTGGCGCGAGTGACCGGGGCGAGAGTGGGCTGCGAAAGGGAAAGTCCATGTGTTTTTGGGCTATTTCTTGGGGGGAATTTGACCCTTATTTGACATTTGACTTTTAGCCCAAAGATTTAGCTTGGGTTGTGTTGGGTTGGGTTTGGGGTGGGGGAGAATAGAGGAGAAATTTAGTATTTAGCTCAGGGTTGGAGAGAGTCTAAAGAAAGAATAATTGATGATGTTATCATATTAATCGACAAAATAAAATGCAACTCAAAATGATTATTCAAATAACCATAGGTCATCCTTGATTGAAAAAAATAAAATTCGTATGTTCACTGAGCACATGTCATCCATAATCCATTAATTGCATAACAAAACATAATCTCAGTGAATACAATTCAAGTAATTTTTTGTTTTTCATAAATAAATTAAATTATTGATTGAAAATATTATTATGCCCCGATCAATGACCAAATAATTTTCAGTTAAAAGTTCATATATACAAGAAAATCCAGTTATCAATAATCTACATAAGAAATTAACTTGCATCCTTAAAATATGAGAAATAACTCTTACTCAAAACATTTTTATGGCTGACTTACAGAACTTTAACCTTCATATTATAAATATTATGTAAAGATTATTTCTACAAAAAATCAATAAAATAAAAGATCGTTTAGTTATCGAATCATATACAAACAAGTGATTAAAATTGGTAAAAGCATTACAAATTTTTAATCTATTAGCTACAAGTTGCTTAAATGACCTTGATTTTATTTGATTTGAAACAAGTTATTTATACTATGAACAGTTTTACTTATAAACACAAAATTCTATAAATAAATAATCAAATATTGGAGAAGTTATTCCTTTTCATTTTTTAGGAGACAAGCATTGTTCACAGTTCAATTCAAATTTGCTGCATGTAGAAAAAATGATTTCAGATGACGAATGGGTTCACTCCAGGTAATTAATCCAAATCGAACCCGTGAAAGGAAAATGATCGTAAGTCTAGGTCATAGTAAACTCGACGAGGAGGAGCGCGGGAAGAGGAAGAAGAATGATCAAGACACTGACATAGAACTCTGTAGCTGCAGGAGCTTTACATTTTAATTAAATAAAATTATGGCTGCAGGCCTCTACAACTCCGAGATATATATATTGATGTGACACTTAGTAGATAAGTCACTACGCATCAAATTTAGCCTGCCAAGCAGTATAGATCTAATAATAAGTACTTATGTCTTTCGGTCAAATTGACAAGTACTTTCATGAAGGGAGTAGCTGCAGCAGCTTTCTAACCAGCAGTAATGCACTGGTGCACGCAATTAGGATCCAACCATGAACCAGCAAACCCTAGTTTTTTTTCAATTCTAAAAACTGGAATAAATGAAAAGGACAGCTGTACGATAGTGAAGTTCAATATCAATATTCATGCATGATTGCGCATTAAGTCTGTTTAATTGTTCATTTCTGGTGAAACATACGTTAGGCACATAGTACAGAAAATGATAGTGTTTATAGGAAAAGGATCATTTTTCTTGGAATCCGAGAAATCCTGTAATCATGATCGTTCATCGTACATTATGCGGTCAGAAATTATTTAAAATTTAAAATTAAATATAAATAGTACCTAACGAAAAATGATCGCACGATGAACTATTATGAACACAGGATTCCTGGAACCCAGAAAAAGGATCTGGCAAGAATCCTTTTCCGTGTTTGTAGGGTGCAAATAAGACAGGTTGGGAGATTAACTAGCATGAGTCAATCGATAGAACCCTAGTTCAATTTGGTCGAGTCAATAAACCAGCCTTAAACTTAAGAGATTGACTGCAATAGTTACATATTTTTAATACAATTACCATATGATTGTCAGAAATAATTCATATGAATTGATCTATTTAATACAATCAAAATTTGGCTGTCAAGAAAGTGGTTGTACTATATACATATAAGTTTTGTAGCTAAATTCCAAAGGTAGGCTAAATTATAGAGTCAAGCTTCAGAAGTTAGAGTGTATAGTGAAATGAATTCGAATCAGGTTTGGACAGGTTCAATTCCCACCATGTAACAAGAAATGAAATCAAACTTAACATATTCAATTTTTATTTGTTGGTTAGATAATAGGGGTTAACCTCATAATTGGATTGAGTTTGAATTGTCCAGATTAATCAGGTTAGACTTAAATAATTTATTAACTCGTGTAACCCGAGAGTTTAGCCACAAATTCAACATGAACAAAAATAAATTACTTTTTTTTTTTAAAAAAAGAAAAAGGAAAATTAGAATCCCTCACAATTTTTTTATATAATTTAGATTAAACATCTTTACCTTTTTAAAATTTGATTAAAGTGCTTTGACCAATAGTCACCTCTATTTTTGAAAATTAAAATAATATTTGAATTTATCTTTTTGTCTGCATGATGCACTTTTTCTTATTTAGTGGAGATATTAGTAATTAAACTATATTTTCTCTTCTTCCAAATATGTTTTTTTTTGTTATGCAAACATTTAATATTATTTTTTTTTCCAAATGGTTTTTTTTTTTTTTTTTTTTTTTCCAAATAGTTGGTGATCAACATAAAAGCTCCGTGTAATTTTTTCAATTTTTTTGTGAAATTATATTTTTTTTGTTTTTTTTTTTAAGTATAGTTGTTGATGAATTATTATTAGGTACAATACATTACGTATATATTGTGACATCCCACATTGCCTAGGGGAGTGGATCATATAAGCCTTATATGTATATTTCCATCTCTACCTAGCATGAGGCCTTTTGGGAGCTTGATGAATTATTATTAGGTACAATACATTACGTATATATTGTGACATCCCACATTGCCTAGGGGAGTGGATCATATAAGCCTTATATGTATATTTCCATCTCTACCTAGCATGAGGCCTTTTGGGAGCTCACTGGCTTCGGATTCTGTAGGAACTCCGAAGTTAAGCGAGTGCGTGCAAGAGCAATCCCATGATGGGTGACCCACTGGGAAGTTCTCGTGAGTTCCCAGAAACAAAATCGTGAGGGCGTGGTAGGGGCCCAAAGCAGACAATATCGTGCTACGATGGAGTCGGGCCCAGGATGTGGTGGGGGCCCGGGATGTGAGAATTTGGTATCAAAGCCAATCCTTGGGCGGATGTGTGCCAACGAGGACATCGGGCCCCTAAGGGGGGGTGGATTGTGACATCCCACATCGCCCAGGAGAGTAGATCATGTAAGCCTTATATGTATATTCTCATCTGTACCTAGCACAAGAGTTTTTGGGAGCTCACTGGCTTCGGATTCCGTAGAAACTCCGAAGTTAAGTGAGTGCGCGTGAGAGCAATCCCATGATGGGTGACCCATTGGGAAGTTCTCGTGTGAGTTCCCAGAAACAAAACTGTGAGGGCGTGGTAAGGGCCCAAAGCTGACAATATCGTGTTATGCTGGAGTCGAACCCGGGATGTGGTGGGGGTCTTGGTCGGGATGTGACATATATTATCTGCGGGTACGTCTGAATTTACAAAAATCATTAATTGGTACATTATTTTTATTTTGGTATGTTTTATTTTGTACACATTGTGTATCGGTACATTTATATTATTCTCAATCCTATTTTTACTTAACGTACCAAAAGAAAAACTTATTTCGGTACGTTTGATTTTGGGGGATTGAAAAATATTTTAAACTATTTTGAAAAGAAAATATTTTAATCGTAGATAATTATTGTTAAATTGTAGCATTATTGTGAAAATAAATTGAATCTAACTTTTTTTTTATTTTTTATTTTTATTTTTCAACAATTATCTCTAACGGTGGAAAGCGTAATCAAAAGGCTAGATTATAGGAAATTTGTTACAATATAATGTGCACATAGCACCAAAATTATGACAAAAAAGTTTAATCAAATCACTAAAAGGTATGGATGTTTGATATAAAAAAATTCAAAACTGAGGCGCCCATATCAAAATATCCCTTAAAAATAGACCTAATTGCATATCCCATTTTATAGCAGCGGTGCAAAGCAATTATACATATGCACCTTGGTGCGTGTTTCCGAACGATATACCTACCCCAAACAAATAATTATTTAACCCACTAACGCTATCGTTTATATATAAAATAAAATAAATGTAATACAAAAATTCATACCTCAACCCAAATTTGATTGAATTGATGCTCTAACTCAAGCTCAACTTACACGTCATTTAAATTTATTTTTGGTATAGTCAATTCTAATTTCAGTTCGGATTATTGATTGAATCAATTCTAACTTAAAATTTTTTTTAATAGTACAAACTTAAACCTTTAATTTTACAAAATGACTTCTAATTTAAGTTAGAATTGCAAAAAAAACTTAAAAATTTAAATCTTTAAGTCTTGATCTAAAAGGACTTCTAATTGCAAAACGACTACATCATTATCTACTAAATTAACTATTTAACAAAAATTGTTAGATCGATTCCCTCTACAATTCAGGTGGGAGCAGCAGCCTCTACTGACCCAACACTTGGCCAGTTCCTCTTGTTGCCAAGTGTAGTGACTCGTACTTGTCCAGCTCATCAAATAGTATCTACCATTATCTTATAAAATAAGACACATTTGTGGCGTTTCATACCATTTGACTAGCAAATTACCACAGCGACAATAGGTAATCAGCAACAGCTACCTCAGTAACCAATTTAAATGGGTTCGAACACGTGCCACTCCTAATGCTTTGGTCAATATTAGCATGATAAAACTGGTAGAAGATTATGCAATAAGATCCGCACTAATCCGCTGAATTAACACGCTATGGATTAGTTTAAAGTTATATATTATTTGTTGAAATAAAAAGGTAGAATAAAAGCCAATGCTTGTGAGCAAGGTGTCCCGACTGAGTTGAAAGCCTAGGTTGTGTGGCCTGCACTCTGTGGCTAGATATATTCGATAAAATCTGCCCGCAACCTAACTTAATACGCTGGAAGATGATTTAATTTAAAAATTGTATTAGATGGGAAGCATGGTGCACTGGAGGTTTTTGGATTTATTTATCTGGAGAAATAAAAAAATGGAGTGTAAGAGGAAAATGGTCAAAGAGAGTGTACATCAATAGGAACTCTGATGGCATCACCTTGATTGTTTCTTCCATAATCGGTGCCATTCTTAAATTAAACAAGCTTGCTTTGTACCCATGTAGAATGAAGATAAATTTTAATAAATCAAGTTAGAAAAATATGAATCAAGTTTGTCTCCTTAGATACAGTTTATGTATTGTTTATTTTTTCGCATACAATGTTAAATTTTAATAAATCAAGTTTGAAAAAAATATGAATTAAGTTTGTCTCCTTAGATAGAGTTTATGTATTTTTTATTTTTTCACATACAATGTACTTGAAATTAGTGATTAGAAATATAATGTTATACTACAAAACTTCAAATGACTATGCACTGATCAAATTTTTTTAATAAATGAGAGGAGAATTCAAATGACTATATATATCAAATTGGTCTTGCCCATTTGAAAAATATGATTACTAATGTTATTAATAAACACGATACATATATGTCACATTAAGGCCTAACATATCTGAAATAACAATAACTACTTCAATCCATAAGAAACTTTGTAAAAGCTCCACTCTATGTTGCCTTCGTAATGGTTTTTCCAGTCAGGATAGCTCACTTTTTTCATGTAGTTTTAACTTCAAAAGCTGTCATGGCCTTTATTTTTTTTTGCTGGTACTTCTAAAGCAGTCATTAGTAATATATTAAAGTAACCATCCATTATTTTCGTCCTCTGTGTACATAATCCGAAGCAATCTTTGATTAAGAACGTAAAAATATTAGGGCCTGTCTTAATGCAACACACGTAATATTATATTCATTTGACGAGCGCAGTAGCAAGTCTTCAAGGCCGGTCGAGTGTTTATCCTTATAGAATCTTCCATAATCCAGATTTTCTGGTCATTAGTATGACGAAACTGTTGGGGTATTTGCCTCAGTGACATGTATATTTCACAATCCTTCCAAATTACGTGACGCTAGCATGCAACTATTAAGATAAAGTACACTTTACACAAGAAATTAGTAAAAAGTCACAATATTTAATTAAAATCATGAATGTTTCGTGTCAGATTTATATAACTCGTTTAATCCATTCTTATAATCTTTTTTAATACAATTTGAATATAATTGAAGCGACACAACACGATTAAAACAAGGGTTTGAGACTTGCCACATATATATCTGCCGTTGACCATGCTAAGTCTAGTCCGGCCGTAACCTAATTTTCACAGCCATGGAATATTCAGAAGAATTTTCAATTTGGCGTGCAATCTTGTAGCCTTGTAGGATGGCTAAATATGGCGCAAAGTGTTCGCAAATATGGGGGAGAAGAAGAAGAAGCCGAAAGGTATTAAGCCGACAGAAAGAGTACCATATATACTGATAATTGCTATAGAAAAGATGTTGGAGTTTCAGAATGAGTACTATATATATTGATAATTGCTTAACATAATCCGAGGATTAGAACGTTCCAATTATATATATATATATTGATTTGTTTTAGCAAAATTTAAAATTATAGAAAAGATGTTGCAGTTTCAGGAAGAGTACTATATATACTGATAATTGCTTAACCTAATCCGATGTTAGAAAGTTCCAATTATATATATACATTGATTTGTTTTAGCAACAGTTAAAATTATTAATAAAGATGTTGCAGTTTCCCAAATTAGTGTAAGCTGTAAAGTGTGTGGTACACAACGTCAACATTTCTTCGGACCGGATATGTTGTTTGTGTTATTATGCTTCTTTGGATGAATGACAAGGGTCCTCTAGAATTTTCCAGATGTCACAAACTTTTGAGCTCAATATATTAGGGCTTGCAAGGGCACCTGGACAATATTCCTACGCTCATTGGCAAAACACATGGAGGTTTTTGGACTTTAACCTCTATGCTTACTTGGAGCAGCTGGGCAGATTCCAATTGCCTTCATATTTTCAATTGTGCTGCATAGGTAAAAATTGGCTCGATTGGTAGAGGCAATTCAGTAGACAAATTTGTCTGCTTCTTAGTTGTTTACCCTTTAAAGCTTAGTTAATTTTGTGTGATGATTAGAACATTAATACCATTGAGATGATTGCAACCATAGATACATGCACAACATATATAAATGTATAAGTCCCTTTTTTGGTGATTTGGTGACTAGGAATACATGGTCATCCAACAGCAAACTTGATACTAATGTTTGAGATCAAAACATTAAAAAAAAAACATGCATATAATTTTCACATTTGATATCACATCCAACAATAGGTGGTCATGTACGTCTTATATATCACAATTAGGTTGAGCGGAATAAACAGGGGCCCTTAATTTTGTGAGTATGGTTGTATGGTCTTAGAATTAAGATTAGAAATTAACAAGACCATAGACCATACTCACAAAATTGACTAATTCCTAATCCCACCTTAATTTTGTGAGTATGGTCGTATGGTCCACTAGACTATTTCGGACTGAACTGATTTCAGGGATTAAGCTGGACTAACTTAGAATAGACTAAGTTAGACTGACTTAGTGAAGTGTTCAGTGTAGTGTCGGACTAAGAAACAGAATAATTAACAAAATATAATATTATAAGGTAAATTACAAAAAACTACCTCAACTATTGGTCTTATGACACTATCATACCTCATATTTTAAAATTGACAATGTCATACCTCATCTTTAGAATTTGGTCCAATGTTATACCTTCCATTACTTGGTCGTATATTTTTCAGTAAAATGCTGACGTGACTTGATTCGGGGCCCACTTTCTATTAAAAAAATTAATAAAATATTATTAAAAACTATTTTTTTTTATATTAAAATAATAAAGAAAAGTAAAAAATTTTTTTTTTCTTCTTCTCCTTCTTCTTCTGCAGGTTGGGTTGGGGGGGGGGGGGGGGGGTTGGGGGTGGGGGACGAACTGGGTTTCCTTCTCTCTCTCTCTCTCTCTCTCTCTCTTCTTGTTCTTCTTCTTCTTCTTCAGGTTGGGTTAGGGGGGGATGGACGAACAAGGTTTCCTTCTTTATTTTTTTTTCTTTTCCTTTCTTCTTCTTCTTCTTTCTGGGTTGCAGGTTGGCTTTTTTTTGGGGGGGGGGGGGGGGGGGGGGCTGGGGTGGGTTTCCTTCTTTTCTTTTTTGTTTTTTTTTTCTTTTCCTTTCTTCCTTTTCTTCTTCTTCTTCTTCTTCTTCTTTTTTCTGGGTTGCAGGTTGGGTTGGGGGGGGGGGGGGAACGGACGAATTGGGTTTTCTTCTTTTTTTTTTCCTTCCCCTTTCTTCTTCTTCTTCTTTTTGGGTTGCAAGTTGGCTTTTTTTTGGGGGGCGGGGCGGGAGGGGGGGGGGGGGGGTGGTGGATTTGGGTTGCAGGTGTGGGAGGGATCAGGGTTTTGGGAGGGGGGTGGGGTGATGGGATCTTGGGATCTTGGGGGGGGGGGGTTGGTGCGGTGATGATATTTTTGGGGGGTGTGACGAGATCTGGGTGGGGGGGGGGGTTGATGGGTTTTCAATTTTTTTTTTTTTTTTTGGTTGAAGATTAATCAGGTAGGGGGAGAAGAGAGAGAGGGGGAAGGGACGAACTGAGGGTTTTTTTTTCACTGTTATGTATTATTTTAATATTTAAATAATTTAAAATAATTTTTTTTAGTTTTTAATAATATTTTATTAAATTTTTAATAGAAAGTGGACCCCAAATCAAGTCACGTCAGTATTTAATTGAAAAATTTACCGCCAAGTAACGGAAGGTATAACATTGGACCAAATTTTAAAAATGAGGTATGATAGTGTCGTGAGACCAATAGTTGATGTAATTTTTTGTCATTTACCCAAATATAAAATTGTGGTGTAAGACGGAAGATAATGATAAGATATTTATAGAAAAACTAAATCTTTTTTTTTTAATTTTTTTTTTCTGATTTTTTATTAATTGTTTACATTTTTTTTTTAATTTTTACATTTTTTTTATTAATTTTATAATGTGACTGACGTTAGACATGCATCATATGACCTCAGGCTCTTGGGCCACCAATTCGAGCCGGGCCTCTCACTCGGGCCTCCTGCCCAATTGCCCGCATGGGCTAGAGAAGGTAGCTGGGGCTATTGGGTCATCAAAGTTGCCGGTCCATCAGGCTCCAACTCCCGCTGGAGTTGCTCTTAGTCTCATTAAATTTAGTCTCTTCATGCACCAAACACGAATTAGTAATTCTATCCAGTCCAGTGAAACTTAGTGAGACCAAACAAATACGCCCTAATTATATTAATTTTGATACTTCAATCACAGGGGAAAAAAATTTAAGTTGACCATTTTGTAATCATGGAATTAGGAAAACATATTTGATCAGGTGAGGGTGGTATTATTTCCTATCTCAGTCAAGAAAGATGGCCGCGGTGCTGTGATCGCTTTAGGCCATGCTTGGAGAGGATCATCGATATATGCATGCATATGTTGTCATGGAAAGTGGATTAGTTAATGATTATCAGAAAGCTGCCATAACAACAATTAAAAGGCAACCAAACTGTTGGTTCTGTACTAAACAAGATTAGGGTTAACTGTCCTAATCATGTGGCTCACGAGCCAATAATTATGCACATGGAGTGTCTTCCACAACATTTCTTAACACTAATCTTAATCAATAAATTATCGTTTTGTAGAACAGCCATGGGCCACTTCGAGAACAATCATATCAGAAGTGCTTCTCTGGGCCTCATATGATGCTTTTAGTCTAGAAACTTTTAAATTACAACTTAAATAATCATGCTAGTCCTCAATATAGTACCCTTCAAATGAATGCATTATTTTCACCATGATTTTTAAAACAATATCATCAATATATCATTCGATAAGTTAGTAAGTTACCACCTTAACTATGTGTAATATTATTTGAGGTCCTTAAAAAAATATATTTGTTGTGATAACTAACATTAAAACAAATAATCTTTGGATAATAGTATGGGCACGAAAATAATATTGTCGATGAACATACTTCTGAAGGCAAGCTTTTGGGTTAGCCAAATTGGTGAAGGTATTTACGTGGGTGAGTTAGAATTCCAATAAGTGTATTTCTCTCCTCCTAAGTAACAAAATAAAGATATATATCTCTAAAGGTGTGAAGTCACCGACCAACTTCAAACCATGTGGTTGAACACATTAATATTATACAACAAATATCAACATTAATAAGTTATTACTAATTTAATCCTCCCACTTTGGATTTAAATTACTCAACAGCAGACGTGAATAGTTGCGCAAAGTTCTAATTAAGATGATAGTATAGTAAGGGTAGTACGGATGATTAATTTATTTATAGTTATGCTAATGGACTGGCTTCTTAAGTGGTTAATTATTTATGTACTAATGCATAAGTATCACATTGTTTGTAAGCTAAAATAGATCATTTCTTCGAAATGTCCTTCCAACGACTAGCGCATTAGCGTAGAGATTAACAATTAAACAATTAGATTATGGCGATTCATTGCTTCTTGTGATCAATATTCTTATAATCATTGAGAATGTTCTATTCTTAATTACTATTATGCTGAACACTTTATAAGTTAGAAACATGCATGTTCCTGGCTTGTGTTAATTAACTAGCTAAGCAATGGCGTTCATTCCAAATTGTCTCTTTCTACCATCATAGATCTTTTATGAGCGGTTAATTTTAATCATTGTATTAATTAGAATAGAACTGAGTAGACATGTGAATGAGTTGGGTCGGGTTGGGCTGACCCTAAGAGGTTAAAGCCCAAGCCCCAATTGGCCTCAAAATTTTTAACCCTATAAATTAAATGGCCCGACCCAACCCTATGTAAAATATGTAAGACTGTGACCTAGACCACGACCCTAGAAAATTAGGTCCTATGAGCAGGCTGCCCAGCCAGGCTCAATTTTGGCCCTTTAATCATTTTCATTTAATGTCGTAATGTTATTGAGAATTAAATCTAGGCTCTTAATGTAAAAAATATCAATGTACTTAAAAAAAAAAAAATTACCTTTTGATATAACATATTTGTTTGCTTAATATAGTCAATTAAATTATATAATATTAAAAATTTAATTATTTTAAAGAAATTTCCAATATATTTAAATTACATTGGACAATATAGTGTCGGGCCTAAATCCTGCTCAGGGGCCAGCCTAAGGCCTAAAATACAAGGCCTAGGCCATTCCTAATTAACATTGGGCCGAATAAAGCCCAACCCCGAGACTAGGCAGGACCAGCCCACAACCCAAAAATAGGGTTGGGCTTGAACCAGCCCAACAGGCCTCGACCCTGGCAAGCCTAGAACTGAGCAAACACATGATTCTCATTGTCGTAACATGAATACAAAATTTGGAGGTATGCATCAGTAAATTGGACCACTAAATTATGTCTTTGAGAATAAATATTATATTGATGAGATAAATGACTTATATGAGCTTATAAATAAGTTGTACTACTTCTCATATTCACAATTAGTTTTTTGGTATCAAAATAAGTTGTTTCACGTGTGAAGACCAACAGCCACTTATGTTCTACGTCGTCCCATTTGTGTTGTCTTCACATTTAACTTGAAAATTTAACACACGTTAAAATAAATCTCACATTATTTACAAAATAAATATTGCATGAGCTTAAAAGAAAAATTCATCTTTATCATTCGATCAATGCCCCCATGATTTTGGTGAGAGAAGCTTCAGGTGTTTGGATAATAACAGCTACATAATTATTACTAAAGATTGGACTGATCAGAGGTCATGGCTGACCAATTACGCAAGTGGCTTATCAACTAATTAAAAGCTTTTGCATTGGAGAATGAAATCTTGTTGTGTATAAAGAATAAAAGGGGAACAAATTCTCAAATTAAATCGACAAACTAAATAATGTGTCATCAATAAGAAACAAGCCTTGTTAATTAACACATAATTAATAATCCAATCATCTACAACTACATCATTTGGTTTAAAAAATTTGGTTCCCCTAGCATTACCTGTGCATAAATAAAAGTGGAAGGGTATGCATTGCTAGGGAGATAAAATTTGTATATAAAATTTACAAACTAAATGATGTGTCACTAATAAGAATGAATATGTTCATCAACACTTAAGTAATCATTCAATCATCAACGCCCATATCATTTAGTTTACAAAATTTTGTCTAAAAAAACAACCACGTTAATTGACACTGAAATAATAATTCAATCATCTACAAACATATCATTTGATTTGCAAATTTGATTTAAAAAATTTGGTCTTCCTAGCATTGCCCTAAATAAAATAGTTAAACATTGTTGCTTTGGTCTAGCTAATTGTCTACGTCTATAAGTACAAGTATAGTAGATAATTATGTTGTCTTTGTTACCTTAGTTATGGGGGTTTGAGAAAAAACGAACTCAGAGTATTTATCCACCCATCAAGACATGTGTATTTTACGAATATTTTGTTATAATTATATTATGTAGATTACATATATATTTTGTTTGAAATATGTATGTCAGATTAACAATTTGACAATAATATATCAGACAGTCTAACAGAATAATCGAAACGTAGCACTCATGAGGTGCGTAGGATGTTTTCACGTAAACAAAATCAATACTCGTTCATGAAGAATATATCCGACAATATTCATAAAAAAATAATTAGGGTTGCACGAATTTTTAACTCATAAGTCAAAACTAAGGACAAGGATTGTCTGCCCTCTTATTTACTGTGCTTTTCTGTTTGTGTGGTCACGGTTAAGCCATCTCAATATTTTATATTACTATTCATTTTTGTCTTATTATCTGTATAAAAAAATAATATAAAATGTTGACGTGGCTGAACCGTGATCATACAAAACAAAAAGGCACGGGAGGGCACCGGAAGTAGGAGGGCAGACAATTCTTGTCCCAAAACTAAAGCACGTGCTTGGGATTATCTGATGGGTTGATTCAGATCCAATGGCTGCAAATAGGATTTGATTAGGTCCGTGTACATCTAGTCAAACATAGTTTATGCTCTCAACTTCACCGTTCACATTCATTTCAGCAACCGGATCATTATTTCGGCATGTAAGAGGTGATACATGCATTATTAGCATAAATAATGGTTTCGATAAATATAATTACATATTGGACACAAGAATATGAATTCTCAGCTTCTGAAAATATATATTATTCCACTTATACTAAGCTAAGAAATAGTGGGAGAAACACTACATAATAATACTGTAATAATCACGGCCAAGAATTATCCTAAAGTAACTATCACAAATGCAAAGAGCTTCATGTATTACTAGCTCAACAAACAAAATAATGGAAAAGTAAAAGGCTTGATGAAACATCATTAGAAGCTTGAACCAAAATAATAATAACAATCTAATTAAATAATGAAGTAATACTAAGATATTTAGTCCCTGTACAACTATGATCATATACAAGGGTGGATGGATCCATAATGAACCATGAATATAATCTAATCTAGGTGATGAAAGTGATGTCGTGGTCGTGTGTTCCACAATAACCTAACCTCATAATTGTCACGAAGGAATAGCTTTCGGATCAAATATTGAACGTTGGATTTTAGTCGTATCAACAATGCGTTTGAGCTAATGACGAATATTGTCCCGACCCACAATAATGTTTTGCTGAAGTTCAGAACACTGTTTAATTATGAACATGATGCTTTGTGGATGTTTACAATTGTCTGTAACTATTTGTCCTTTTGTGAAATTCAATCTTGGAGGATGGATTTGATTTTTCGTGGTACATAGAGGACGAGGTGGGACTTGTGATATTTCGGCTTGAGGTACATTTTATTTGGCAATTTTTTAATGTTAAATATGTTAGGGTAACCACATTATATTGGCATTGGAACCACATTACTTTATGGTAGGGTAATGTTTCACAGTTTAATGTGTCTCCCACTTATTTGATAGGACCATTGAGAGACTGTATATGGTTAAACTCTTCGCAACTTATCAATGAATTTAACTCTTTTGGTATGAAATTATGAATAGTTTATCAGTCTTTTGGTGGGGTGGGGATTGGGCCACACGGATTGATATTTTTAATTTCCTGGCGTGAATAGTGGCAGGAATTGATTGCACTTTTTTTTTGGATAAGTGGGTCATTTTCATTACCAAACACAAAGGAACAGTACAAGGTCCGAAGATACAGAAGCATAAACAAACAAAAGAGGACTTGCCAAACTAGCCTAAAGGACTCAACAAACAGTAAAGACCCAAGCCATAAAATACAACAAAAGAAAACCTAGGCTTCCATTGCAGCACCTTCCACCGAGCATCCCTACCAGTACAAACCCTCGCCACCAACCAACCGACGCCTCGTCGCGAGCACCTGTCCGAACATAGCCACACATATGAGAACCAAGAACCAAGAACCAAGTAAAGGAAGCCCGTGAGATTCTGTGAGCAACATTGCCAACAAAGGCAGATAGTGAGAAAGTGGTGGTGTTGAACACCCGAGCCGGTGGGAACATCGGAACTCTACACACCATCTCGAAGTACAACAATAAATCGCGGTTATGAAGCGGCTGCAGATCCGAGCATATATGAGCAAGGAGTAACGCCAATAGGGTATGAAGAAATAGATAGATCGGGAAGGAGAGCATGGGAAAAACAACAAAAAGGATGACAACAGAATAATGAAAGCACAACCACCGACCCCAGCAACAGCTAGGGTCGGTGACATCTGATTTGATTAGAAGTGCAACCCTCACACAAGTGGTGGTGAGAAAGGTCTCTCACAAGAATTGATTGTAACTTTAGTATGGGTTTATGAACACACACTTTTGGCTAATTTGATTCGATGGGGAGATAAACTGGTGGCTCTTTCCATTGTGCAATCAAAGTAGTTGGATATATATTTACTTATGCGGTTTTCTTGATTGCATCTACATCAGGAAAATTCGGTTGATTCTTTTTTATGTGGTGTATCTGCGATATTATCATGCCATGTCTTTCCATGGAGAAGGGATCCACCTTCTTATATTTCTACATCTAAAATCTGACTTGTATCATTGATATATATTTCTTTGATTGAAAGAGTATTCTTCATAGAATACATTACTCAACTAAAAGCCAAGAGAATTTCGAAATGAAGATATTTTTCATTTTGAAAATAAAATTTTAAATAGTGAAATTTTAAATTTAAAAAAAAAAAAACTTTGCCAAACGCTCTATAAAAAAAAATTGATATTGTTTAGTTCTTAAACTCAATTCGTAGTAGAGTCCACTCCTTTCCCAAACTACTGGTGAAAGGGAAAACATAAAGACTACTAATAAAGCAGACCAAGTGAGATTTTATATCCATGTGAATTATGAAATCTATCTTTATGAAAAAATTATGTAATTATTATTCACTAATAAAATAATAGGAGAATCATTGGTGCAAAGTTAGAAAGTTATTATGACCCAACACCATAGATGAAACAATCCAATAAATCCAATTATAACAAGTTCTTATACGATTTCTAGTATACTTAGAATAGATTAAGCCCATAAATATGCAGAAACTCCCTTGGAATTAAGTATCAAAGAAATGGTACTAACTTGTAGAAAAAAAAAAAAAACCCTATTCTTTATTTTGTTGCTCTTTATTAAGTTAAATAAAAAATATAAAAATATGGAAGGAAGATAGATCACTATCCATCACATGCACTACTTCTTTCCTTCTTTACCACACCAATTTTCACGTTGGGTTTTTAATTTAATGCACAAAACGCTTTAAGGCTCCCATGGACAAAATTTTATAGAGAGCTTCTTGTAGTGATCATTCTTTCCTTCACATCACATGAATCCAAAGTGCAAACCATCGCTTTAGTTCATAATTAGAGACCATGAGCAACAAGTTGAAGTGGATTAGTTAATTGAAAAGCTGAAAGAAATTATATTGAAAAGCAACCAATGTTAAGTTAGTATACTAATGGGTAAGTGAGATTTGCCTCTCTTCTCCATATGGTAAAAGGTCCATCAGAATTTAGAACACCGATTTGATAATGATCTCATGATGATTTTCTAGATGATTAGTTTCCTATACATTTGTATTATGAGTTGATGGTCGTAATATTCTAACAACTAACAAAGTGGAGACGATAATGAATGTTTTAATCATAATCCCAATAGATAATTATGCAACCATGGCAGGAAGATCTTTAACTTTAAGCATATAATTATGTTTGAGTACTGCTATGTTCGCTCATATTTGTCATATCTTCTCTCCTATCTTATAACTCCACGCAATAATTTGAGCCCTAGTCACTTCAACTTTATAACTCCAAGCAATAATTTGAGTCCTAGCCACTTCAGCTTTTCATCGTGGATGAACATAAAAGAACAGTTATGGTGGGATTGGGTTTTTTCTCAAGGGACCCAATCACCCAAAGGAAATAAAAGTTGAAGATCTTCCGTTTAGTATAAGGAGAGTGGGGAAATTTAAAACATAGCTCACTGCAAACCCAATGCATGTAACTTCTACGTAATTAGGGGTAAAAGTACCCCCAGCTTAGGGTGCATGGGACCGACAGTAAATTGGTAGGAAAAGATAGGGCACACAGTTTTCTTCTTCCTCGATTTAGTGAGTGAACTGAGTGATCGACGGCCCTATTTACGGCACACAGCTTTCTTCTTCCCCCGATTTAGCCAGTGAACTGAGTGATGGACGTCCCTATTTATCGCCAGAGACTCGTATACTCCATTTACAAGCGGAGTAGCCAACAAGGTAAATAAGGTTCTGTTCGGGTAAGGATTTCCCTCGCATAGCTCCCTAGGGGTTTGGCACTTGGGGTGTAGTCGGGCTTGCACTTGCTGCTTGGTGCGCTGCAAGAAGAGTTCATAGTTAGTTTGAAAGGTGCCTTTGTAGGGGTTTTGGTGTAGGCCTTGAGGCTCGCAATCAAAGCTAACAAGGATCTAGGCATGCCACTGTTATCTCAGTATAACAGATGTTGAATAGGTGTGATTTAAGTTGATTACTTGCACCCTAAGTTACTTAAACTTCTTGTTATCAAAGGATTGTCATAGATGGGTTAAGTCTGCATTAGATTCTTTTTCTTGCCTTGTAAACAAGCTCTTTTAGTTCATAATCTTGTATGTCCAAAATGAAGGGAGTTCAGGGCCCTCTTAACCATTTCCTTGAACATAATTTGTTCTTAATGAAAATAGGTTTATTAAGTTAACCAAATTCGAATGCAAATAACACTCTTAGGTAGAAAACTGTTGGAAATAACTTGAATACATGCTGAAAAGTACATTAAGTGACAAATCTACTAAATAAAAGTACAAACAAAGAGACTCGGGCAAGGTCGAACTTCTTGCAGTCACTTCTCTTTGAGTTTACAGAGTTTGTAAGCTAAAAAGGTTGGATGGTAAATGAGTTTTACACAAGGGAATCGATACTACAACACTTAAGGGAAGGTAGCAGGGCTTTTACACTAGACAAAAGATAGCTCTTCTAAGGGAACTATAGCTAAAAGTACTGAATCTTGACAAGTTTCAGCTTTCTGGGTACGAACTAGCTTGAGAGTAGAGTTTGTATATCTTTTGATTGGTTGGTTGAGTGACCTTATCTTTGATGTCTCTTTCTTCTTTTATAGACAATTTGGCCCTATTACTTTGACTTTGTTCTTGGCCGAGGGCTTTCAGGGGCAGTGAGTCATCTTGTATTTACACCTTCATGTCATTAGAAAGTGCTTTTTGGGCTGGTGGTGATTTGGTCTCTGTCAACTATCACTTCAATTATAAGCACATGGCCTATGCTTTAGTTGAAATGGCTTCAATTTGCTTCAGGCCTCTTGGCTGGGCTTCGGGCAAGTCCCCATTTTGCTGTGACACCCTCGGGCCTTATTATCATTAAGCCCAATGTTAAAAAATAACCCAAACAGGTTCAGTTTGGCTTGTTTCAGTGTGTGACAAGGATTTGAAAAGACTTGTATCAATTCAAACTACTAGTGGTTTTTCAGTACATTAATTAGCTTCACTATTTTACACTAGTTGAATCCGAATGTGTAAGTTTCATGGTAATTAAATAGAGTAGTCAGGCACTTGTTTTAGATCATAATTAGCTCCACAAAGCATCTCCAACAGAGAGATGCAAAAACTATATTTACATCTCATTTATATTTTCGTAAGATGTAAATGTGAGTTCTACTCCAATGGAAGAAATGTACATTTGATATCTATTTAATTTTTTCTCTTTGATTTGTGGGACCCAACATTAAAAAATATTTAAAAAATGTAAATTTCGGTTTTTATTTATATTTTCCGACTAAGATATGTATTTTACATCTCTCTATTTGAGAGTTTTCCGGTCAACAAAAAATGCAAAACACACATTTCAAAGCATTTTGCATCTCCTACATGAGATGCTCTTAACAACTAAAGTTTTGATAAGAGATGCTCTAAGTAAATAAAGTTTTGAGTGTTGCTGCATGAGTTTAGAAAAGTAGGTGAATCATGAGTTTCGAGTTTTATTTTCTTTTCAAATTTTATGAATGTTTGCTCATTGTTTATTTCAATCCAAAATGATTGAGGTCGAGTTTCTTTCAAGTGGGGAGTTTGATGTAGGATAAGTTATGAGTCAAATTTGATGAAGAAAATTTAGAAAAGAGAAGTGATTCAAAATCTGTAAAAATAATAGACATAGGACAAGATAGGTTCATGTTAAAATGACAGATTTAGGAAATAGAAGTCATACGAAATGCTTATATAATAACACTGTAAATGTAGACCAAACATTATGGTAAAAAAATCAGTGCTACACATGAAATGTTCTTCTTGAGCGTGGCTACCATTAAAACAAAATGTTCGAAAGATGCCTTATAAGGCCGAAACATAGGTAGGGAGCCATGAAAAAACTAGCATGTGACATTAATTTTTTTTCAAGAAAAGAAAAATTCATGAACCCATCACTAAGTGTAACAACACAACATTAATTTATATCTTAGAATAAAATGTAATGATTGACCTCTTGCATAAATTTTTTTGAACAAACAAGATTATCTACATTAAGCATCACAAAGAGTTAGTGATAATGTGGTTCAAATTTGTATTTTGGTGAGAATCAAATCTAAAACCTCTCATATAAAAGTGAAGAGAAATGCTGGTAACCTCATGCCTAATTAGTTTTGAATGATGTACAAATAAGAAGGCTAGGGAGGTGGGTAAAAGAGCAAATGTCAAGTTTAATGAGGAGGAAGTAGCCGGTCAAAGCCCAATATAAAACTGGGTGCGTTCTGCCGTCCAAGACGTCTTCTTGGACGGAGAATGAATTCTGCGTTTTCATTATTATTATTATTATTTATTACAAACGATATTGTTATTTAAAGCTAGTAAGCTACGTTAACGGAAGATGAGATTTTGAACATAATATGTAGTGGGTTTAAAAAAAAGCCTTAATCGTCATGACAATTCACCGTTTTCCCACATTTTCATTATTGCGTTTTGCACTTCTTTTTTTAATACGTTCTTGATTGTTTGTAAATTGTTCAATTCACAAGCTAAAAAAAAGTGTAAAGACTTAAAGAAGCCAAATATTGTTGTAAGTGGTGGATTGCTCTAATTGTTAAAAGCCTTCATTTCCAACTTATTGCGTTTTGAGTTTAAATCTTCCTTCCTCTCCTTAGTATGAATTATTGTCGAATATCACATGTAATAAAATACTGTACAATTTTCTGTTTAGAGGAAGGTGGAAGGAAAGCCCACAACGGAAGGCTCATACGAAGGCTTCTTTATATTTCAATGGACCTTTGACCTATCCTTTTCTGGTTCAAGCATGGACTTAGCCCACATATATACACAGAATTCTTCATCGATCAATTTTCTGTTCTTTTTAACATAATTAGATACACTTGAATTATCGGTAAACGAATCAAACGCACCAAAGACAGATTAAACGATCATACTTAGGTACGTAAAATAAAAGACAAGACTTGAAAAAACAAAAGGAGAATTAAGTTAAGAAAATCAAAGTGATAATTCAATTAATAACGTTGATAAAATTAATAATCGAATAAAATTTAGAACTAATGAGAATAATACAATGGTGAGTCCCCATGGTATGTTACAAGTACATCAAATAATTATGATGCAAAAGCATCAACTTTTGGTGCCATCTTCCCAAACAATAACTTCAAGTCATTCTCCAATGGTGTCAAGTTCAAATCCATCTCCAAGCTCATAACTCTTTTACTATTCGACCTTGTTAAGACTGGAATCTTCGACGAAACAACTGAAGGAGCATGAGGAAAACTGACCATGTTCATATTAGAAGCTTTGTGCCTCCTCATATGACCACCCAAGGCTTGTCCCATGCCGAACTTTGATCCACATATCGAGCACTCATGTGTTTTAGCCTTCTTGTTTGTCACCATCAACTTATCGCTTCCTTTTTCAGGTTCATTTTTACGGTCTTCATCATCATGACTCGTCGATGTTCTCAGCCTCTTATGGCTCGCTCTATGGCCGCCGAGAGCTTGGAACGACGCAAACTTCCGGTTGCAAGTCTTGCACTCGAACACATCGTTTGAAGACGAACATGTTTTGGTCTGCATGCCGCATGATAATAGCATTAGACACTTTGCCATGTCCAAACCCTTAATTCCAAACCCTAATTCCTCTCTTGTCATATCTCTCTTCATGTCTAAGCAAAAGCAAAAGCAAACGTGCAAATGTCTCAAAATGTTGAAATGCAAAATGTTGTGAAGGGATGAAGCTCCTCATCCAGTTGTGGTTTTATTTATAGAGGATTTTTCTTCTAGTGTTTGGTTTTTTACTTATCTTAATTGACTCTTCTGCCCTTGTGCCGCGTTAAGGAAACGGGCAAGTGTGGTGGTTTTTTTTGGTTTTTCCTCGTAATCAGAGTTTGAACCTTTTTGTGTGTGTGTATATATATGGTGCACACACGCCAGACACACGCATATATACATATATGTAATATATTATATTATTTTGACCGTGGGAGCGTTGGCCAGTCTTTGGCTTGAAAGCAGGTAAATTGGACCAGTTATACTTGTTGCAGCGAGTCGTCAGCGAAGGGCTATCCGGCTATGTCTATGAAACTCTGAAGGAAGCTGCGAAGCAGCTTCTGAGTACTTCGGATGTTCTAAGAATTGAAGTCAGAAAAGCACTTTTGTTAAAAGCACTGAGATTTACAGAATAATCACCTAAACTAAGCGTCGTACTTAAGAAGGAAGTATGATGCATGGTCCTTACCAAACAAAGTGGCAGAAAAGAATTGGCAAATGAGTTAATAATTCACCTAATATTCTCTGTTTATTTTAAGATAGTAAAATAAAAAAGCGTGGGATGCCTGCCGAATGCAAAGGAAGATGAGAATTTATGACTAAATTGGTTTTCCTTCTTTGATTTTCTTCTCTTACCCATAGATGCAAACAAAACTAACATGAAACAGGGACACTAACGTGGCAGTATTCCTAACCAATCACAAGGCGTGTTATAAAAAATTTATAACACACGGCGTGTTGTTAAGTCTGTGATGCCAAGGTGACAAATTCTAGGTATTTTCGTAAGATGGTTTTCAACATTATTACTTTAATCAGTTAGAGAAGTCGGAGAAACTTGTAGATGTTTTCATTGACGGGAACTACAAAATATTACAACAAGAATTCTTTGTTAGTTTCTAAATATTAAATGAGGCAGAAGACCTTGGCATGCATCGCTCTCTGAATGAGCTGCGTGCACCTGCAGCATAGGACTTTTTCGGAACTCATCAGTTGATGAGCATGTTTCGATGTTTTGAAATGGAACATTATACTGCAGATACTTTGAATTCTTCACTCAGAATTCAGTTGACATCCGCGAAAGGAGTTCTAGGACCTGCGATCTTGATTTCCATTTGGCTCCGTTTTAATTTGTTATCAGATGTACCGTCTTCTTTGACATCGACGGAGCTTCTCATCTCCTCGATAGATTCCAAGCTGGGGACAGCTATGACTGGTTTCTTGGTTGCACCGGCATGCTTATCCACCTGTTTAATCATACCAGCAAGCGATAATATTAGGCATGCAATGAAGTTGGCCGTGTACTATTAATAAATCACATCTTATTCATACTAGGTGACGACATACCAAATAATCTTGTACAAGGCACTTTTCTGCTTGATTTCGTATGGTTGATACACCATCACCATGCTTTTCTTGTGCCGATTTGAGTTGATCCACACACACAGCAGTCACGGAGTCTATTTCCTTCGTCTTTTCATAGTCCAGCATTAGCGAATCTGCAAGTTTTCAAATCACCAGTTAGGCATTGGAAGAGTGGATTATATTGTATAGGGAGTGAAGCACTTAGTTTTTCGCATAAGTAAATTGAAATTACCATTAACGCATGACAATGTGTCGGTGGCTAAAGCATTGAAATCTGAATCCACACGGGAAGATGCAGAAACAAACTTTTCATGTGTAGAATGATTAGCAGAGATATTTTCCCTGTTGAAAGCAAGGAATTGAAATTTGAATAGAGCATTGGAATGGTACAACAAACTATGACTACAAAGTTTGATGTGTGAAAGAACGGAAACTCACTTCACAGTAGATTCGATATTTGCAGCACTGTTCTGATTAAGAGTATTTATGGCTGACTGGGCATTTTCCCACTGTTTGCTAGAGTAACCCACTCTCTCTGAGCTGCACTTACCATGAGAAGGAAAAAGTTATATGGAGTGACAAATTGATAGGGGGAAACCCCTTGCAGCACGTTATGCATGCTCAACGTTGCATAGGGTGCTGCAATATTAGAATCTTGTGCGCTCTCTTTTCCTACACAAACAGAGGATACAATCTTTTTGCACTATATTTTCAGATTTGTTTCAAGGTTAAAAATAAAATTTGAGAAGAAAATGAATAAACTTACCACTCTTGGATGCAGTTTTCCATGATTGCCTGAGATTCAACTGCTGAGAATGTGTCTTTCATAAAATCACATTCCACCTTTCCGAAATATTTGCTCAACTCCTTCCTAGCATCCGTTGCCACTTTTTGCATGTTAAACATTGCCTTTTGCAACCTGGTGTTCTCTTCTTTACTCTTTTCCTGGATGTCGGTTGATGCCTCCGATACCTAATATTTTTTTCCTAAATGTCAATTAACAAAAATACCTACGAACTACTCATTCAAGTGACAAATAAAATCAAATACTTACCATAGAGGCTTTTTTAGATGTCAATGTTCCAATTATTATTGCAATTTTTTCCATAGCCTGTTTTTCCTCTCTAGAAGCTTCTTCCTGTTTCAAAGCAATGAATGTTCATCGGTCATTCTTATACCATCTTATCAAAACACACCTGTAGATTTCGGGTTTACTTACCTTAAACATTTTCTCAAAATTCACCAATTGGTTGACTCGTTGAATTTGGGTTTCTTCAAGATTTCTCATGACTTGACAAGTGCGGTCCTGGAGGTCATCAAAAAAGTTCCCAGTGGCCTTCGAAATTACTTGTGCTGACATCAAGCTTCTTTGCAATCCCTACAGTTTTACTCAAAGATTAAGAACCTCTAATCATTTTCAAGTGCAAATTATAACAAGTATGAATTAAACCTACCTCCTCTTGTTGTTGAGCGGAGAAAGCCAATAGCTGTTTCTGCTCATCAAGAGAGTGCTGAACATCTTGGATGACCTCGTTGGCTTCCTTAACCGCAGTTTCAAGAAACTATAAAGACAAACATTTGTACCACGCTCAGCTAATAAATCAAGAACATTCTATGAATGGTATATGAAACTCTTTGACAAGATACCTTCTCAACAGCCACTGTCTGTGATAACGTCTTAGCATTTATTTGCTCCAGGTCAGATGATGCTTTCTTTTGCAGCATGGCGGCCAGCTCCTTCAAGGCTGTTACTCCAGCACTATATGTCTCTGTTATCTTCTTAATCCTGGATTCCAGCACCTGTGCTGCCTGGTAATAGCAATAGTTTTAATAAACAGATAACTATAGTAAATCTATAGTACATGACATAACCAAGTCTCTCTTACATCACATTTACTCGCAAGGTATGACTGAACATGTTCCTCCATGCATCTTAGTTGATACTGCTGTTGAGAAACAGACCCTAGGATGGTCTTATGCAGGTCTTTCAAACTCCGATCAAGCTGAGAACCAAATGTCATAACCAAGCTCTGATTTTCTGCTTCCATCTTGTCTTTCTTATCTGCAGAAAGAAAAAAGCACTTGACTTGCGTGTAGTTCACGAGAAAGGATTTTGGATGACATGTAAAATAAAACTACAATAATCATCTTTTCTTTTCAAATGTATTCTGTTCAGCCAGAAAAGTAAATAAAACTACAATAATCATTAATCATTTGCCAATTACCAAAAATGCAGGACACAAGTTACTTTTCTGCATGGGGCATGCTTATGACCTTGCATACTGAAGTTCATTAACCATACCTAATTTTTCATAGAGGGAATTCATTTCCTCTGATGCATTCTTCAAATCACTGCGCAACTCCTTTGCCCGTCCAATCAAAAGATTTTCTGATATAAAGACATGCCGCCATTATTTCAAATAAAGAGAGTTTTTCAACAAATATGAGAAAAGAGTTACAAAATTTCTCAATAATATCTCAATTTCCTTACCTGAGAATAGCAATTTGGAGATGATACGCTCCTTCTCTTTCAGGGTGGAGGTGGCTATTTGGTAATCCTCTTGAAGTTCAAGCAGAGCCTTGTTACAGTTATCCAGATTTATCTGAAATAGACAAAATCAAATTCCTGATAAGATGCATAAACTGACAATGAGTTGAGCAATAATGAAGGTATATGATGCAAACCTTGCAGTCCTTGAGCTCACTTTGTAAATCCAGCTTCTGTTCTTGTTCACTGATATAGAGCTCATGAAAACGATCCGCTTGCTGAAAGGAGAAGTGAGTTTGATGACTAAGATAACATGGAAGAATAATTAACTGAGGAGAAAGCAAAATATACCTTTTCTGTGAGGTTGAGGTCATTCTCCAATTGCTCTATTCTCTCGATCCTAGCCTGCAAAGTTTTCACATTTTAAACGATGTACACATTAGTACAAATGCAAAAGGGAACTTTATTCAAACTGTATGTATAGAGCTTAAAGAAGGTCCACCTTTTTTTCAGCTTCATCCTGGACAAATCGTTCATGTGGAATATAAACACCATTCTTTTCCCGTGCCGCTCGGATATCTGCATTCAGCTTTGAACAGGTTAAAATAAAATTAATCACCAAAACAAGGTTATGCAATTGTCATCCAACCTTCTTTCATTCTCTCAATCTCTGAATACAATTCCTTAAGCAGCACAGGCTTTGACATTTTCTGGTTTGCCTGCACGAATAAACTCCATCATCATCATAGAGATCACATAGAACAATACATTTCAAGAAACAAAAGACTGAAAGAGACAAACCTCGGGTTTGTTTTTAATGTTCTTGGCACGATAGGCGTAATCCAGTGTGCTTAGAGTTTCCTCCATGCATGAAGCAGTTGGAGAAATTGTGGCAATGATGCAGGTTTTTGTTTTCCCTCCCAAAGAATCTCTTAAAAGTCTTGTAAGCTTACTGTCCCTGCAAAAAGAGTCGGCACATTAGATTAAACATATAGAAAACAGAAAGAAAGATAGTGAACCACCAACTGTTTAAATAAAGTCTACATATATCAGGAAGTACCTGTAAGGTATATGAGTAGAATGTTCCACTAGTGCATTTATGACGCGGCCCAGCGTGAGCAAGCTCTTATTTATTTCCCCTGCTTCTCTTGCACGTCCCTACAGTTTTAAGCACAAGTTATATCAAACTCTGATATACAATTCAATATTATTGCAAATTCATTTAAAGCTAACTTAGGAGCTTATCATTTCTTTCGATTGTCTTTAAGAAAACACCTGTACTACTAGAACAGCATAAGGAGCCTAACTATGTACAAACGCAATCAAATATACTATCTGGACCCGATTCTGGCTGTATTTCCAATGACTAACAAGATCATGTTTACCCAGACAGCAAGCTTAAGCTCAGAAATTTATTATAGTACCTCTCGTGCACCTGAACGAGATATGTTTTCCGATCCTGCCAGATCCACTAGATTAATTTTGCCACATTTAATTAGCTCCTCATCACCAACTGTTGCTTCTTTTATGTGGACAGTAATGGAAAAGACAGAATGAGAGCGACTGCAAAACAAAGAGAAAGGGAGAAGAGTTAACATGAAGTGGTCCTCTGGAGTCAAATATCTTTTTGGTGACTGAGGAAAACATACCTGCTGCGCTTGTTCATCAGAGTGTCTGCTGTACGCCGTTTGGAAGACCCTCGTTCCAAGAGACTATAAATTTCATTTACGCTATACACATATTCTTCTTCAAGGCCTCTTACTATTACACAACCCTTCCCATCCTCCATCAACGAAATAGATTTCTTTTGCCTGTCGTCTGCAGTTCTTGGATTCTCATCAGGAGCTAGTAAATCAGTTATTTCTTCATTATATATTTCCAAGAACGTTACTTTCACACTATAGTCAGCATCTTGTGCTTCAAGTGTATCAAAAATTTGACGAATAGCCCGTGGAATAACACCAGCCTCAGTAGGCAAATTGCCACTCTACAAGAAACAATATGTGTACATTACGCTTGCCATGAAGAGAGAAGATATCTTATATTGTCAGTCAAAGCAGGTAGATGACAACATAATCAATATATAGATTCTATACCTTATTTCTCATCCCGCCTTCCATTGTATAAGTTTTACCAGTGCCCGTCTGCCCATAAGCGAAGACAGTGCAGTTGAATCCGTCAAGAGCTTCATTAACTATTGGGGAAATGGCCTGCTCATATATGGATTTTTGCTGTGCTTTTGGTCCAAAAACCTAGCAAATTGTAATCAAGAAGAACACTTTTTACATGTTGATCATAAGAGAACGTTATGAAGTAACATTATCAGAAAAGAGACTAAAGAAGCATACCCTGTCAAAAGTGAACAATTTATCGACTTGCTTATTATTTAGACTTTGCATAACAGTGACCTCTCTTTTCTGTTCATTACAGGATACCACCTTCTGGACATTCAACTTTTGC